>NC_133771.1:91254231-91334266 GCF_003597395.2 Chelonoidis abingdonii
GAACTTTCCACGATGACGCCAAGATCTTTTTTCTGATTCGTTGTAGTTAAATTAGTGCCCATCATATTTTATATATATATGGGATTATGTTTTCCAATGAGCATTACTTTGCATTTATCAGTATTGAATTTCATCTGCCATTTTGTTGCTCAATCACCCAATTTTGAGAGATCTTTTTGTAGCTCTTCACAGTCTGCCTGGGACTTATCTGTCTTGAGAAGTTTTGTATTAGCTGCAAATTTTGTTACCTCCCAGTTTACCCCTTTTTCCAGATCATTTATGAATATGTTGAATAGGACTGGGCCCAGTACATACCCTTGGGGGACATCACTATGTACCTCTCTCAATTCTGAAAACTGACCATTTATTCCACTCTTTGTTTGCTATCTTTTAACCAGTTACCAATCCAGGAGAGGACCTTCCCTCTTATCCCATTACAGCTTACTTTGCTTAAGAGCTTTTGGTGAGGGACCTTGTCAAAGATTTCAGAAAATCTAAGTACACTATATCCACTGGAGCCCCTTGTCCACATGCTTGTTGATCCTCTCATCATTTTCTGTGAATTTTTGCAGTGTTGTTGTTGGTTCCAGGATATGAGAGAGACAAAATAGGCGACATATTTTATTGGACCATCTTCTGTTGGTGAAAGACAAGCTTTCGAGCTACACTAAGCTCCTCTTCAGGTCTGCAAAAGGAACCAGCTAAATACAAGGTGGAACATACTGTTAAACATAAGGGATAACATGTTGCAAAAAATCACTTAAACTGAAGTGCACAATTAATATTTGCAGTCACTGGACAAAGAAGAGTTAATAGGTTATAGGGTTTGTAATGAGACACAAAAAACAGTGTCTCTAGTCTCTGATTTTTGGTGTCTGACAGAGTCATGAATTTAAACTCCCAGGCCTGCCTTTTGAAGGTGTTGGGAAGGTTTCCTTGAAGGATGAGAACCGAGAGATCAGATATAGAGTGATCATTTTGTGAAAAGTGCTCACCCACAGGTGATAAGGTGTTTTTGTCTTTTATCATTTTTCTGTGTGAGTTCATGCAAGAGTGTAGTGATTGTCTAATTTCACCCATACAGCAGCTGTTGGGGCATTTGATGCACTGGGTGAGGTACACAACATGTGATAGGCATGCGTCGTATTCATGATCTTGAAAAGTCTCAAGAAGAGTTCTGTGTAGCTCAAATGCATGTCTCTTTCACCAACATTTCCTATGAATATACTTTACAATCATTATTATATATATATATATATATATATATATATATATATATATATATATGAATTAACTTGTGCAGCATTTGCTGATCACTGACTTTGGAATTAGGTTCTGTTTAATGTGACCTGTTTAAAATAATAATAAAAATAGACCAGCTTGTTCTTTTGCTTACACCAGTTTTACATGGATATAACTCCATTAACTTCAAAAATGTTACTCCAAATTTGTACTGGCATAAGTGAGAGAAGAATCAGGATTATTATTAAAATTCTTCATATTCTTTTTAAAAATCATATTTGACAGGAACAGAGAAAGTGCCATACTGATTCAGACTAATGATCTACCTAATCCAGTATCCTGGTTCTAAAAATAGCAAATAGCAGCTGCTTGTAATAAGGTATATCTGAAGTGAACAGTTATGGAATAACCTACCCTAACCCATTCAGTAACCTGGAGTATGAAGGTTTAATCCCTATTGTGCTTTAAAATCCTACTTAATGTAATATTAACAGTTCTCGTTTTTATTAGAAATGTCTGTTTTTTAAAATCCTACTCAGCTCTTGACCTCAGTGTATATTGTAACAGAGAGTTCCATAGGCTAATTATTTACTTCTGATTCAGCTGATTCAACATCCTACAACAACAGTAGGATTAAGTCAGCTTTTGCTTTCATTAGCATGCAACTGAAATAGAAGAGAATCATCTCATCTCAGAAGATATACACAGCAGCCAAACTGACCCTGGCACAAAAGCAGAAATGGGCCAAACCGAAAACACTTTTTTGAACACCCCTGAATTTTGGTCAAGTTGAACTTGGAATGAAATTTTGCATTTGGCTCCATCTCTCTAGTGGGCCAACTGAAGCACTGGATTTGAACAACTCAGAAGTTTAGGCCATCTGAGGCCTAAGGAGGGAGAGATCATAGTTGTAATAGCAAGGAAGGCTGCTTTTCTGAGGCAAGTTTTTTTTTAAATATTGTATGTACTATGGTCACCCTTAAAAACTTGCCAATTGGCTGCATAACTTTCCCTTGGTATTTGCAGCTCAAAGTATTTCTTATAGTAAGGACAAGAGATTGACAGAACCAGATTTTAAGAGTATTTAGGCACCTAAAGATACAGATAAGTGCCTACTGTGATTTTCAAAAGCACCTAGAAGCCTAAATACCACTGATTTCACCTAAATAGCTTTAAAAATCTGTCTCTGAGACACTATGATGGGAGGGCAAGATAGATAGATTTGAATGAATATTGCAGATGCTCTGTCTGATGAGGTAACTACATCTGCTTATTGAAGGTAAAATTGGTAAGTTTTAAAGCTTAAAGAAAGGTAACAAGTACATTTACATACTATTTACATAATAGTGTCTATCAAATCTATCTATGTATCTATTGGGATCTCAGGGGACATATTGCAGGATTTATAGGAGTCTCAGGCTAATTTAAGAGACTTTAAAAGCCACACAGTGTGATGAACTCAGGTTGGACATCAACAATCAAGAAACCAATCCTGAGTAATAGGTCCCTGAGGAGTACAGGACAGAGTGCATCTGACATCCTCTCTTCAGAGTCCAAGCACTGGCTTTAAATTCCTTACTTTTTCCACAAGTGGGAGTGGATTAGGGAAAACACAATTTGCTTTGCCATAAAGGAATTGGTTTATGTGTATGTGGTGGTCAGAAGTTTGGGTATGCTCTCCACCTCTGCACAACTCTCTGCTGTTAAAACCCAGGGACTGAACATTTTTTTAAAAAAAAGAGGTTTCTGTGAGCCTGCATTTGATGATGAATTGGTCAGCCAACTGTGGAACTAACATTGGACCTGCAACTTGTTACAGCTCAAAAGGCCACTGATCATTCTGACTTTTTTATGGTTACTATAATTTATTTACTAATATGCCCTCTCCTGTAGAAAACAGATGACATGTCCTCTTCCCCCCTCCACTTACACTGATGGAGAGGCGCACAAGTGTGCCAGGTGTAAGGCAGCCACTCTGCAGGATGTTGCCAACTCACTCAAAGTTCACAAAGCCCTACATCAGGCATACTGTGGGGTAACAGGGATCTACCTTCATGCCTGTCTTTTTGCCCCGCAGAAACTGCACAGACTCTACCAGTCATGCTTTCACAATGCCATTTATTTTGAGTTCCCTCTACCACTACAGTCCCCATACAACAGTCTGTTTATAATATCCTTGCTGCTTTTGGCCCTCTTATCGGGACCTGAGGCAAACAGATGTCTTCCTTCCCTGAGGCCTCTGTGGGTATGTCTATACTGCAATTAGACCCTGCAGCTGGCCCATGCCAGTTGATGCAGGCTCATGGGGCTTGGGCTGCAGGGCTGTTTAATTGCAGTGTAAACATTCAGGAATGGGCTGAAGCTCGAGCTCTGGGAGTCCAAACTCGCGGATCCTAGAGCCTAGACTCTAGCCCAAGCCCAAACATCTACACTGCAGTTAGACAGCCCGTTAGCCAGAGCCCTGCAAGCTCAGGGTTTTTAATTGCAGTGTAGACCTACCCTGTGTGACTGGGCTCAGCTGATGAACTAATTAACTCTTTATCCCACCCAGCCTCCTAGCCTGATTATCTGATTACCTCAATCAGTTTTCTCTGGGGAAATAATTGGCCTCTAAGTGATCAGAGTGCAGCTCACCTGTTTGCTCCCTGCACTCTGTCACACATGGATTGTGGTTTAATTTTTTTGCTCTCAAAAGCATATGGATATATCTGTAAAGGCTGCTTCTGAATGCACATTATTCCCATATACACATAATAATAAATGCTGATGTAGTGGGCTTAATCAATATATTTAATTAATAAAACTGCTATGATAATTATATCTATTAAATAACCCAAGAACAGAGCTCCTTTATTTGATTTTAGGTGACGAACTCTATTCAAGTCCTGCTAGAAGATTTCAACCTGTGACATTTGCATCTTCATATTTTAAGTGATTTAAAAAGTCACACATTTTAAAAAACGTCTCATTAGAAGGAATATAGTAGGCCAAATTCTTGGCTTTTGCTAACACCATGACAAGAAGCGAATTCTATTTTCCTTAAATTTTTCAGCATTGTACCTCTTGTCCACTTTTTCCTTCTGCCTCTCCAGCAATTATCTTTCTTTGTACTTTCCGACATGACACATACTCACCCTAATTGAACGTCCAAATTACAGTGAAGAATATGTATTTTCTGGACTCTAGCTTTCATGCATTATTAACTGCACTGACAAAAGATGTCCATATAACAAGTGGGACATAATGGGGTTCTACTAACATGACATGGAAACCATGTTCTGTGCCATTCGTTTTGTGCTTATTTTGATAGAACAGAACTGATGGACTGTCTTTGGATACAATGCAGCAGAAAACTGCTCTTTGTCAATTATCATTTGTACAGAGAATTTGTGTGTCCAAAATAAAGGCTACAGCAGTTTTAAAAAGTAAGATCACATTCCAGAATTAGGGATATGCCCCTGATCCCAACACCCTTATAGGGGCAAAACTCCCATTAACACCAATAAGGACTGCCTGTTACAGTGTAGCCAACTCTCATGATTTTATCATGAGTCTCATGATATTTGGCACCTTTCTTAAAGCCACAGCTCTCAGATTCATGGGATCTTGAGAGAATCTCAACCTCCATTAAATAAAGGAAGGAAGAAGGATCCTAGCCTTCATGGTTGTGGTGAAAAACTTGCAAACCTGACTCAAGTGCACTCTAAAGGCTCAGAAACAGCTTGCAACTAAAAAGCCCTTCCCAAATTTATTTTAAAAATAGCTTATGATTTTTAAGCCACTCATGATTTGAGGGGCCTGACTCATAATTTCTGAACCCTTGTGGTTGGCTGCACTGGTTTCAAGCAAATCCTCTGGCATGAGAAAGCCATGCAGATGGCCAAAACAATGACAGAGTTGGCATATTTCTGCTATGGGGAAAGCAGCAGAGTGGGGACCAGTTATACAGAGGGCCCCCTAACCTCTGTATGACACAAAGGACAGCTCCAATCTGCAGAATGAGAATGGAAGCGGAGTAACGTAGAATGGTCAATGTATGTACAACTACACTGATCCACTGGCAACACCCAGCATAACAGGGTGAGGGGCTATGGACAACCACTGAGGAATGGCTCTGTAGCCTCGGGGCAGCATTTAATCCTACCTGATGCTCATAGAACACTCCAGATTTAAGCCTGGTTTGGGCCTGTATGAGGTATTGTCTAGTTTTCTGTTGACAGGCATTTTAAGTTGAATAGTTTAATATTAGTGTCTGTCCTTCTCTGATTTCTTAATGAAGACTTTATCCTCTGGTACCAATGTCTGGCCATTGTATACCTGGCCTGAATAAATGATGTACAGCACTGCATAAAACCGAGCCGCAATGGGAAGTATCAGAACCAAAAGGATGTTTTTTGGGATAGGATTGCCATGTGGTGAAGGCACTGCAATAGGATTCGGGAGAGCTGAGTTCAATTTCTCATTTTTCAGCAGACTTCCTCTGTGATTTTGGGCAAGTCGGTTAATCTCTCTGTGCCTATTTTACCCATCAAGAAAGTGAGGCTAATAAAAGTACTTTCTTTCTTCCCCTCACTTATTTAAATTGTAAGATTTTCAGGACAGGGGCTTTGGTATCATGTACAGTGTTGAGCATGACAAGGCCCTGATCTAAGTAGGAGGCACTAAATATTGCTATTATTAATAAGTTTAATGCTTAATATACAGTAATGTTGACAGTGTACATATATACTAAAGTGTCTGAAACCAACCAAATACTATATATAGTCTTCTCTTTCCTATTACAGACATGGGCCAGATCCTCAGCTGGTGTAAACTTACCCAGTACCATTGTCTGCAATGGAGTGATGCTGATTTACCCCAATTGAGGATCTGGTCCATGGTATTTCCTGGATGTTCTGAGTAGTTCTTAATATTTAAAGACACAGGCTTCCTTGATCCTCATCTATATTATTTGATTAACATAATGTTTTAAATGTTAATGATCACCATTTCTTACCACAAGGCAAAACCCATTGTGCTCTGAGTCAAAAGGATAGTACTGCGGGGGAGTGGGTGAAGAGAGGGAGAGCATAGCATGCTTGTTATTTAAATAATTATTTTCATTATGTAAGGACACATATGTCATGAAATTTAGAGCATCTGCTATGCATTAATTCCGATCCACAAAGTCTGAGGTAGCATACTGTAGGACCTTCATGTCAACATTTTGAGATCAATATTGTGCAATCTTTTGGGGAAAGAGTAGGAGTGATTTTCTTCTCAGTAAAAACAACAATAGCTGCTTATGGGAAAGGCTAGAGATTGGGACAGATTTGATTAACCTGTTCCTTGTCTTCTGATTCAGAGAGAGGATAATGAATGTATAATCAGTCCAGGCTATTTTTTATGTTCAGGGGCTGTTTCAAAACCAATTAAATAAAGCAGGTCATAAATTATACAGACATGATTAGATTGTTATGCTGATACAAGGAAATTGTGTACTGCAATCATTCTGCTGTACAAATAATTACAGGAAAAGCCCAGTATAAGGAGACATTGACAACCTAAAAATCACACTTCTCTGAATTTCTTTTACCTACTATCATTAAAAATCACACTTAATCGTTGTAATATAAGGAGATTAAAGGAACAAAGACTGGCCCAGATTCTCTGCTGCACTCCGTACAACGAAATGGGGAGTATCATAGTGTTGGTCATAGCTTCTTGATCTGTGGTGTGTTCCTGTACCAACCACATCAAGAACAGAGCTTAGAATGACTTGGGAGCTGCTCTAATCTCCACTAGCTTGTAGCAGTCTCCTAAGAACTACACGAGTATTGAATGTTTAACAGTTGCCACCTGGGCTGACACAAGGGCTTGAACCAGGGACCTCCAGAACTAAAAATGTACGCCCTTCTAGTGTGAGCTAAACAGCAAGGCTCACAAGCTCATACTATTCCTACACATATGGCAGCATGTAGAGTAGATGAACTACATATGAAGCTACATGTGGCAGTGAAGGGCAGGCTGCCTCTACCCTTGTCACTGTGGTGTGTAGCTACACGTGGGGTAGTGAAATGCAGTTTGCATCCACAGCTGTCACTGTGATGTGTAGTTACATGTGGCAGTGAAAAACTCCTGCAGCAGGCAGGCAGCCAGGACAGTCTCCATTGCCAGACCCTTTCCCCATTGCCTCTGTGCTGCTGGAACCCTTCTCCACTGCTGGAGCCTTTCACTGGGGGCAGGGAAGGCTCTGGTGGGAGGAAGCAGCAGGACACTACACAGCTACAAATGGCAGTGTATACAGGGTAGGCACTGCTTGGGTGTGCAGAGAGCCATGTACGGTTCAGGCATGTAAAGCATTCTACTTGCGTAAGCTGTTACTCTTTGCCTATACTTCTATTGATACCTGTGCCAGCGGGGCGAGCAGTATATGCACTCTGTACACTGCCCTACGTGTAGTACCCTACGAGCAGTAACAAAGTCACGTCAGAGCAGGCATAGAGAGGCATGTGACCACTTTCATGACACATGTTCCAGACCTGGGTGACCAGACAGCAAGTGTGAAAAATCGGAATGCGGATGGTGGGTAATAGGAGCCTATATAAGAAAAAGACCCAAAAATCTAGACTGTCCTTATAAAATCGGGACATCCGGTCACCCTAGTTCCAGCTGTGCTTCTAGCAGAGGATGGCGAAGGTGAAGATAGAGCTAGCTGTGCTGTGTGAATGGCCCTGGGGAACTCTCCTTTGTCAGAAGAATTCCCAACCAGCTGGTTGCTGCTGGTTTTTGCTTCTTTTGCACTGCCTGAATTTCACTGTTTCCATTTTATGGTCAATTAATTAGCTATTTAATCCTTTCTTTGTGTGGGTCTATTCCACAGCAACAAGGCAGAGAAAACCATTTCTCACTTTTATTTTCACATATACTCACTAACTGCTCCATTTATTTTGGGATCCAGTTCTGTGTTTATATAACTCTCCCCTCACTTCTTCCAGCCTGCTGTGTCTCTCACATCTTCTCTCTCTGTACTCTCCTCTCCAGGCATTCTTCTGAGGTACCAATCTTCTCTGCAGCTTCATCTGGAACAGTTTTCCATATCTCTTTTGCCACTATTCAGATCCCATCTCAAAACATGTCTTTTCTCCCTTGTCTAGTCCTCTTAATGAACTCATTTCTCCCCCATTACTGGCATCATTACTCAATGCTTTATTTGCTTTTTCCATCAAACAATATTTTTTCTTTTCTGTTTTCCATAATTTATACCACAGACTCTCCACTGTCTTGTATTATTCAGTTTGGCAGTACAATTTGTATGAAAGCAGCTTCTTACAATTATCTGGCTCCCTTTTTCTGTGCAGTCTCCTATTCATGACATGACCTCCCTGACAATATCTACAACCCTCCATTCTATGCTGTCCCTCTTAAAAATCCACTTCTGCTGTGCTATTTACCAGGAATTGAGTTGGCTTTATATATAAATTGCCTGTTGTTGTTATTCTTCCCTTGGCCTCTGATTTCTTGTCTGTCTTTCTGGGTCACAGAGGCCCCTAGGCAAAGGATCCACTCTTCTTTGCAAACAACTCTTGTTTCAGACCCAACAAACTCACTAGACCAAAAACCTGTCTTGCAGGGTATTTATCCATGAAGGGTAACATGTAAAGTATCTACAGAAAGCTTATATCTTATCAAGGCTCAATCATTGGGAGATGCATGTACAGGTAATATTTAAGAAATAATGTCAGTGTATTGGAAGTATGCTTTATGAACTCGGAGTAATAATTAGTCACCGGGGCGAATATGTCTCGGTGATAGCCCATTCAAGCAGGAGGAAGTTGTCACCCCTCCCTGGTGAGCCAGTGACATTATGCAAGGCTCAGTTGTCTAGCCTTGCTCCATCCCAAGACTATCAAAGAAAAACCATCAGAGACAACTACAAACATTTGTAACCATGTGGAACATTATAACAGACAGGGGATCACCCATCTATCAAAGAAGACAAAGGGCTGTTTCAGTATAACACAGAGAAAGGAGAAGCACTCTGGATGCATTCACTGAGAAAACATCTTGTGGAGTGTTTCCATCACTTTCTCTTGTTTCTTGTGGAATAGTCTTTCTTAAATAAACCTACTTTTGTTTTATTGTAGTACTCACAAGTGCTATATGGTTCACAGGAACGGTGGTTTAAGTAAAACTAGTAAACTGGCATACACTGCCCCCTTTGGGTGATGAGTGTTGGAGATTTCTGTGAGGAGCCAGTGTCAGGGGCAGGATATCACAGGGGAATGCTGCAAAGGGACATGGGGATTGGGGTACACCTATTGTTAAACTGCTAGGTGAAGAAAAGCTGGCATAGCCCAGAGGAGAGTGCTTGCATGGCTGTAAGGTTTATGGCATTAGGGAGATAAACACCCAGCCACTATGAGCAAGGTTACCTCTTGCTAGCAACAGCGGGTAAAAACGTGACTCACTGTCATTGTTGTAGGTGCCCTAAGAAATGTCACAGTCTCCTTAGACTGTCTGCTTCTCAGAGCAGACACTTTCCTTCTTGAGTGTTTGGAACGTGCCTACCACACCATGAGCACTACTGAAATAATATCAACTACATTTTACTGAAGCATATAAGGTCCCATCCACAATATCTGGTACATTCTGAAATAGGTTTGGACATTACTTCTTGAAGACTTTTAGGTTCCAGCAGTTGCTGTCTTGTGTGGAAAAAACCTTTTAGAACTATTTGCTGAAAACCATTAACAAAGCTAGAGAAGGAAAACCAAACCAAACTCTCTCATCCATCAGACCAGCACCACAGCCATGTTACCTTATGTTGTTTCTTGAAATGATCAACATGAAATCCAGAAACCAAGAAACTGCAGTTTGAATATAACCTAAAGGTGAAACTTCTAGTTGCAATATAAAATACTTCAGCAACATAAAACATTCTAAGAAAGTTGCATACTGAACTCTTCCTAAGGTCACCTAAAAAAAAATTCTAACCTATTAACCTTTGATTTGACCTGTTTTGTGGACATTATCTTTCACCAAATTTTACAATCCTAATTAGTATTTAGCATTTGTGCAAGTCTCTGTGATTTAGGATGCTAAATGATATATGGGTTCAACAGAGTCCTCATCTGAAGGACAAGTATTTTAGTGCATATGTGACCTGACCCAAAGGCTATTTCCAGCAGTTTGTCATTTAGTACAGGGAAGGTTAGATAGGTTTGGATGATTTATGATTTCATGCTCTGAGCACTATTGAGCCAATCCTATGCTTTTCATTAACTGTAAGCAGCTATCTTTTGTTAGTAAGTTAAAATGCATGGCATTTTCCTACCTGTTACTGAAGAAAAAGTGAAAGCTTTTAATAAGATAGAACAATAAATCAAACCTTTATTGTTCAGTCAGTGTAAGTCTTGATGGAATTTTTATTTGTTATATTTACACACACACACACGCACACACAGAAATGGGGCCAAATTTTGGAAGGAACTTCAGATAGATATCTGACAACACACCAGAAAACTACTACATGTCAAACAATTACTCTGATGTGACTGGGAAAAAGACAACAGAAACCAATATCTGCAAGTGAGATTGAGGCATAAGGGGGGGAAAATGTATGGGGTGGACATAATTTGGTGAAAAAGGGCTAAGATCCACGTGCAAAGCATGAGCAGATTCTCATTATCACTCTATGCTAAATGCATTGCTCACAGAACAAAAGCTAACTATTTCAAATATGAGATGAAATAACTTATTTGTATAAGTACTTGGGTGCACTTATCTGCTTTGTGGGACAGGTAAGTGTATTTTTGAGCAATATCTCCTACATCCTTGTACACAGACAGATATTTGGACTAGAACATGAGAAAAAAAATCATTCAATTTTTTTGATGAAAAATGGCCTTTTTTCTAAATGAAAAGTTTTACAGAAAATTTTTGTTTCATTTGAAATTTACTGCTTTTTTGATGAAAACCAATACTCTTTTATTTATTCATTTATTTGTTTACTTATTTATTGAGATTTTCTTCAGAAAACTGGAAAAAAAATCTATCGACGTTTTTGAAAAAAAAACCACATTTTTCAAAATGGATTTTTTTTTTTACCAGCTCTTGTCTAAATAAGAGCAGAGAGAAAGCGTAAATAAACATGACATGACCAAGTTGATGTGAAAAACAATCATGAACATTTTTACCGGTAACTTTCCCGTTTTTATTGAAAATGTGTTTAGATAAAATTTTTACAAAAAGGCTTAAACATAATGTTAGGTACTTGATTCAGCTCTAACACTAGTGTAAGTTAGGAGCAACTCGTTTGAAATCAATGAAGTTACCTTTGTTAAAAACCAATGTGAGAGGAGAATTAGTACCTTTGTGTGTATTCTGGAGCCATCTTTTGGGGGACTGCATGGGTTTTTCCAGGGGAAAAGCTTTTTAGAGGAGATTCTAGTATCTACAGGCAAGCAAAAAAAGTATATATAAGTTTGAAAGCCACTGGAAAAGAATTATTTACCTGATGCTAACATGTTTTATCAAGGTCATTTTAGATCCCCAGTGACATTGCTGGGGAAAGATTGAAATTTTCCAATCAAAAAAGCTCAAGGTAGAAAACTTATTAAAAAAAAAAAAAGGAAGCAGCTATGAAAATTGACATGCATGCTACTGAGGACAGTGAGGAATCCCCAGGCATAATGAAATAAAACTTACTACCAAATCACACAGGGCTAAATTTGCACCATGCAATCTACTGTGCTATCCCTTCACGCCATAGGGGAAGTAAGTTCCAGCAGCCCTTTCCTTGGTCCACCATATTTCTCCCTGACCCCCCCTCAGCTAAGCTGTGTTGCCAGTGTGTTTGGAGGAGTGAAGCCAAGGCTCCACCCACTTCCTGTCCCTACCACGCACCCACTCCTTGCTCACCAGTGCAGGAGAGGGAGTAATGGTCCTTTGGGAGCCATTCTCCCCACCCATCCTGGCAATGTGACTCACACTGAAGGTTTCCAGAAATCAGTGAGAAGGACACCTTTTGCCCCCTTACATCTCTGCATGAGTGTGTATGCCAGCTCACAAATGAGTTCATTATCTCCAACAATCTTCATACTAACCACTGATATTAAAAATACACTGTGCTTCATTTTGACTTCTATATTATAGCACAGGTCCTTCGCAAAGCCTTCTAGTTCTTGACTCTATTGTGTCCAGGGCATGACCTAATACTTTCCTGTGGAGGCCACTCTGGTATCGGAACAGTACTGTGCCCCTGAAGATGAAGGTCACTTTTATGGCAATCGTACTTCCTATTAGTTGGGGAATTAAAAAAAAATCACTATGAATATTTGACGGTATGTTCTCTTTTTGCATTGAGAGAAAGGATGGCATTGAGAGGTAAAGGCATTGACGTGTGACTCACAGATACTTTGTTGAATTCCTGGCTCTATCACAGTCTTTCTGTGTTAGCTTGGGTAAATTATTCCTTATCTGTAAAATGGGGATAGACGGATCATGCAAAGTCTTTTGCATGTGAGCAGTTTCACTAAAGTCAATAGTTAATTACATGTGTAAGTTTTTGCAGGATACAGCAGGATCTTAGACTGTAAATTACTGAGGGCAAGAACTACCTTTTACTATGATTTCGTACAGCATCTTGCAAGTTGGGGTCTTGATGGTGTTTGGGACCTCTATGTACTACATACTACAAATAAATAGAAATAATGGTATTCCTATGCCCCACTATCAGTAGTGAATCCAGGGCTTACTTATTATATTCAAATAAAAACACAATCCCCTGAACTGAAAAACCTCCTTATCGTCATTTAGAAGATGCTTGATTAAGGGAAAATGTCCTGGAGCTCACAAGAATAGAGAATCTAAAATCAAAATTAAATGTGTTACATTTTATGTTAAAAAAAAAAGTGATATCTGAAGCTTTAAAGTCACCTTGCCTTACACTGATATTTTATAAGGACCATTTTTGATTAAAATTGTAATCGACAGACCTTTCTTAGACTTCAAAGACAATACAATAGTTCAAACCTCTGACATATTTTTGAAGTCTACAGAAATTAAAGTCTGCCTTTGTTTATTGCAACTGATCCTCACCATTTTTCCCCACCAGCCCAGAATCCTCTGACTTTCCCATATCAATTTCTTCAGTTTTTACTATTTGTGTAATATTTTTAACAAATCTATAAGACTGTGGCATTGAGAAAATTCCTGCAAACAGCACTGAATCCTGAAATATGAAATTAGAATGGCCTTAGGAAACAACAAATCTATAAAACTATAAATAAGATACACAACTTTCTGTTTCAAATGACCTTTTACAGCTGAGTGATAAGTCATACTATTTGGTCTGTAAAACTCCTTCACATTTTTCAAAATTTCAGCTGCCTGAGCTTATGCAAATTTAGAATATTTTAATTTTTTTTTACCAAAAAGAAAATAATCTAGTATTTGTCAGAGGAATAAACTGCATTATAACTTATGTTTGTTAGCAAAATGCAAAGACAGGGACTAGAAAATAAATGATATCCTAAACCTATCGGAATAAGGGATATACTACAGTCATATGATGTATTTGTATTGTAGGAGAGAAAGAACGGGATCCACTTGTGCATACACAAAATTGCAGTTTCACATACATATGGGAACATGATTCAGGCTGACAAAGAGTGAAATGCTTTGCTGTGCCCACAGGTAAGGTAGCTATATGCCAGTAGTTCTCAAACTTTTGTACTGGTGACCCCTTTCACATAGCAAACCCCTGAGTGCGACCTCCCCCACCTTATAAATAAAAACACATTTTTATATATTTAACATCACTATAAATGTTGGATGCAAAGTGGGGTTTGAGGTGGAGACTGACAACTCGCAACCCTCCACGTAATAACCTCACAACCCCCTGAGGGGTCCCGACCCCCAGTTTAAGAACCCATTCTATACGCCATCTTTGTGCCCTCCTGATTCTGGGCTGTTTCCCCTGGGGTGGAGATGCCTCGGGATAAGTTAGACATCCCTGGAGGTCTCTTCCTATGGGCTGCCACACTGACTGGAGTCTCCTCAATGTTATATGTTATGGTCCCTCTTGCCCTTGGCCCCACTCTTGGCATACCCCCTACACCAGGTCTTGCAAAGGTGTCTGTGAGAGGCAGACTTACAGCTGTCATGCCCACACCCAGGGGCTCCTTCCTCTGGTTGGATAAGAGGAGTTTTATCCCTTCAGCTCCTACTGAAGTCAGTGGGACTAGAGATCACTCAGCATCTTTCAGGAGCCCGTGATCTCTCTGAGACAAATCCTGACACCATGGAAATCAACAGGAGTTTTGTCTTTGACTTCAATGCAGTCAGGACTTCATCCTTGGTTTCCTTCCTGAAAAATGTATGTGTGTGTGTGGGGCGGGGAGCAGGATGAGAAGGGGATGCAGAAGCCAGTGGGTAGGATAAGTGGAGGAGGAGGAGCTGTGAGGGAGGGGGTGAATAGATGCACAGAAGGAGGAAGGCAAGAACTGGGATGGGAGTTTTATGGATCGGAGCAGAGGGGGAGAGAGACAGGCTAGGGGCATGGGCAGGAGAGTCTATAATCTCCAGAAAGCACTCCCTTACAGAATGTATTAGTCCTCAGTCTCTACATTCCTTTGCTGTCAGCAAATAGCTGTGAAATCATCTGGCAAAATGTGTGTGTCATCTCTTATCTAGTGGATGGTCAACATACAGGATAACAGCCTTCTGCAGCCACCAAATTACTGCATTAGTACAAGTGGTAGACATAAGGGTCTGAACTAGGCTGATGACCCAAGTTGGGGGTTGATATAGTTCCAGGTGAACAAAATTCAATTTTTATTTATTTTTTTTAAATTAGGAAACTGCATTAATATACCCGTTGAAAGAATATTGAGGTTGCAAAAGACTCTAGAGCTGGGATTCAAGCACTTCAAAGTTAGAATATGCCAGAATTAAGGTTGACCATACAACCTTAATTTGACCTCCTTGTAAATATGCATTATGATATACTCTTTAATTACATGATCACTTGCTATTTTTTCCATAGGATCCCTTCCTCATGCAGTTCACAGGATAGATGGTGCTCATAGAATGAATCAGTGTTGTGCACAGAGCTAGATGGGAAACGTTTTTTCTTATCCTGCCAGAATGTTCATTATTAAAAAACAAACAAATAAACAAACAAACACACCATTCCAAACTGGGATGAAAAGTTGAAATCTTGAAAATGTTCATGAACAGACAATCTGAAAATTTTGGGGGATCAGTTCTATCAAAATGTTTTATTTTAATACTTTCAAAGCTTTGCATTTTGATTTCAACATTTAAAAAAACAAAAGTTAGTATAATTAACAATTTTGAAACAAAAAGTCATGCTGAAGCAAAACACAAAACATTTTGTTTTGAAAATGACAAAATGGAATGTTTTGACAATTTCAAAACTGATTTATTTATTTATTTTGAATAAGGAGATCATCAAAATGAACCCTTTCCCATTAACAGTTTCAGTTTAGATGAATTTGCAATTTTTGATGTAAAAACTCTTTACTAGAAAATTCTTGACCAGCTCTATTTGTGTAGTGAATGCGGCTATTGTCTGTAGGCCTTCTGCCTCATTTGTTGCAAAAGTTGGAAAGTGTGCGTGAATGTGGCAGAGGACTGTAGGAAGAGAAACAGTAGTCTAGTTAAGAAGCTGAATGCTACTCTGGAGAATTGGATTAATTCACAGGCAACCTCAGTTCTGGCACTTCCTAACTTGAGTTTGCAACCTTAACATTCTTTTAACATAGTTTTAATGGATGCAATATTATTTATATCTGCCATTGAAAAGTGCTTTGTAAGCAGAGACTGTCTTAGTTGTTAGTTTCTCAGCAGGGCCGCCGGGGGAGGGGGCAAGTGGGACAATTTGCCCCAGGCCCTGGGCCCCACAGGGGCCCCCATGCGAGTTTTTCAGGGCCCCTGGAGCAGGGTCCTTCACTCACTCTGGGAGCCCCGGAAAACTCTCGCGGGGCTGGGGCCCTGTAGCTTCTTCCACTCTGGGTCTTCACTGGCAATTTGGCGGCGGGGGGTCCTTCCACTCAGGGGTGGAAGGACCCCCCGCTGCCGAATTACCGCTGAAGCAGGACATGCTGCCGAAGTGCTTGGTCTTCGGCAGCAATTCGGTGGCGGGGGGCCTCTGTTGCAGGTCTTTGGGGCACTTCGGCAGCGGGTCCCAGAGTGGAAGGACCCCTGCCGCTGAATTACTGCCAAAGCGGGGGCCCCCTGCCGAAAACCCCAGGTCTCCTGAATCCTCTTGGTGGCCCTGTTTTTCAGGCTCTAAACTTGCATGGAAGTGTCAGTTCAATATGAGAGAAGAGCAGAAAAAAAATCTCTCTACATGTTTCTCCCATGTATGGTACTACTCATCTGGTCCTGCACCTAATATGAATCCTGGACAAGTGTAGATTTTGCCTAAAATTACTAATAGAGCTAGTCTGAAACAGAATTTAAATTTTCACAAAAGACTGTTTCCTAATTTTATTTAAAATTTTCATGAAAAAAATAAAAAAAATTCAAATTTTTTGTAAACATTTCATTGAAAATATTGAACATTTTAACACTTTCCTCATCAAAATTGGACATTTCTCCAAAAAAGTTGTTGAAGTTGTGAATTTCAAAAATCTTTGACCAGCCAGTTAATGTTTGTAGGATTACCTGAAGACATTAAGTTCAGACATTAACAGAGATCTTTCTTTTGCCCTTCTCCAGGGCTTGCCTATCCAGGTTTTGTACTATTATAACTCTATTGGATTCTAACTGATAGAGTTGTAGCAGTACAAAAAAGGGGATGTATAAGATTTCTTGTTTTATGTTCATTACATTCTTCTGCTATAGCATTATAACTCATCAAAAACAATGGGAAAAAGTAGACATTTTCAGCAAAAATATCCTGCTTTTAATATTAATTTTTAATTTAATTTCTGACCATCTCTAGCGGACATCTAGTCTTCCATGTACAGTATATTGAAATTACCTCATCACAAACCTAACTAAGGCATGGATGGGGCATACTTAACATTTAGTCTTGCTTTCCAGTACATGTTCACTGTTTGTGCTAAACACAAGTCTTTTGTTAATCTGATTGCATCTTGTTGTACCAGATAAATTTTAAAAATGTTGTCCATCTTAAGAGGGCAGAAAATTATAGAATAGAGATTTAGATTCAGGTGCAATTTGGAATTTATGGACTGGTAGGAGCATTTGTGAATTCAAAAATATTTTGTGTTAATCTACAGGGTTTGTATAACTTCTATCAAGTGGTCCCTTAAACATATACACCACAAATATTGGTGAAATGCAGGAAGCTCTAATTCAGAAAAGATAACAAGAAGCTAATTGAAATTTTTTTAAATTTACCAAATTGTATCTCAAAAGAAACTAAGCCTTCTTCCTAACTGGTAATAATTGAGCCTTTGAGTTGAAAAAGAAGTTTCCCAGAGAGCATTCACATTGACTTAAAAAACTATTCAATTTGCTAAATTTTCACGTTGAAAACTAATGTTCATGAATAAACTGCTCTTCCCTTTTCCGACAAATATTAGGGCTTGTCAAAAGAGAAATTGTTAGCCACAACAGCTGCTTAAACAGAGCTACCTGTGAATGTTTTAATAACTGAAAGCTGTGTGCTTTGGAAAGACAATTTAGGTAACAATGAATTTGAAATCTGTCCTCAGTTATAAATAGGAAAAAAACATCTACACTGAATCTAGAACGACAGTTCTGTGAACTCAAAAAATGAAAATTAATGATTGTGTTATGGCTGCCATCACTGCAATATGCCTGCATGGCTGCAATACTATGCCTGCATGGCTGCAATATGAGGCGGGGAAATGAATCCATGCAGGCATAGTCTTTTATCAGATCGGTACCACAGGTGACATACAGCTACAAAAGGCGGGAAAAACCCAACAGGGTGTAATTATCTTATTATTTTTAATTCAATTTGAGACAATGTAATCAAATTGTTTCTTCTGTCATGGAAAAAACATATTGGGTGAAATTCATTGCTGGGGTAAATCTCATGGAGACCTTCTGCTTTATTATTAACTGTATTGTGAGAGTGTCTAGGCACCCCGCTCTGGAATGCAGCCTCCATTATGCGAGGCAATGGACACAAACATCATTAAAACACAATTCCTGCCCCAAAGAGCTTACTTTTGCTCTTTATTGTTTTTGTTGGTCTTTTAAAGTGAGTCATTCAGCCTAAAGGTATATGGTTACTTTTTTATGTGTGGAGAATATAATGAAGTATTTTTCAGGTTATAGGACAAAGTGAGCCTAGGTATTACGCATTAGGAACACAGGGACATATAGGGTTGCCAACCCTCCAGGATTTCTCTGGAGTCTCCAAGAATTAAAAATTAATCTTCATTAAATAAAGATTGATGAAACCTCCAGGAATACATCCAACCAAAATTGGTAACCCAGGAACTGCAATAATGGCTCAGACCAGTGGTCTATCCAATCCAGTATTTTGTCTGGGTTGCAGTGAAGGTGCAGAAATGCTGAATTCATCAATTATTAGATACCATGTCCCTCCGGGAAGTGGAGTGACCCAGCCCCAGCCTGCTCTGCTCCCTTGGCTCCCTGTGGAGCAGGCTGGGGATGAGTCGCTCTACTTATCACCACCAGTGAGTGCAGGGAGCCTGACCCCTCCTGCAGTCCTCAGGGGAAGAGCTGGATGGAGTGGGGATGGGGTTGGGGTGGAGCAGGGGCAGGAAGAGGCAGGTCAGGAGGCAGAGCAAGGGTGGGGCTTTTGGGAAGGGGTGGAGTGAGGGCGGGGCTGGAGAGGAGCAGGAGTGGGAAGAGGTGGGACTGGAGCGGAGCAGGGCGGGGGCCATGAGGAAGAGGTGGAGCAGGGGCTGAAGCAGCAAGCAGCTGCATAGAGCACCAGGAAATTTGGTGCCCCAGGTTTTCTGGTGCCCTACGCAGCTGCATACTTTGCATATGGGTAGGGATGGCCCTGCCACTCCCCAGGGAAATTTCTTCCTAACGAACAAGAATTAGATGTTGGTTTACACCCTTAAGCGTGAGTCAGTTCTTTTGGAATTATGCCTAATAGGTGGCAATTCGATAAAATATTCTTTGCTTTTTCATTGACAGATATTAAGTTTTACAAATTTTTGAATTTGTGCAACTATATGAGTCATATTGCTATAAGGAGAATTATTTCATTTTATTTCAAAACATGCACACACATACAACCTTGCAATATTTACCAAGAAAACCAAAGCCATTTGCCATTGTGTCTATTAGCTTTGCTTGTGTTTCATAGTTTGTATGTGAGACAAAGGCTACGTCTACACTGCACGATTATTTCGAAGTAGTTTAAACCGATATTACGAAACCGATGTTATAAAATCAGTTTTGCGCGTCCACAATGCGATCACAAAATCGATTGCTTGTGTCCATGGTCCAAGGCTACCATCGATTTCAGGAGCGGTGCACTGTGGGTAGCTGTTCCTCAGCTATCCCATAGTTCCCACTTCCGTGTTGAGAGCCAGTGCCTGATGGGCAGAAAACATTGCCCCGGGTGGTGCTGGGTACAGCCTCACCCCTCCCTTTGTGAGGCAGCAGACAACCCTTTGGCGCGTTTTTCGCGGAGTGCATTGAGCAAACGCCATAGCACAGCAATCATGGACCCTGAGATCACAAACGGTATCCTGACCGTTGTCAACACCTCGCGTACTCTCGTGCTGACTATACTGAACAATGAACTGCAAAGGCAGGAGGAGAGGAGGAGGCAGCTATTGCTGAGCGGCGAGGACAGCGATGACGAGATGGAGGCAGAATTCTCCATAACCGCTGGCCCCAGCGTTTTGGAGCTACTGCTATTAACGGGGCATCTACTACCCATTGAACGCCGAATTTGGGCACGGGAAACAAGCACAGACTGGTGGGACCGCATTGTTTTGACGGTGTGGGACGATTCGCAGTGGCTGCGAAACTTTCGCATGCGTAAGAGCACTTTCTTAGAACTTTGTGACATGCTTTCCCCTGCCCTGAAACGCCGTAATACAAACATGAGAGCAGCCCTCACAGTGGAGAAGCGAGTGGCAATAGCCCTCTGGAAGCTTGCAACGCCAGACAGCTACCGGTCAGTCGGGAATCAATTTGGAGTGGGCAAATCTACTGTGGGGGCTGCAGTGATGCAAGTAGCCAAAGCAATCGTTAAGCTGCTGCTACGAAAGGTTGTGACTCTGGGAAACGTGCAGGTGATAGTGGATGGCTTTGCTGCAATGGGTTTTCCGAACTGTGGTGGGGCCATAGATGGAACCCATATCCCTATCTTGGCCCCAGAACACCAGGGCACCCAGTACGTGAACCGCAAGGGGTACTTTTCAATGGTGCTGCAAGCACTGGTGGACCACAAGGGACGTTTCACCCACATCCACGTGGGATGGCCAGGAAGGGTTCATGACGCTCGCGTCTTCAGGAGCACTAGTCTGTTTAAACGGCTGCAGCAAGGGAATTACTTCCCAGACCAGAAAATAACCGTTGGGAATGTTCAAATGCCTATAGTTATCCTGGGGGACCCAGCCTACCCCTTGATGCCATGGCTCATGAAGCCATACACTGGCAGCCTGGACAGTGGTCAGGAGCTGTTCAACTACAGGCTGAGCAAGTGCCGGATGGTGGTAGAATGTGCATTTGGCCGTTTAAAGGGTCGCTGGCGATCATTACTTACTCGCTCAGACCTCAGCCAAACCAATGTCCCGCTTGCTATTGCTGCTTGCTGTGTGCTCCACAATCTTTGTGAGACTAAGGGGGAGACATTTATGGCTGGGTGGGAGGCTGAGGCAAATCACCTGGCCGCTGAGTACGAGCAGCCAGAGACCAGGGCGATTAGAAGAGCACACCTGGAGGCGCTGCGCATCAGAGAAGCCTTGAAAAACGAGTTTCAGCACGGCCAGGGTACGGTGTGACTGTTTGCTTCCCCTTGATGAACCCTCCGCACTTGATGGACTTATTCAGTGTAAGCAACCCACCCTCCCCCTTTTCATTACAGGTTGGCGAAGGAAATAAATTCTGTATCGTTTAAAAATCATTTATTATTCATTAAAAGTAATTATGCATCTGTTAAAAATCATGAGTTTTTCCTTACTAGATTTCCCTGTAAGCAACCCACCCTCCCCCTTTCGATGTATTCTGTATTACAAAGGA
Organism: Chelonoidis abingdonii; assembly: GCF_003597395.2. Classification (NCBI taxonomy): domain Eukaryota; kingdom Metazoa; phylum Chordata; order Testudines; family Testudinidae; genus Chelonoidis; species Chelonoidis abingdonii. The sequence goes on from NC_133771.1 coordinate 91,275,658, forward strand.
ACTATAAAAAAAGGCAGAGAATTAGGAAGGTGTCCCTGACTGCTGTGCTTTGGAAGGAGGGGGAAGGAAAGGCTACTAAGCACATTGTAGCGTAATTACAGCCTTTTCCTTGAACTCTGCAGGGTGTGGAGGAGTAGGCGGGTGCAGAAAGCCTTCCCCACGCGTTCTTACACGTCTGGGTGAGGGAGATATGGGACGTGGGCTTGCAGGGAGGTTATACAGGGGCTGCAGTGGCACTCTGCTACTGTGCTGCTCTTCCTGAAGCTCCACCATGCGTTGGAGGATTTCAGTTTGAGAACGCAGCAGATCCAGCGTTTCTTCTCTCCAACGCTGGTCTTCCTGCCTAGCCCTCTCAGATCGTTCACTGGCATCTTTCCTGTACTTTGCTACCACATCCTTCAATCATTCTGTTTATCCCTCTCATTGCGTGTTACTTCAATAATTTCTGTGAACATTTCATCTCGCGTCTCTTCTTCCTCCGCCGTATCACAGCACACCCTCGTGATGGCATAGGGACTTCTGAGAAATGTGCAGCTGCATGGGAAGGCAAACCAGGGTGATAAGTATGTGGAAAGATACCTTTACAGAGCAATGATAGTACTCTTTCACATAGAACACTATCCACCTTACAGAGCACATGTGATCTCTATACAAGGTCGCATTTTGTAGCGTTTAAATATTCAGTGTCTGTGTGACTGGTGTGGCACACACACAGACGCAGGTACGGCCAAACGTACGTCCACGCGGCGATGGTAAGTGAGGCTTTAAAATTTTGACTTCTCCGCCGTTCATATACACAGTGATCTATATGATGCCTTGCTCCTGTTAAGAGGAACCTGCAAAGCCCAAACCCCCCTCTTTCACATCCACCAACAGCGCATGGCTCCTATCATATACGATCACTGCTAGTGATCACCCTACATCACCCCCGCATCGCGTTGCTGGTAGCAGGGAAGAATCCTGCTTGCCAGACGCTGAAAACTCGTCGCTATCCCTCCTCCATCCCCCGCTCTGGCCAGTAGCAAAATCGCCATGTCTGCCCCCTGTTTACATTCCTGATGTTCTACAAGGTAACAATGGATGATATCTCTCTCCTGACAATAGCACCGCGGAGGCAGATCGTTTGTTTATGCAATGCCTTCAGTGCAATGCCTTCAATGCCTGCAGTACCAAATGTCTTGCAAAATGCAAGGCGTTGAAAAGTTACCTACTATGGGGGAACGGAGAAGGCTGTCTTGGCCAGAAATGTTCTCATATAGCATAAGGGTTTTTTGAGTTCCTCCACGATCGATTCATGGACATTAATTTGGGAGGATTTTTCGCTCCATCCCCAGACATGTTAACGAAATTTTCCTGTAACAGTAATGGCTGCGACTGCAGCAAAAGCCCTGGTGTCAATGCGATCTAAAAACCGTCTTGTTTTAATCCGTGTTTGGTACAGAATGAAGGGACACTTACCGGAGGTCGCTTCCATGGCTTCACTGTCTGGGCTTCTCGCTTGGGAGCGCAGGGACTGTAATTCTTGGGTCTCAAAAAGATCCTGGCTGTTGGGTTTACGGACTGCTGTGTGCTATCACCACGGTCATCTTCATCCTCAAATTCGTCTCCATCTTCCCCCTCGGCTACATCCTCAGAAACACTTGATATTTCAATCCCAAAGTCTGAATCCACGGACAGGGGTGGGGCACTGGTAGCGCTGAACCCCAAAATTGCATGTAGTTCAGCATAGAAGCGGCATGTTTTCGGCTCAGAGCCTGACCTTCCGTTTGCTTCTCTGGCTTTCTGGTAACCCTGTCTAAGTTCCTTCACTTTCACTCGGCACTGAAGGGAGTCTCTGCTGTGACCTTTATCAGCCATAGACTTTGAAATTCTTTCAAAAACTTTTTCATTTCGTCTTTTGGAACGCAGTGCTGTGAGCACTGAGTCCTCACCCCAGATAGCGATCAGATCCAGAACCTCCTGTGTGGTCCAAGCTGGCGCTCTTCTTCGATTATCAGGAGACTGCATTGTGACGAGTGCAAATGAGCTCTGTGTGGTCACCTGTGTGTGTGCTGACCCTCACGGTGGACAATCAGGAAATGGAATTCAAAAGTTCGCGGGGATTCAGGCTTTTTCCTGTTTACCTGGCCAGTGCATCACAGTTAGTGTCCGATGCTATCATGAGTGCCCCTGTGACAATGGTTCTGAAACCCAAATTGGGAGTGGCTCACTTGGGGCAGAGTCAATCGCTCCCTTCTGGTTTCTAAAAATTGAGTATGTCCTGCCTGGACTGTCATAGCCACGACTGCCTGCCTCCAAGTGCCCCCCCCCCCCCGTTTATGTCACAAATAAGTCTATGTTTCTTATTCTTGTATTCCTCACGACTGCATGACAGAAATGGGGGGTGGGCCCTGCCACGGTAGCTGCAGAGGGTTGGGAGAGAGTGAAGCAATGAGTGCGGTTCTTGCGGGAGAACCCCCTGTTAATACAGCCATGGAGTAGCTGCGCTCTTCTAATACACTTGACTCTTCCTTCAGAGAGTAGCCGTGTTAGTCTGGATCTGTAAAAGCAGCAGAGAATCCTGTGGCACCTTATAGACTAACAGACGTCTGTTAGTCTGTAAGGTGCCACAGGATTCTCTGCTGCTTTGACTCTTCTTGTAGTCAGGACTGACTCTATTTTTTAGACAGCATAAGGGAGGGATTGACTCAGTGGCCAGTGAGTCAATCCCAAGTTTGCTTTTGCGTTGCGCCCCGGCTGATTTTAGCCAGGGGCACTCATGATAGCAGCGGACAGTTCAGAGAAGGAGAGATAACCGTCATGTCATTGCCAGTTTTCTCTGGCAGTAGACGGTACAGAACGACTGGTAACCATCTCTGCTATCATTGCAAAAGCAATTGAATGCTGGTGTGTAGCGCTCGAGTGTCGCCTCTGTCTCCACGGCATCTAGTACACAAATGGTGACGGGAAAAACAAAAAGCCGACGGTCTCTAGTGCTGCCGTGCTATTGTTTCTGCAAGGGCAATCCAGGAGAAAAATGTGCGAAAGGACTGTCTGCTGATGTTTTCCCGGAGCAAGGAATGACTGACGACATTTACCCAGAACCCCCCGTGACCATTAACATTGCATCAGGGGCCGGGGGATCATGGAGGACGGAAAGGGGGTGCTGAGGACTCCCGCTATCCCACAGTCCTCAGCAGTCTCTTAAAACTATTTGCATTCTTGGCTTAGCGCCCAGTGTCTGTAGCTTACAACACGGTGTCTTTTATGGTTCACGGAACAGCTATTCAGTTTCCTTCCCCTACCCCAGCACGAGAAATGAAAGTTAAATAAAGCAATCCTTGAGTACTTACAATGTCACCCTCTTTTTACTGAATGCTACTGACAGAGGCGAATCTGCAGCACTGAGGAGCATTAGAGCTTTGCACAGTGGCAGTATCATAACCAATGAAGTTAATCTGAGGTGTGATTATTGCTACTTGAAAATCTGCTCCTCTTCCTGGTGGTAGATGGTACAGTACTACTGAAACAGCAGAAACTGTTACCATCTCCCCTCTTTTTGTTACACTCACCAGTAAATGGGACAGAACGGATAATAACCTGTGTAAATTTTTGAAAGGAAAATGGGGATTAACTCACTTGGGACTGGGTCAATCCTGCCCTTTACGGTTAATAAAAATAGAGTCAGTCCAGACAAGAATAGGATACAGTGTATTAAAATCAGTGTAGCACAGCGCAGCTGCTCCGCATCAGTATTCACAGAGGGAGCCGCTGCAAGTAACGCAACCGTTGCTTCCCACCTACCTGGGCTACCACAGCAGTGCCCCCCCACCCATTGTTGGCATGATGTTATGAAGAATGCATGAATAAGAATCACAGAGTAGTTACTGAGATCAAATGAGGGGGGAGGAGCCACCATGGGCTATGACAGTCCATGCAGTTCAGAATCTTTTCTTTACGCAAGAGAGGAAGGGGTCTGATGAAGCTCAGCCCCCAGGTGATAAGATGAAGACAGTTACCAGGCGTTCTGTACCATCCACTGTCAGAAAAAGGGAGTCATTCCCATTTTCACCCCGGAGCCCCCGGCCACACTCAGCCAGGAGCAATCACTGGGCAGCCGTCTACCCCTGGGGAGGGGCAGAGAGCGGATACTGCTCTTCACCGCAGCAGCATCGCGTCTGCCAGCAGCATTCAGTACACAGAGGGTGACATTTACAGTACTCAAGGAATTATTTATTTCACTTTTTTTTACCGCTGCTGGAGGGGGGAAAAAACTGACGAGCTGTCCGTGAACCACGCAAGACACCGTGTATTACGCTGCAGACATTGGGGGCATCAGCCAAAAATGCAAATAGTTTTCAGAGACCGCTGTGGAGACTGGTAGCTGTAGTCCTCATTACCCCCTCCCTCCCTCCATGACCATCCGTTTGAGTGTCTGGCTTCCCGTTACTGTTGTCACGCACCGCTGTGTATCCTGTAGTTTATTTTTCAAAGGCTTTGGCATTTCCTGTTCTTTAACGGAGCTCTGATAAAAGAGATTTGTCTCACCATACAGCGATAACATCTGCTATCTCCCGTAAGGTTCAATGCAGGAGATACTTTTGCATTTGAACTGCATCGCCACCCGTGGTGATCAGAGCTGGACACGTGAAAGCAGGAATGTCACTGTAAAGCTCTCGGGATTTCCCTGTTTACCGGCACTCCGCATCCGAGTTCGGATTGCGGACCAGAGCGGTCAGTGGTGCACTGTCCTGCCTAGAATAATAGGCAAGTGTAACAGAGATCCAGTGTATCAGAGAGCACAGGTGCTCCGTGTCAGTATTCACAGGGGTTGCCCCTGCAAGAAGCGCACCCGTTGCTTTCCTCCTCCCTCAACCTTCCTGGGCTACCGTGTCAGTGCCCCTCCCCCGTTTGTGTCATGAAGTATTAAGGAATACCAGAATAAGAAACAGAGACTTGTTAGTGAGAGAAAATGATGTCGGGGGGGGGGGGGGAGGCACTTGGAGGCAGCCTCCCGGGGCTATGACAGTCCAGGCAGAATGGACTCTATTTTTAGATACCATAAGGGAGGAATTGACTCATTGCCAAGCGAGTCAATCCAAATGTGATTGCAAAAATTTTGAGCCCCAAGTTTCAATGATTAAGCTTGTTATTAGCCGTTCTGTCCTATCTACTGCTAGCGGTAGCAATGTTGCCCTCGATGTTGAGCATTTAGGCGGTTCTCCTGGATGGTGGGCAGTCCTGCAGAACTGTCTACTACCAGAGGAGATGGAGAGGAGCAGATACTGCTCTTCAGTGCTGTAGCGTCCCGTCTACCAGCAGCATTCAGTACACATAGGGGTGACATAGAAAGTAGTCAAGGAATGATTTCTTACCCTTTTTTTCACGTTGTGGGGGGGGAAATAAACTGAGGAGCTGTTCCCTGAACCAAGCCAGACACTGTGTTTGACCCTACAGACATTGGAGCTCTGCCAATAATGCAAATAATTTTCATAGACTGCTGTGGACTGTGGATAGCTGGAGTCCTCAGTAACCCCTCCCTCCCTTCATGAGCGTCCATTTGAGTCTCTGGCTTCCCGTTACGCTTGTCACGCAGCGCTGTGTATCCTGCAGTTTTTTATTCAAACGCTTTGGCATTTCGTGTTCTGTAACGGAGCTGGATACAACAGATTTGTCTCCCCCATACAGCGATCAGACCTAGTATCTCCCGTACGGTCCATGCTGGAGCTCTTTTGGATTTGAGACTGCATCGCCAGCCGTGCTGATCAGAGCTCCACGCTGGCAAGCAGGAAATGTAATTCAAAAGTTCGCGGGGCTTTTCCTGTTTACCTGCCCGCTGCATCCGAGTTCAGATTGCTGTCCAGAGCGGTCAGTGCAGCACTCTGGGATGCCGCCCGGAGGCCATTGATTTCCGTCCACACTAACCGTAATCCAAACTGTTAATATCGAATTTAGCGCTACTCCTCTCGTTTGGGAGGAGTTCCGAAATCGATTTAAGGAGGCGGTAAAATCGATATTAATGACGATGTCATGTGAACGGATACAGCGTTAAATCGGTATATCGGCCATTAAACCGATTTAAAGTCGCAGTGTAGACCTGGCCAAAGAATAAGAATCTTCAAAAGAAGTCACTATGAAGTGAGTTGAATACATACATTATATACAAAGAAGTGGAACATTCCATTTAATATTATTTTAAAGTTACTAATATGAAAATGTTTTCTTAGTATTAAAGTTTCTTCTTGATTAACGCTCTAAAACACTGAAATCATGGGAGCTACAACAGCGATACTTTGAAATATTTTTTTTAAACACTGGCTGCCACTACCTGCAAGGAGTTGAGATCGCCATTAGGCATGACACACAATGCAAACCTGTGACTTGTCAAAAGAGGGGAAGAATAGAAATGTCACTGCAGACTTGGGACTTCCTGAGCATTTTAAAATGTGCACATTTTTCAAACGAGAGACTACTGAACGCTCCACCTGCACTGTGGTTGCCATCTGTTCATCTTTGTGGCACAGAGAGATTTGGTTTGGAAAAGGTTTCAGATGTACTGTCCCAAGAACTATCATTCTAAAGAGGATAATGAAAGATTAAAATCACAACTAAACCTTGACTTTCTCATTATCACTGCTGCATCTAATGATTTTTATTTTAACCCAGGCACATAACAGCATGAGACGTTATTTTAAAAATATGAAAATATTAATTTTATATATAAAATAGCATTAATAAATTCAAACAATTCAAATATTTTCTGGTTTTATTTTCCGTTACACAATTACTTCAAAGCATTCCTCAACACACCAGCAGATACATGAAATGTATTATATTATTTATTATGGATTATTTCTACAATGCCATCATTGTGCATGGAATTTTATACTAGAGTTCACTCTCTAAGGCAGAGGTCCCCAATGCGGTGCCCGTGGGTGCCATGGCGCCCACAGGGACATCTAAATGCACCTGCGTTCTGGCAAGCAGTGGAGCATCTGCCGAAATGCCACCGAATTTCGGCGGCGATGCCTCTTGATGACGCCACTTGCCGCTGACAAACGATGTCATTGAGAGGCATCACTGCCGAAATGCTGCAGAAACTCGGCAGCATTTTGGCGGATGCTCCACCACCGCCACGGTCTTTCGTCTGGCACCAGCCACATGAAAAGGTTAGGGACCACTGCTTTAAGGGGTCAATCCTACCATGTGCTGCCCCCATGAGGTCAGAAACATCAATGGGAACTCAAAGTGCTCATCCCTTTGAAGTATCACCCCCTATATTAGGTTAATAACAGATGACAGAGTCATGTTGCAGGGAAAGGACTGGATATGGAATACAGTAATAGTTCATGAGATATGCTTTTGTTACACATTTTTGTTTTTTCTTAGTGATTTGTGTCACAGTTCAGGGCAACTGCATCAGTATTCCTCCTCTGTAGTCCAGCAAAGATACCCACTCTAGACTCCTGGTTCCTCAGCTATGTCGCTCTCTTCTTCCTGACCATGGTTTTTTGAGGCTGGATAGTTCCCTGCATATAGTATAAGTTCCCCAGCAAGCCAGACTGTCAAACAACCAGCACCTGCACTTTGCTTACTCTTGAAAGTCTATGAACAATGTAAGCCAACCGTTACAAGTTACCACCCAGATCTTTCAAAGCAAGCACATTTATTCTTAAAGTGAAAACATTTGACAGAAAACATATTAAAAACAATACAAGAACCTACAAGCATACTAAAAACCAGCAGTTAGCCCCTCCCCACAACCCACTTTCAGCAGGGGCTCTGGCAGGAGTCCAATCCTTCCCTAAGGTTCTGTCCATTTGCTGGATCAGAAAGAAGACCCTGAGTCAGTTTAAACTCAGGCTGTTTATCCAAACGACCTTTCTTTGTCTGTTGGTCCCCAGAGAATCCAGTTTGAATATATAAGAGCCTCTCCATGTGGTGGTACTTCTCTGCAAGTGTTACAACCTGAATAAATTTACCTAACCACCCCCCCACACACATTGTTCTTAGTTCTTGGAGGGCTGTGGTCACCATCCCCCATGGAATTGTATACAATCCCTGGCCACAATGAAACTTAATTCAGTAAGATCTCCCACAGATATTGCAGGAAATTGCCGTATCTGTCACAACTTGGACTGGTCATTTTTTAATGATCACGAATATGTTATATTAGAGGAGAAATGTCTGAGAGGAAAGATGAGGTTGCAGGTGCAAAAGCTGTAGTTTTAGTAGGTTAACTGAACGTAGAGTTTACAGACCCATGAAAGCATTCCAGGTATATGGACAGCAGAAGAGAAGGCTTAAAATTGCTTATGGGAGGAGACTAAAGGATTGTCAAGATGTGTCAAGTTGGCAGTATTGGTAGGGAATGTGGGGAAGTATTAGGAGATGAGATGCAGGCATAGACAGCACTGTAAAGATAAGGTGAAATCAGGGTCCAATTGAAGGCAATGGTAGGTTTGCTGTGGATTTCAGTGGAGACAGGATTTTACCCAGAGCCCTGAAAATGAGCCAATTGAATCTGAAGCACAGGGATATTGGAAACCAATGCAAGGACTCAAGGAGAGGGTGACGTGAGCAGAATATGACAAAGTAGCCAGTTACCACAGCAATGTGTGAAACAAACCTCCTACATGAAATAGCAGGGCAGTAGAAGAGGGCAAGGAACATGATTTTGGCTCGTGGACTTTAAGTAAAATCAGAATAAATAATTTTATGTGATCTATGTTAATATGTTTCAGTGATGTACAAAGCAAAGTATTTCACTATTCTATGGACATGGATGGCTAATGGTTATTGACTGTGTAGAGACAGATAAGCTAGTATTACAGAATTGTTTGACTCTGTCATAAACAGATGGTTAAGGGTTAATGTCTCTTTTACCTGTAAAGGGTTAAGAAACTCAGTGAACCTGGCTGACACCTGACCAGAGGACCAATGGGGGACAAGATACTTTCAAATCTTGGTGGAGGGAAGTCTTTGTTTGTGTTGTTTGTTTTGTTCGTTGTTCGCTCTTGGGACAAAGAGGGAGCAGATGTATAACCAGGCTCTCCAAATCTTTTTGAATCAGTCTTTCATGTTTCAAACTTGTAAGTAGCCAGGCAAGGCGGATTAGTCTTATGTTTGTTTTCTTTCAACTTGTGAATGCTTTTCCTTTTGGTGGAAGGATTTTTACTTCTGTTTGCTGTAACTTTGAACCTCAGGCTAGAGTGGGGGGAGTCCCTCTAGGCTATATGAATCTGAGTACCCTGTAAACATTTCCATCCTGATTTTACAGAGATAATTTTTAATTTTTCTTTGTTTAATTAAAAGCTTTCTTTTTTAAGAACCTGATTGATTTTTTCCCTTGTTTTAAGACCCGAGGGGATTGGATCTGAACTCACCAGGGATTGATGGGGGGAAAGGAGGGGGGGAAGGTTAATTCCTCTTTGTTTTAAGATCCAAGGAGTCTGGATCAGTGTAGCCTCTCAGGGTAACCCAGGGAGGGGAAAGTCTGGGGGGAAGGCTATTTTCTCCTTGTTTTCAGATTCAAGGGGTTTGGGTCTTGGGTTCCCCTGGGAAGGTTTTTGGGGAACAGGAAGTGTGCCAAACACTATATTTTTGGCTGGTGGCAGTGTACCAAATTTAAGCTGGTAATTAAGCTTAAAAGTGATCATGCAGGTCCCCACTTTTTGGACGCTAAAGTTCAAAGTGGGGGAAAACCCTTGACAGACTCTAATAAGCAAATGTGTAGGATTCCAAACTTTTAGATGCAGATCTAAATTGAAACAAATCTCGACACCTTTTGAGGTTAGTTCACCATGATTGCTCAGTCCCTGCAGGGAAGGTTCTCTTGTTCCACAGGAAGCTGGCAGGGCATATTTCTCACATTACAGACAAGAGCATTTAAGCATATTTTATTTATTTACTTGACTGCTTGAAAGAAAAAAATACATTAATCACAGCAATGGTGGAAGAAGCATCCTAAGGTTCACAGTGCTTTTGATTAAAGTCTGCTAGATTGAATTGTAACTTGAAGAGTTTTGTTGTTGTAATGGCTTCCTGCAGGGACCCACCTGAACGGTCTGTGTGCTTTTTCAGTAACTAATGTATTATTCCCTATGTTAGCTCCCTTGCTGTTATCTTTCATATTTTTTTTTTTATAAAAAGCAACAACTTGATCATTTGGATTTTTTATCCAAAAATTTTAAAACACATTGGGAGCCCTGACACAGGCTTTACCCTTTCACCCCACAATCCTCAACAAAGCCAGCTCTTTAATTCTTCTTGTGACATTGTCTGATTAAAATATAATCATGCAAAGCATTATTGCTACCACTGCTATATAATTGCAGCAAATCTTATACAAAATATAACTCATGGCCAGAAAGGGTTAAACAGCTTGCAGGCTAACTAACTCAAAGTGACCTTTAAAGACATGTTAGAAAGGTATGTGAATGGTAATTAGGGCCATTCATACTAAGTAGGCTAGAACTTTGAAATGCAAACCTATATTGTTAGAAGTGATACTAATTGTGTGTATCTTTGATGCTAGCATGTAAACAGACAGTTCGTGTCTGTCCCTATAACTATTAATTCAGAAATCAAAAGGGAATATTAACATTTAGATGAATCTTGGATAAAACAATGTCATTGTCTATATGTCTCTTTGAAGTTTGTAATAAACTGCCTAATGGATAAAGTGTCCTATGTTAATTTGTGTAACTAATTACTGGTGGTGTTTAGAAAGCAAAAGGTTACATCAAAAATCTATTATTTACCCAGGACTGTATGGTCAAGTGAATGCTAGAACATAGTATAAAAGACCTTTGCATTCTGATTCTGTCATCTCAGATGTGCTTAAGGTTTCATTCAGGGGATTCCTAAGCCACAAGGACTGAGATCCCAATTCTAACTGGATCACCCTGAAATATAAACATTGGCCTATAACCTATGGACTATTTCTGAAAGAACTCTTTGCAATTCCCTCTGCCATGTACATTGGCCAAACCGGACAGTCTCTATGCAAAAGAATAAATGGACACAAATCAGACATCAAGAATTGTAACATTCAAAAACGAGTAGGAGAGCACTTCAGTCTCCCTGGACATTCAATAAGAGACTTAAAAGTCTCCATTCTTCAACAAAAAAACTTCAAAAACAGACTTCAGCCAGAAACTGCAGAACTTGAATTAATTTGCAAACTTGACATCATCAAATTAGGCCTGAATAAAGACTAGGTGTGACTGGGTCACTACAAAAAATAATTTTCTCTCTGTTGATATTCACCCCTTCTTTTCAACTTTTGGGAATGGGCTACATCCACCCTAACTGAATTGGCCTTATTAGCACTGACCCCCCATTGGGTAAGGCAACTCCCATCTTTTCATGTGCTGTATATTTATTCCTGCTTAGTGTATTTTCCAGTCTGTGCATCTGATGAAGTGGGCTGTAGCCCATGAAAGCTTATGCCCAAATAAATTTGTTAGTCTCTAAGATGCCACAAGGACACCTTGTTGTTTTTAAGGGAACTGTGTTGTTTGGTCTTCTGAGTAACCAGTAAGGTAATAAAGAAGGTATTTTTTGCTGACTTGCTAAATCTAAGTGCATGTCTACACTACCCACCGGATCGGTGGCAGCGATCGATCCAGTGGGGGTCGATTTACTGCATCTAGTCTAGACATGATAAATTGACTCCAGAGCACTCTCCCATCGACTCCTGTACTCCACCACCATGATAGGCGCAGGTGGAGTCAACGGGGGAGCGGCAGCAGTTGACTCACTGCAGTGAAGATAGTGTGGTGAGTAGGTCTAAGTACGTCGACTTCAGCTACTTTATTCAAATAGCTGAAGTTGTGTAACTTAGATCAACCCCCCCTCACCCCAGTGTAGACCAGGCTGAAGTATTGGAATATCCACCAGCTTTTGAGGGATTGTCTGCCTCATTCTTTGCAGTTCACCCTAATTGAGTGACCACAGCTGGGACCTCAGTCACACCTCTATTATCTTGTTAGAGAAAGAAGGGAAGGTACTTTGCTCAACACCCAAAAACAGCAGGACCCAATCCCCCCAATATTGTGTCCACCTCTCCCACTACTTTCAAATTTCACAATACTCTGAGGTAGGAGAACTCACATCTATGGATATGTCTACACTACAGCAGTGTGTGGAGTACAGACACTGCATGCCCAGCTAGCATGGCTATACATAGCAGCATAGACAGTGAACGACAGTTTAGGCGGGTAGAGTGCCCCAAATGCTTAATCCCCTAGGTTACATACTCTACATGTCTCTCTACAAGGCCAAGCCCTGCCACACCTGCACTGCTATTTTTATTAGCGCAGTGTCCTGCTGTCTTCCTGCTGCCAGAGCCTTTCACTGCCATGAGTAGCTACACACCACAGTGACAAGTGGGATGCAGCCTGCTTTTCACTGTGGCGTGTAGCTACACGTGTTGAGCCTGTAACCTACATGATGCCGTGAATGTAGACATAGCCACGGAGGCCACATCTTTTGGTATAATTTAAGGCGTGAATTCAAATTGATATAGTTACACAGATGTAACACCCTGGATGGACAATCCTGTTTCTGTATAAGAGGGACTTTTTCAGTTTAGCTTATGCCACTTGGTAAGGGGCTTAAGCTAAACAGAAAAAAGCCTCTTTTATAATGGAATAAGAGTATCCACCCGGGGAGGCTATACCTGTATAAAATTCCCCAGGGAGACAAGCTCTGGCAGCCTTAGTAAAGGAATCCTTCTCATCTGTTTAAAATGTATGAGTGTTTATGGGAACCCAGCGCATGCTAGATCCCCTAAAGCCCAGTGCCTGGAGTGCCTACAGCACCTGGCTCTGAGTTCACCATCTCAGAACATCCTACCAGATATCTAGAGGGGACTGGCATACACTAGCACTCACAGCCACACTGTGACGGGGGGTTAGTTACAGTATAGGAAAGCCATCAAGTACTTTTCGGATGTTAAAGCCCGTGTGATCTGAATGTCCAATTGAGAGACGTTTGTGTCCTATTTCACTGGAAAGGGGTGAGTTAACCATCTGGCTGCCCCTGGAAGAAGCAAGATTGCAGTGTACAGAGCACAATGCTCCTGAAGACCCAAGATTTGGGTGTGAAGAAATAGGCATTGGCCCAACCTGTAAATACAAGATTGAGGGGAAACTTCCTGCTGGAGGCAGATGGGTACGATACATGCACACATCTCCCCCTCCACAGAGGATTTGCTTCTGGAAGTAAAAAGAGATAGATAGCTGGGGTTCATAATTAAACTTCTTCCAACCTTCCAAACATTTTGTTAATCAGTGCAAGGGTGAAGTGAAAGTTCAGGCCTGGTTCCCTTTTAAGGAACATGTCCTCCCCTCCCTAGTGAGCAATACATCTTTTTGTTGATTTTTAGTGCACATTACAAACATAGATTCTACATATTGCTCCCGTATAATACAGGCCATAGAACTTCTCCAAAATAATTACCTGAGCAGATCTTTTAGGAAATCATCCAAACTTGATTTAAAAATCCACCGTGACCCTTGGTAAATTGTTCCAATGGTTAATTACCTTCACTGTTAGAAATGTATGCCATATTTCCATCCAGCCATTGGATCATGTTAGATTGAAGAGCTCATTATTAAATATTTGTTCCCGCTTATAGACTGTAATCAAGGCACCGCTCAACCTTTTCTTTATTAAGATAATTCGGTCAAGTAATATATGCAAGTTCTCCCCTGGAACCAAGCACCCACCAGCACAACAAAGGGGCAGGGGAAAAGTCATCAGTGAGACAGTTATGGATCCCTGATTCTGCAATGACCCTGGCATCTATCTGAGTAGCCAAGAGACACAGGACCCTGGGTAGTGAAGCTCTTCTGTCTCTGTGGTGGACGTGGGGAAAGGCAGGTAGTGCAGAGTACCATCTGCTCCACGTTTATGCCAATGGGGAGTTGTTCTCTGCAATGGGAATTCTCTGATGTCCCCTTATGGTCAGATTCCAGAGACTTTTTGCTGCCTGAGTGGTACAAAGAGGACAGATTGTACTGGAGATTCTGGCCCAGAATGCAGACTTTAACCTATCTGCCTAGGTTTATATATAGGTGCCCATTACCTATATATAAACATCAGGATTGATCTACAACAAATGAACCATAAATAAAAACTAATTAAAATAAAACAAGAGATGGATCACAGAATGAAGTGCAACGTACAGTTAAGTCACACAGTCTTTAATATTGTGATCTTGTATGTGTACAGGAAATATTTGAGTTACTTTCAATATGATCCATAAAAATGCTGCCAAATCACATGTACTCTGGCTGAAATATATTAGTGTTTATGTATATAATGTTCACAGATAAAAACTAGTGTACCATCTTTTACACTGATATAAGAACCAAGGCATTTAGGCTATGTAATTCTTATAACTGTAAATTCTGATAGATTTATTGTGAATTACATTTTGGCATTTTTTCTTTCAGGAAATGTTATACTGATTTGCTAACTGAGAATATATGCCCTTATCCGGCGTCCTCCTAATTCAATGGACTTTAATAGTTGCTGAATTAGGCACTTGGAGAGAATCATCATTTCAATGTCTTGTTTTGCCAAGATATCAACTCACCGGCTCCAACTAAAAAACAGAAGTGCTAGATTGCTTATCATGAATCTAATACCCAAAAGACAAAATTGCCCCTGCGCACCTGTACATCGAGTGTGACTGCAGTGTAAAACTGGAGTGAGTTCATAAACCTATCGCTTTATGATTCAGTTGGTTCTGACTATACGGTATTTGCCAGGCTGACAGGTTTTGCTCTTTCAGGTAGTAGTTGCTCTGGTTACATAACTGTTCCCTCGAGCTTGCAAGTTTCAAAATCAATGGCTAAACTATGTGATATGACACCCCCACCTCCACCCACACCTCTCGTTCCCCCCCAAAATTATTTGGTTTCTTGGGATAGAGGCTGGAGTGCAAAATTAGATCAATACTATTTGATTTTATTTTTTTTTAGAGATGTTCTGCAAACACTTGAATTACACTCATGTTAAATAAACCAGACTAAAAACTTCATCAAGATAAAGAGATTAAGCCATGGGGTAGTACCTGTTTTAGTTACATTACTGATGAGAGATTTTATTATCCAAAGTTCGCTATGTATTAAAGGATTAGTAACAGGTATGTTACACACACAAAAACAAAATGTTTACACAGCCTAATAGTACCCAAAATGCTTTCTTATAGTCTTCATTTTAATTTCAAGGAAAATAATTGTGTGTGCACATACACATTTCCCAGCTGTTTCTCCAGTCCAACAAGCAGTGCAGAATTGTGCTTGTGCGTAAGAGCCATTAGGCAAGATCTTTGTGTTTGCACACTGCCAAGCACAATGGGGCCCTGGAATCTAAAAACTAATGCAACAAAAATAAATAATAATAATTGACTAGAAAGAAAACTGAAGCTGACTAATCTATTTTCATGTTTCATGCTGGATGAAGTACAAAAAATAAAGAGCACATATATGAAGGAATTAAACATGCGGTGAATTATATTAAACTTCACAAAGGCACACGTGGACAGGGACTTGGATGAATATATTTAGGGGTCCAAGATCTGCCCAGGAAGAGGCAACAGGAGGGAGTAGTAGCTATGTTGGGGGTGGGGATATGCAGCATCACTCATCCAATCTCCACACACTATAGAACACACACACACTTCCTTCACTCAGGAGAACTCCTATTTAAAGACATGTTTCAGGGGCTCTGGCTAAAAGGATGCCCCTGCTAGCACACTTGCAATGGAGCCACACTGTCATGGGAAAGGTGTAGAAGAGCTTGGAATTGGTGGGGAAGGAAAGGGCCTTTTCCCATTTCTCTCTGCTTGCACAATAAAAATATATTGTTTAGTTTTATGTTTATTAATGGTCAGGCTTGAGTCAGTTTCACTGTCTGGTTTTCATGCACTAGCGTAATGCAAGAAAGTTCTGTGAGTTATTTTAAACTGTTTCCTTTGGAATTATACAAATAAATCATGAAACTAAAACTGGTTGGAAAATACCCATTATTTTTATAGGAGAAATGTATTTATTGATATATAATCTATAGAACAAAACTTAAAAAAGGGCAGCTCCCAGAAGCAGTCAACACGTCCAGCTACTAGGCGGACACGCCAGGGGGCTCTGCGCACTGTCTGCACCCACAGGTGCTGCCCCCTCAGCTCCCAGTGGCCATGGTTCCCAGCCAATGGGAGCTGTGGAGCTGGTGCTTGGGGTGCGGGTAGTGCGCAGAGCCCCTGTGAGCGCCCCTATGCCTAGGAGCCAGACATGCAAGCCACTTCTGGGAGTCTTGCAGAGCCAGGGGAGGCAGGGACCCTGCCTGCCTTAGCCCTGCTGTGCCACCAACCAGACTTTTAGTGGCCCGGTCAGAGGTGCTGACTGAAGTCTCCAGGGTCCCTTTTCAACCAGGCCTTCTGGTCAAAAACCAGACACCTGGTAACCCTAACAGTATTATATTGTTGACTCATATTTAGCTTGTGACCGACTATGACTCTCAAATCCCTTTTCACACTACCCCTTTCTAGGCAATCATTTTACATTTTGTATGTGTGCAGTTGATTGTTCCTGCCTAAGTGGAGTACTTTGCATTTTTCCTTATTAAATTTTATCCTATTTACTTCAAACCATTTCTCCAGTTTGTCCAGATCATTTTGAATTTTAATCCTATCCTCCAAAGCACTTGCAACCCCTCGCAACTTGTCATCATCCACAAATTTTGTAAATGTACTCCCTATGTCATTATCTAAATCATTCATGAAGATATTGAACTGGATTCAGAACTGATCCCTGTGGGACCCCACTCGTTATGCCCTTCCAGTCTGACTGTGAACCACTGATAACTACTCTGTGGGAATGGGTTTCTAAGCAATTATGCACCCACCTGATAGTAGCTGCATCAAGGGTGTATTTTCATAGTTTGTTTATGAGAAGATCATGCGAGACAGTATCAACAGCCTTACTAAAGCCATGATATACCACATCTACGACTTACCCCCATCCACAAGACTTGTTACCCTGTCAAAGAAAGCTATTAAGTTGGTTTGACACAATTTATTCTTGACAAATCCATTCTGACTGTTACTTTTCACCTTATCATCTTCTGGGTGTCAGCAAACTGATTGCATAATTATTTGTTCCATTATATTTCAGGGTATTGAAGTTAAGATGACTGGTTTGTAATTCCTTGGGTTATCCTTATTTCCCTTTTTATAGACGGGCTCTATATTTGCCATTTTCTAGTTCTCTCGGCTTCCATGACTTTTAGAAGATAATCGCTACTGGCCCTGATACCTCCTCAGTCAGCTCCTTGAGTATTCTAGGATGTATTTCACCTGATCCTACAACATTTTCACTGGCATTCACTGTGTTAGATATCCAATCACTGCTAACTTTTCTGATGAAAACTGAAACAAAAACGTCATTTAGCACTTCTGCAACTTCCACATTTTCTGTTATTGTTCCCCTACCCTGTTCATGGTCTTCCTTTTTCTTCTAATGTAGAATGTTTTCTTGTTGCCCTTTATGTCTCTTGTAACTCAGTTCTTGTGACTTGGCCTTTCTAATTTTATCCTTACATACTTATGTTATTTGTTTGTAATCATACTTTGTAATTTGACTGAGTTTCTACTTTTTGTAGGACTCTTTTTTTGAGTTTCAGATAATTGAAGACCTCCTGGGTGGTTGCTTGTCATACTTCCTATCTTTCCTACACAGTGGGATAGTTTATTCTTGTGCCTTTAATAATGCCTCTTTGAAAAACTGCCAACTCTCTTGAACTGTTTCCCCCCCAAACTTGTTTCCCATGGGATCCTACCTACCTATGCATCTGAAAGCTTGGGGGCAGGCTGGCCAGGAGAAATACTGATTTACAGCCTCTCCCCTCCTTGGGCAGCTTTTATTTGTAGAGATCTTATTACAAATAGTGAATTCTCCCTCCAGTGTAGCTGCCCACTATGGCTCAGGGTTGTGCCTAAATCGTATAACTTGAACCTGCTATGGAATTTCATCCACAGAAAATAGTTATAATTTAATGAATGCAAATACATTTTAAACAAATCTGTGTACTTTCTAACTATCTGTCAAAGTGTTGATATGACTCTCTTCACCATAGTTATATGAAGCATATTCATAATCTTAGCTTAACCCCCTCTTCCTCATAGACTAATGTAATAGATAACTGTGAGAAATACATATGAAAACTGCCCATATTTCACTAATGGAATATGCCTCCCTCTCACAGTCATACTGTGACGCTGTATGATTGAAATATGACCATTTATATCAACGATATTGCCACTGTTAGACAATTGCAACAAATCTTGTTCAAAATATATCATGTACAGTGTCAATGGAAAAGTTATGATTTGCTAAGTATGATTATCCTATTTATAGACGTATTATTTTTGTATCTAAAGTTATGAATTTTGACTGTATACTTGTATCACCATTGTGTTTGTTCCTGGGGTAACACTCACAAGGTAGTTTATATCCAGTCTAGCCTACTCATTGTGAATAGACTATTCAAGTTGACGGCCGATCAAAGACACAGCTCTCACAATGATCCATAGAAGAAACTCATTTTGCCCAGATAGCTCTTCTTGCAGATGCCTTAGCCTCCAAGTGACCAATGGCTGTCCCAGTGACTCAGCAAGCCACGTATGGGCATGTGATATGCTCATATGACTTTGGAGTCCATCTTGTACCAGTAATTATCTACAACCTGTGCTGTGAGCTTTGTTTGGGACAGTAGAATTCCACGTACATGGCAGACAATATAAAAGACCCTTGCTGCCTCTTTCCTGCTCTGATTCTCTGTACTGTGGATTTACAACTAAAAGGACTAGATTGAATTAAGGATTGAGGACCTTCCAATCATTGGGAAGTTACCAGAGACTTTACAAGCCAGTAGTCTATAACATCAGTGCTACAAACCTCATATAAGAACACTGCCATTATTGTATGTATATGATCTATTAACCATTTTAACTCTCCTCTTTTCTTTATTAATAAATCTTTAGATTTTAGTTACTAACGGATTGACAGCAGTGTGATTATTAGGTAACCAGAATTATATATTGACCTGGATATGTGGCTGATCTCTTGAGATCAGAAAAACCCTTTGTTTGATGAAATTGGTTTTCAATAGCCACTCATCATAAAGTCTAGTGTCTGGGTGGTGAAACAGGTGCTGGAATGCCTAAGGAGACTGCATTTTTGACCTCTTGCTAACTAGTGTGGTGAGACAGATATTTACTTTAGTTACTGGCTTGTGTAAATCTGCCCTATTTCTCAGCAGTTGAGTCACAGTGACACACACACACAAATGTTTTATACAGAAAATTAATACAACGAGATATTGTGCGATACAAACAATCCTAACACTTCTAGTTGAAAACAAACCCAACAGAATAAAAATAAAGCTATATAATTGTATGAAACCCCTGCCTTTGCCACTAATGGTGAATTATAACATACCTTCTTAACTCCGGAGAAGGAATCCTTTATCTCACCCTAAGGAGGGGATGTAGTCTTTTTATATCAAACAGAATTCTTAAATAGAACTCATGCATGTGTACAAACAGAGTTCTTTAATTCAGTATATGTGCAAGGCTATAAATCCATGCTACTTCATACCAGTAACAGACCTTGCCAGCCATGAAGACAGACTGTAAATCTTGTGCTCTGATGCATCAATATGCAAGTATCTTATTGGTGGCTGGATTAGTGCACAGCATGCATTTTCTTCTTTGTAAGTAATTTTTTTTAATTCAAGGGTAAATGTCAAAACAATGCTGTAAAACCAATTAAGAAGAAAGCAAACAAGATTAGAGGTGCTGCTTGAAGTATTTATTGTTGTTCACTTTTGCCAAGCCTTGAAATAAGTACTTAATAGACCTTATTGTAACTCTCTTAGCAATACAGTAATTTATTTAATGCACTACACAGCAATGTCCTAAGGTTAATATGTACTAATTATGATGTGAAACCTTTTTGTAGAACCCCAATAACCTGGACTTGTTTGCCACTTATGAAAATTTCCAAAAGGAAATTAATGTATTAATTGTATTCAGTAATATTATATATTAAGTAGGGATTGATTTATGTAGAAGAGAACACTAGGATTTATTGAACAGAGAGATTAATATTGACCTAGTTAAAGCTCAGGTCAATATTTATCTTGAGGGACAAACCTTGATGTTCACCAAAACAAAAGCATTGTTACATACACTGTGAATGTTTTTATCAAAAATATCTGGAAATCTTTCCATTATGAGAATGAATTACAGAAGTGTGACAGTTTTTCCTTTAATTGTAAAGGTGTATGGTGGAGAAAATATCCAAAGTTCAGAAAAAACAAAATTGCTTCCACAGAATGCAGTATAGCCAATCAGACTTATCTGTATGCGTGATCAGATTGGTTAACATTGTTGCAAGCCTCAGTATTATTGACCTCTCATTTGGTAAATAATAGAATTTTACTGACTTAAACCATGAGTCAGGATTGTTCACAAAACTTTAGTGATTAGTCCAAGGTCACAAAGTAAGCCTGTTCCAGAGTCAGCAACCGTACTCAGATCTCCTAAATCCTAGTTCTCTGCCTTATCCATATAACCAACCTATTGCATCATACAGGTCTTGTGATTAAGACATGGAACTGGGAGTCAAAGTAGTATATGCCTTGAAAATCAGTCTGTTATCACCCTGTCTCACAAGTGGTGTTCTGAGGGTAAGCTCATGAGGGCCTGTTTCTCCAGCATAATGAAATGAAGGGTTAAATGCAGTAATGTTTGTGAGGTACTCAGATACTTTGATGATAGGGTGCTGACAGAAAATTTTAAGGATTTTTTGCTCTGAGGACAGAACATTTTAAAGTGCCTTTATCTCTACTTTCCAGCTTTAGTCACTTAAAAACATGTTTAAAACATTTGGGCTTAATGCCAAATCTTTATTCCTGCCTCTGCTTGTTTGAAAAATAGTGTCAAGCACTCATTAGCACTAACCTGCTATTTTTGAACTAAACACCATTTACCCACAGGAAATTGTCTTTTGAAATTATACCAGATACTAAACCATTTTAAGATAACTGCTCCAGTTAAAAACTATACAGGGCACCACTGTGCACCTGAGGCTGGAAGCCGTATTATTCTCTAATGCTGCAAAAGAAGTCCATGTGAACTGAGGGCAGTTAAGCACCTGCAGGCAGGGGCGGCTCTAGACATTTCACCACCCCAAGCACGGTGGCATGCGGCAGTGGGCGCTCTGCCGCTCACTGGTTCCCCGGCTCTGGTGGATCTCCCACAGGCGTGCCTGCGGAGGGTCCGCTGGTCCCGTGGCTTCGGTGGAGGCACGCCTGCGGGAGGTCCACCAAAGCCACGGGACCAGCGGACCCTCCGCAGGCAAACCATCGGAGGCAGCCTGCCTGCTGCCCTCACGCTGACCAGCAGAGCGCCCCCCGCGGCATGCTGCCCCAAGCACGCGCTTGGCGTGCTGGGGCCTGGAGCCGCCCCTGCCTGCAGGATTGATGTCCGAGTGCCAGAAGTGCAGAGTAGACCCCTATGCTACTATGCAGAGCTCACCAAATAGGCAAAACTCATATTTTCCCTTTGTTTCGTGGCAAGGCACTTTCTGTTAGCAGGAGATACTCCTATATCCTGCAATAGACAGCATGATGGTAGACGACTGCTGTGCCCAAAGGGAGCATCACTGACTTCAATGCGGCTTTGCCTGGGCACAGTGAATCCTGCCATGCACCACTGCAGGACCGGAGTCTTAATCTGATTGCCCCCAAAAGTGAAATGAAACATTCAGTGCCTTATGTCTTTTAATTGAACTACACACAAACAGGAGGAATATGCTCACTGTAGGCAAACATTCAACTATTTCCATTAAAATGCTAATTACTGTCCTTTTATAGATCAGCTGGAGAAGACTTTGGGAACAAAATTAACATCCAGAGATTATTCCAGAAAACTTTCATAGAAGAAAACATGCTGATTATTAGAGAACCGTTTTTTTTCCCTTGCTTCTAAATTTAGGCGTGGGGGGGAAGTAAGGTTGACTTTTATTCTTCCTGGAATTGCTGCATATATTAAACTGATATTGAGAAAGCCACAGAAATTCTTTGCTTTTAGAAAGCATCATTCACAATTTATAGTATTGTACTTTTAACGAATATATTCTTAGCATATTGCACTAAAATCTGTCCACGCTATCCAGTAACATTTTAAAAGAAAGTTCTCTCGCCCTTAGTACACAGAAATAAATAATGTGTGACAACAGCATTAGGGAACATAAACATAAAATTACCTGTTATTAAAAACAGAGCACACTTTTCTAGAGGATATATATTACTCAGTTGTAAAATAATATGTTTGGCATTCACTCTAATGTTTCAACATTATGATTCAATCTTCTAAAAAGCTGACATAGAAAATAACTGCATAATAAACCAATTCATCATAATGTGCAAAAGAACCCCCTGGAATAAATTGTAATAACCTTTCAAAAACTAGCAGCTTTTAAAAGTATTAATTTCTACTCCAGATAATTGGAAAAGACACCTGGGCGGCCAGGCAATATTTTTTATGGGATTGCCCTGTCAGGACTCAGATTGTCTTCAGAGTCTGGAACAATTGTTTAGCGCTAAATGACAGTGAATCTTGCAAATGGGTCTTCCTAGATGGGGTTTGCCATAAATTACCAAACTGAACTCCCCTCAAGGTCAGCCATAAATGAGGGTGCTGGTATCAAACGGCCTTCACAGAGACCTGAAGTAGTCTTCAGGTTTCACATAAATGGGCAATGGTTGTGTTGGCTGTCGTAAAATCAACTTAATGGACTGACAACATAAATTACTATCAAACTTTGAAGATATTTCTGTGTGCCAAATAGTTGAAGAATGTAATAAGGAATTCTGTTTCAAAGCAGCAGGAATTGTATAACACAACTTGCTGTGTGTTCTATATTATAAATAGTTTTACTAATTCTAAATTGAAAACGGACTAAAATTGGAGACTACAGTATGCTTCAAGTAACACAATGAAAGAATGGTTTTAGTAACATTAGAGTGGGACATTCAGACTGAAGAAAACTTATATAGGATACTAATACTATAGGATATCAGTTTCTATTTCCCTTATTTGTTTCATAACATTCATTGACATTTCCTCTAGATATATATCAAGGACATTTGTATTTAAACAACTGTTGTCTTTACTCCCATTGTTCCTGCTTTGAAGTCACGGTTTATGATAGATTGAGTCACTGTTGATCATGAGAACAGCCCATGGTGTTATAAACACAGGCTCAGACTTCAGCTGTCATTCCAGGAGAAAGAGAGATTAGGGCTGTGTGGCAGAATGCTTTCATTTAAACACCAATATCTTAAAATGGGAATAGGAATTGAGAAAGTTGCTGCTGAATGTTCAGACTTCACCTTTGCCCCAATATGAAAGTCCCTCTTTAAGACTGCGGCAAAAACTGGAGGAAAAAAAAACACCCCAAAACCAACAGCAACAAAACAAAAAACAAGAAAATTCAAGGTGAAGACTGAAACTCTGGGCCATATTGTTCGATCTCTGTTGAAGTGGAACTCCTCATTGAACTCAGTGGGAAGTTTAGAAGTATCTGCTTAGAAACAGATGATGTGATAAAGCACTCTGCCTTTAACTTGCTCACTTGTGCCAGCATAATTAGTTACTTGGGATAAAACTTTGGGTGCTATTGCATGTGTGCACAAAGGAGAGAGAAGGGACCATAAGCAAGGAAGGCACAAGGAGTCTCCTCCTGGCCCACTGCACAGGGACTGGTAACAAAGGAGTTGTAGCTAGAGCACTATGGTGCTCCAAAAAGTCCCAGCTGCCATTCTGGCCCCCAGGATCGTATCCTGGTGGCAGAGTTTAGAGGAGTACTGAGGTTGCTCTGTACTATGCTGGGGATTGGGCCAGAATGCATCCCAGAATTAGGGAGCTGCAAATACCTCTTTTGCAGCCCCTCCTCCTCCTTAGCCTCTTCTTTATCATTTATTGAGGACCTGCTGGGTCTTAAAATCTATTATGTTAATGTGTATTTGGACACTTTTATCAAAATGTATTGGCATGCAGCATGTTGAAAATCATTAAGCAGTTACTGTACGCACATGTATCAGCCATTTCCTCGTCAACGGATGCAAAGGGAGGACACAATTTTTAAAAGCAGCTTAAAGTGAGAAACACCTCCTGTGTTTGTTTTAAATGTTTATCCTTAAACCAGCCTAATGGATTTTATATTTAAAAAAATCAAAATGGGTTTGCAGTGCAAAATGCCTAATTGTGTCACCTGAACCTCTTAAACATTATGGAGAGCACCAATATCATAACCACAGATTATACCCATGTAGCAAATGACATTAGGATTCCTTTTCTAGGCAAATTCTTGCCAGTTTCATAACAACTCAGTAATTCCAAAGCACAGCGGAGCATCTAAGAAAGGACAGAGATTTTACCTGGACAAA
This sequence comes from Chelonoidis abingdonii, assembly GCF_003597395.2. Taxonomy (NCBI): domain Eukaryota; kingdom Metazoa; phylum Chordata; order Testudines; family Testudinidae; genus Chelonoidis; species Chelonoidis abingdonii. The sequence goes on from NC_133771.1 coordinate 91,300,165, forward strand.
GAGTAGTATTCTGAATTCCTATGGTTACACACACATGAATAACATGCCTTTTAAAGTTTCATGCTGTTTGCATGCCTTTGTTTGTTCTGCAGGTGCTGCCTATCTCCTTATTCTCCTCCTTTTGTGAGCCAACCCTTTCTATGCAATGATAATCCTTTTGTGTACTTAACAACCTAAATAGATGAGCAGCTATTTTATATAATTGCCAAGCTATGCCTGCTCTTCCCTGCCACATTCACCTCAACCCTGAAAAACATAAGAAAAGGAGATGCTTCTCACATCCTCCCTTAGTGGGCTTTCTTTTCTGAGCCACTGCCAAGAACTAGGGAAAACCAGCCCATTTCCAAATATCACACTGACCTCTCAACAATTTTGCACCGTTATGCTTCTAGTGCATCTCAGCACAGATATGTAAAAGAAATAATAGAGAAATAAAATGCTGTTGGACATTCTTTTAATTTCAAAATAAATCTGTCATACCATTTGAAGTTCAGTCTAATGACTTAATAATTATACAGCTCTGAAGAAATCAGCTTAGGTGAGCTAGGAAATCCATAGCAACTATTGTCACTCACATTCTTGTAGGAAAAAGTTGTCATTCTGGTAATCACTGAAGCATACGTTTAATGACTGATCGCACTCAAACTCTTTTTCCATCAAAAACCTGCAAAGTTAAAACTGAATATCAGCTATGGCAACTATCAAATCTGACATACTGTATTGTACGAAGATATACACATTACCCTTTCAAAAGAAAACCCAAACTTCACTTTAGCTACTTGTATATGGACTGTTTTGAAACAGACTCAAAATGATGCTATCTGCTAATGAAAAAGGCCTGGGATGTTAAAATCCCATTGTTTCATAGAGCATTTCATGCCTGGCTGAGTGCATTCCATTGAATAACACTGAGTCACTGTTAAGAAAATAGAAACATCCATTTTTGCAGGAGAGGTGGATTTTTAGAGCTCCAAAGAGAACAGCTGGCCAGGATTATGGGATCTGCTGAAGTTCAGTTGCCCAGGCTGAACTGGGAAAGCATGAACTTTCCTGAGGAGTGGAAGAGCTTCAAGCAGTACACAGAGCTCATTTTCAAGGGTCCCCTAAAATACGAAGATGAGGAAGAAAAATGCAGTTGTCTGCTAATCTGCATGGAAAAGAAGTTGCAGGCACTTACAGTACTTGATAGATGTGTCAGATGAAGATGAGAAAGAGCTGAGGGCATATTTTAATAGGTTTGAGGCATATGTCCTGCAAAAGCTAGCCTCGTGGATTGCATACTATCAATTTTACAAAGAGATGCATGTGAACAGTTTGTGACAGAGTTGCTGGCTAACAACTGTGCACTTAATGATATGAGCAAACTGATTATGGCCAGCATAGTGTTTGCAGCAAACTCACCAAAAATCCATGAAAAGTTGATAAATGTGGGAGGCTATATTGAAATAAAACATTCCCCATTGTTAGATCATATGAAATGGCAAGCTCAGCCAAAATGTGTGTACAAAAAGGAGGCAGTCAGTGCAGTAGTAAATGATTTCAGAAAGCCACAAAGACAAAAAAAATTGCAGTGCATACAAGCAGGCAGGATACAAACCTATAAACAGAAGGAGGGTCTGTGGCAAAAGTGGCAGCAGAGAAAGTCATATAACGCCAACAAAGGGAAGCTCTATCACAAATGTAAAAAAATTATTATGCAAAATTATGCAACTTCAAAAGAATGGAGGGAGTGGTTAAGCAGCCACAATACAGCACAGATGACAGGTTAGTGGGAGCCTTCATCCATGCAAAATAAGGAGCAGTAGTGAATTATGATTCAGCGGCCCAACTATACCAAGTGTTCACAAAAGTTATCTTTGGGGGAAAATATCAGCACACTGGAGATTAGTGCACAAGACAGTGTAATATTCTCAAAACCATCTCTTGCACACACCAACCAGAAAAGAAAGGAGACAAGCCACTGAGTGTACAAAGTACATACTCTGCAATGTATAAGCGCAACAGAGAATGAACATTGTAAACATTAAAAGGTCCAGACTTTAAATTCAGTCTCTGAACATATCTGGATCTCATTTTAATCAAATCAGTAATATCTGAAGGAGACATCCCAATTCCATTTCCACAAAGAGAAAACAAGACAGAGGACCTAATAAAGGAACACAAAGCTATAGTTAATGGACTAAGGCAGTTTTCTGGACAATAAAATATTAAAGATGGTAGCACTCAATACCCAAAAATACATACTCCACAGAAAATTCCATTTGCACTGCAAGGCTGATTGGCTAAAGAGATTTTGTGATTAGAAAATCTAGACACAATTGTCAAAGAGATGATCCTATGAAGTAAATAAACCTCACAGTGGTAGCAAAGAAACCACAAACTAGAGAGCTACAGCTGTGCCTAGATCCCTATAAAAGCCGCAGTAACTTCACTGGGGATGTCTGCATAGAGGGAGGCACAAGTTCTGGGTTTAGCATGACAGATTCCCAGTTGTTCAGTGTCTTTGATGCCAGACCCTAGTGGCCTGTGAGATAAAAATGGACACAAATGTTACTGATAACCACATTCAATACCTCACAAAGGATGAAACATATTGCAGGCTATGTGAAATTGTGGATTTTGTGGATGGTTATATATACGTATATTTAGAACCTCATATAAGATAATGATGCCAATCTATATGCCATGCTCCACAAGGAGAAGTTAAACCTGGTCGCTTGAATCTTCATGGCAGCCAAAGTAAAGTATTTTGGCTATATTCTATCAGGCTTATCAACCCCAACTCTGCTAAAGTGGCAGCAATCGCTAAGATGGAATTTCCAGATCATGATGCTGAGCTAGAAAAGATATCACAAATTATGCTTATATCACACCTTTCAGAAGTTTTGGAACCATCGAGCGTTATAAAGAAAGACTCTGTATTTGAATGGGCTGTCTGTCAATAGTCTACCTTCACCAAAACAAAGCAGTTATTAGTCAGTGTAGACTTATTGGCATACAATGATATAAATAAAGAGGTAAAAGTTCATACAGATTCATCCAAGTAAGGACTTAGGACTGTGTCAGTGCAAGAAAGGAAGTCAGTCGTTTATACATTGAAGTTTCTCACATCCATGGAAATTAACAATATGTGCACTGAAAAAGTAACGTATGCAATTGTATTTGACTGTAAGTACTTCTATTAATATGCATATGGAAGGAAAGCCACTGACACATAAGCCTTTGGAGGCAATCAGAAAAAAAAAATCTTGTGGCAGCATCACCAAAGCTACAAAGAATTAATATTGTACTGGCAGAAATGCAATATTGTGGTCAAATGCAGCCAGAAAAGGATGTACCAGTCACTGATACCTTAAGCAGATTATACCTGGCAGAGATGACAGTATCCCAGAGTCATTTGAGACACAAGTTCATTTAGTCATGACCAGTTTACATGTGTCAGACAAGAAACTGACAGAACTAAGTTCTGGAAATAAATAGGATCCTAAGTTATCCATCTTGCTGGGAACAATCACTGCTGATCGGCCAAAAGAAAAATGTTTGTGTCTTCCCCAATGGCAGAGTCACAGTCATTCATGAGGAACTAACAGTTATAGATGACCTAATTTTGATGTTGAAAGATGTGGTGCCATAATCACTAAGATCAGAAATGACAAAGTTAATTCATTTGGGATGCCTGGGAAGAGAGAAGTGCAAACATCGGGCTAGACACTTGTTATTTTGGCCTGGAACAAATGTGTAAATTGAAGAAGAGGTTCTAAACTGTCTGATTTGCTCATAGCATCACATGTCAAACTCTAAGGAGCCTATGATACCATATGACATGCAGCTTGCCCTTGACAAAAGTAACATCAGACTTTTCACACTGAATAACAAAAAACATGCTTGTAATGGACCATTGCAATCATTCTTTAGAAAAGGAGAGATTGAGAAACACAAATCCCTCCACAATAATTGATAAGCATAAAGGCATCGTTGCCTGAAAGAATACTTGAAAAGATGGTATCAGACTATGATTCCCAGTATAATTCCCATCTAGCATATGATATCCACTATTAAGTGGGCAAATAAATACAAAAAACCAAAACAGTAGAAAGTGTGAAATGTGAACTAGTAAATAAGTGAACAAGCATAAAGGAGACCCATATTTTACTATAATGGAATACAAGAATATAAGATGGATGACTTGGGATCAGCTACTCAGCTTCTAAAGTTTCATTATCTACTTTCAGTGTTGGCTTCTACCAATCATCCATAAAAATCAAAAATCATCAGACAAGCTAAAACTCAGGAAAAGCTTAAATCTAAACAGGTTTACCAGTCTTTATCTTATAGCTGGAGCACTACACCTTTGCTTACTGTCTGAGACTCTATGACTGCAATAGTTTCTTTAGGAGCAGAGTTGCTGCCTATGAATTACAGCTTCCTGAATCAATTTTCACTTTAACCTGACCATGGTAACTCAGGTATATCTTCCTTCCAGTACTGTCAGTTATACTACATCCTTCCCCCTGCACCCAAACAGATTAGTCTTTTGGTCACTTATTTAAAATATTTACATGCATCTAGCTAAATTCACTCACTTTCTAAGATGTGTGTGTGTGTTTTCCAGGTTGCGCCCTACAGGACTCTAAGAAGATTATCAACATCAATCATTCTTACCAATCCTACTTGAGTGTAGAAAGCAGCTGTTGTGTCTTTCTAAGTAGCATAAAGGTCACTAGAAGACCTGAGACATTCACCAGCTGTAGTAGTACTTATTTTGTTTCAAATTAGTAGAGGGAGTGAGAGTGTCTGTCTGTCTGTGGTGGGCAAGCAGATAAAATAGAAGATAAGCATGGGGTTTCTAGTAGAAATGTAGTGAAATCCCAGCCTGTCGTCACTATCACCATATGTATGCTCCGATCATATATCTTGTAGAAGGCTTGATCTTTTTGTGTTCCAACTGTTTTTGGAATAGAATCTTACATGTACTTTCTCTAGAGGAAAAGGAGACCCACTGAGCAATCTCCCCCTCATAATAACTATCAGTGCTTTGTCATCTTAATTTTTGGCTAGAATGGTACTTTCAAATGCTGATTGAGATATACTGTGTCACAGAACATTACCAGCTGTGTGGTATAACTATGACAAGATATATAGGAGTATATAAAACAACTCAAATAATATATAGAATAGTAACCCTATTTATTCCCTGGCACAACTGACAATAAAGGCCAACATCCTTTGATGTTCTTCTATGTAAAATACTTTTGAATAACTTAGATCTCATATGGACAAATTTTAGCTAAAAAGTAGGGAAAGTGGCAACACCTTCCTTCCTCACCCCCCAGAAAGGGCACATGCATTTGAGGTAAAAATAGCTTTATGAGATCACACGTTGCCTGAGATCAGCCTCATGCACAGCTGCCTCAATCATTTAACTTCCAACAATAGTAAAAATAATTTCTGCTGGTGCACTGAGTAGAATAGTGCTTGGCCAGGTCAACTGCTTGTGCATTTCCACGTATAGGCAGACCACACTCAATTTCTGTATTATGCCCCCATTACACCCTTCTGTGGTCCAATTCACAAAGGAAAAGGAGAACCATCTGTTTATTACACAATTGTGGTAGTCAGCTTCAGTCATGTACTCCTCCTGTTATGGTCCACAGGTTCTCAGGGCAGCCAGACTTGTGTATGAGGAAAAATCTAGTCAAAACATATTTTCATAGAACATCTTCTCAAATTACTGGCAACACTAAAGTTTACTTGTTGGCAGATACTTCACATAAAAAAGGAATTTCACTGGAGTCCCAAATGTATTTGACTCATTCCTATTATTAGGATTATTTGGTAGCACACACAATGTATGAGGCACTTTCCAAACAGATAAGAAGGTACAGTCCTTACCTAAACAGCTCACAGTAAAGACACACAGTCAGCAGGTAGGAAAAAGGGATCTAATATATAAGAAGAATGGTCAATATAGAGATTGGCTACATCTAAATTATGTTGACACAATTATGTTATTAGGTATATTAATTATGTCAGCTAGTGTCTTTTAGCCATCATGGCAGAAGTGGGTTTTTAGGAACATGGAAAGGAACATAAAGGTAGTGACAAGAAGACTGAACTTCATGCAGGGGAAGAAGGAAGACAGTTGAGTGATTCGAAGGGGCTGACATGGAAAGACGATCTTATATGGTAACACTTATTCCCAGAAAGTATAGCTTTCAGTTTGCTCAGCTCTTACCACTGCAGAAAAATGTGCTAAAGAGCATTTCTAGTCAGTTTCAAACTAAATTGCATTCAACAAATCTCTCTCTCTCTCTCTTTGAATCTCTTTGATTATGCCAAGAGAATCAAATGGCCAGCAGATAACATGTAGTCATATTCCACCCATGTTCATTTATGTCAATAGATTTGCACAAAGTCAACAATAGGATATGGTTCCTGGTTTTAATCCCATCTTTTAATATTGAAATATAGGCTTGTATTTTAATTATAGCTTAATTTAATGTTCCTCAATAAGTTAAAGTTGACATATAAAAGTTGTTTATTCATTTGCCTGTAGGAAAAGCTATAATGTTTTTAGTTTCAAATCTGAACCAGTTGCAAACAGAAAATACATTTTGTCAATTTAAGAAGATTCCACTATAATTTATTGTTTTTATAACATACCTACTCATCACGTTATCTTCTAAAGGATAAAGACATTGACAGTGTCATCATACTGCAAGAATCAGATCAATATGCTCTTGAGAGGTCCAATAATTCTTGCAGGTTTAAGTTTCAGCTGACACTACTGAATGCATAGTATATAAAATACAGATGATTTGAGTATTAATTTCTCATTACTGAGGCAGGGATGATTAATATAGCTGAACCTTCACATGCAGTTTTTTTTTTGCAACACATTGAAAATCCTAATTTTCTTTCCTTTTCAGGTAAAGACAAAGTGGATGACTTGAGTATGCAATCTTAGATGTCATATGTACATTTAAAATTTCAGTTTATCTAACTTGTTTATATTAATGTGAACATAAGTTATCTGATGTAAAAAAAACCCCAAATGTATACTCTAATAAGACAGCAACGTTTTTAAAAAAATGCTTTGAACTGCTGATAACATTGTAGTCAACAAAATCTCTTTGGTTTTCACAGGGCTGCTGGAGTACAGTTTAAGTAACAACAGCAAAAAACTAAATCCAAGCAAAAAATTCTGGTGCTAGCAGATTCCTTCTGAAGCTTAGCAGCAAATTGGAAATCATGACCTGAGAAATAGTTATCTTTTACTAAGTGCCACTTTTATGAGATACTTTTAGCCCCTTATTTTAGTGCAGGAAAGGACTTAGTACAAATCTAGTACAAATGACTTAAGGATGATAAATCTCATCCTAGCTATTTCTACCCTTTGTGGTTGGCTGCCTGGGCTTTGTACTTAATGAAAATAGTTATTTTAAATACGCTTGTTTATATTTAATTTTAAAATAATCATTATGTAAGGCTTGATATTACTACCATAGCCATTTCACATTCATGATTTATTAAGACAGCATATACAGTATATTAAAGCTTTGATCATCAAAAGGATTAGATAGAAATCTGGCCTCTGCTGTTTTCATCTAGTGATTTTCTACAATAATCTGTTTATATTAGACACTACCAAAATGCTCCAAGAAGCTAATATGAAGCAGAATTAGACAACTACAATGATTGCAATATGGCAATTTCCATTTGCTTTGGAAATGTTAATCAACTATGCATTGAGAAAAAAACTATAATGATTATAATTTGGCTGCTCAATCTACACTGCATCTAGGCTCAACATTCTTGGTAGGATTGTCACCAGTCGTCCAGACACTAGCCACAAGTATTTTTTTTTCCTCTCTCAAAATTCTTCCTTCCTCTAGTAGTTTTATAAGAATGTTTTAAAAGTAAGTGCTCCCTGTGTTTAAGGTAGTAGATTTTCTCTTTGTCAAAACTGGCTAATTTATAATAAAGCTGGATTCATTGCCTCGTTGTAGATCATGATTTTACACAATAATCCGAATGTTGGTATTTTGTGGTTCCGGTGAGTTAGCAGCTGCTCCATTATTACTATAATAGCCTCATATTGGGCCTAATGCAAAGCCCACTGAAACCAGGGGAAACATTCCCATTCGCTTTTGTGGTGTCAGAACCAGGACTTTGGGCTCTAATTAAACTGATATGGATGCCAATGGCAATAATGTCATTGATTTTAATGGGAGTATGGCTACGTCTATGTTGATTTACCAATAATACTTGAAAGCTAATGTGTATGCCTGTGTGAAGAAGGTTGATGGAACTGAAAAATGTGATCGAGTCCATCATTTTAAAATGATTCATCAGTTTTTTTAATGTCTGTAAATATGATGATGAGTGTCATATCAGAACTTGAATATAATAGAAAGCAAGCAGGACTAGAGCAGAACCTTTCTGGAGAAGTAAACAATATTTAAAATGAGCATATGAAATGCCTTCGGCAATAACAACTCAAAGACCCCAAAACATCACCTGCTTCTGGTCTATTTTAGCAGATTTTAGAATGTGTGAAAACTTCTGGAAAAACTAAGTTTATGTTTTAATTCTCTGCCTCAGTCTTCAACACAGTGAAATGCAGTTAAGTAGCAAGTGTTCATAATAGATAAGGAAATTGTGGCTACTCTCATAATATGCTGTTTCTATAGTTGAGTCTAGCAGAGAGTCAGCCATATTATCACATTATTAGAACAGTTAGCACATTTGACAAAAAAACATTTTTCCAATGGTCAGAGGCACTTGTTACTTCTGTCTAAGCTTGGAGCACAGTGAAACAAATTTCTTTATTTTTTTCAAAGTAACTTCATTTCAAATCAGCTTAGCAATGTTATTTTTAAATATGCTTTTAGAAAGACTGTGCTTTCTGGGTAAAATAACAAGGAGGAGATGTGTCGGAGATCAAGGAAAAGTGCAAACAAACAAATGTTTTTAATCTATATCTGTAATAGAGACTGGCACAATGAGTGATCTCAGTCTATGTGTGTGTGATCTCCCCCTCTCCTTTTAAAATATTAAATATTCTGTTTGTATAATTTTTGTTTAAGCTTTTGTTCAGAGACAGGCAGAGTGGGGGTCTGAACTTCGGAGTGGGAGCCAGGAACTCCTGAGTTCCAATGCTGGTTTAGAATTCACTCCATGGGCAAATTATTTTCAAATGTGTCCGCTAGTTTGGGGGAACTTCTATGTTAGTGTGCCCAACTTCAGACTCCTATGAACCGACTTTCAGAGGTGCTGGGTGTTGAGTTACATAAAAAAAATTTCACCCAATGTGTCATTTGCAATACATAATGAAGTTTTCTTGGTGCTACAAAATCCAGGAGCAACTGCATATTCTCATGTGCCATCTACTAGTACATAATCTATTAATTTATCATTTATAATTTATCTCTCTATATAGAACACTCTTATAATGCTGAGCGCTCACAACTCCAGTTGGACTCAATGGTAGCTGCAGTTGCTCAGGTCTTCTGAAAAGCAGTCTTACGGGATCCAAAGTTGGGCACCCAAATACTGAGATGTTAAAAATTAATGGACAGGTTTAAAAAATGTGTGTGCCTCAATTTCCACACATATAAAGTATGTACTTTAATAATGATCACCTACTGATCTCATGCGAGTGTTGTGGTAAATAATGTTTCAAAAATGCTAGTTAGTATTAACATATTCCATGAAAGAGCTTTTGATTTATTGTCATTTTTAATATATTAGAATATATCTATTTGACCACCTAGATATTTACAGTATTCAGAGTATGTCAGGTTGTTATTTCNGCAATGTTATTTTTAAATATGCTTTTAGAAAGACTGTGCTTTCTGGGTAAAATAACAAGGAGGAGATGTGTCGGAGATCAAGGAAAAGTGCAAACAAACAAATGTTTTTAATCTATATCTGTAATAGAGACTGGCACAATGAGTGATCTCAGTCTATGTGTGTGTGATCTCCCCCTCTCCTTTTAAAATATTAAATATTCTGTTTGTATAATTTTTGTTTAAGCTTTTGTTCAGAGACAGGCAGAGTGGGGGTCTGAACTTCGGAGTGGGAGCCAGGAACTCCTGAGTTCCAATGCTGGTTTAGAATTCACTCCATGGGCAAATTATTTTCAAATGTGTCCGCTAGTTTGGGGGAACTTCTATGTTAGTGTGCCCAACTTCAGACTCCTATGAACCGACTTTCAGAGGTGCTGGGTGTTGAGTTACATAAAAAAAATTTCACCCAATGTGTCATTTGCAATACATAATGAAGTTTTCTTGGTGCTACAAAATCCAGGAGCAACTGCATATTCTCATGTGCCATCTACTAGTACATAATCTATTAATTTATAATTTATAATTTATCTCTCTATATAGAACACTCTTATAATGCTGAGCGCTCACAACTCCAGTTGGACTCAATGGTAGCTGCAGTTGCTCAGGTCTTCTGAAAAGCAGTCTTACGGGATCCAAAGTTGGGCACCCAAATACTGAGATGTTAAAAATTAATGGACAGGTTTAAAAAATGTGTGTGCCTCAATTTCCACACATATAAAGTATGTACTTTAATAATGATCACCTACTGATCTCATGCGAGTGTTGTGGTAAATAATGTTTCAAAAATGCTAGTTAGTATTAACATATTCCATGAAAGAGCTTTTGATTTATTGTCATTTTTAATATATTAGAATATATCTATTTGACCACCTAGATATTTACAGTATTCAGAGTATGTCAGGTTGTTATTTCAAAATTTGATCACAGTAAATATAATAAAAAATGATGATTGAATGGATAACTATATTTTCAGACAGAAGTCTCTTTTGATGCCATATTTCAGTTTACACTTTATTTGTGCACTCCTAATCACTCCACTAGGCTGATAGATCATTAAAGTTTGAATTTTACTAACTTCCAGTTGGAAAGTTTTATATATGGAACAGACATAGGTCAACATGCTATGTAAGAACACAGTAGAGCAGCAATAACATTTTCTTATATTTATATAATTGTGAAACTGCAGTAGGAATCTCTTTAGGTTGAAGGTGGCTGAGTTATACCTAACAACCATTTCAAATTATTTGCTACTCAAGTCTCCCAAATAAAATGCAACCAGCCAGTAGTCTTCAGAAAGAGCCGGAAACCTGACTGATGTATTTGCTACACAGTCACAATACTCTCAGGATCAAGAGAGCTGTTAAAGACCAGGGTAGTAATCTGGAGAGAAGTACTATCTAGTGAAAGACCCTGATCCATATTTTGGGGTCAGAGAGACAAATTAACCCATGATAAGGGCAGTGATGCTGCACTGACTTACATCAGGGCTGAACTGAACCCACTGTTTTGCTTCTGAAGTTGGCAAGGGGTGGGAAAGTTCATGTTTGTTGGCTGATCAGGAGTAGTATTAAATAACAGAGCCCCAGAGACAGCTCAGCTGAGTCAAGAACTGGAGGAGAGTCATAGTGACATGCTTCCCATATTTTTGCTTCTAGATTTCCCAGTGCATCCTGTCTTCTCTGTATCTGCCTTTTAGAGCAGGAGCTGTGATTATTTTTGTGTCTACTAAAGTGCCGAGCAGTTTGTCAGTACTGAACAAAAGTTAAATAAAAACATATAGCAAAAATAAGGTTATGCAAAGAACAACATTCACAATGGTACAAGTCTGACCCATCTTCCCAGATAACGAGGGCTCAGATTCCTGACCCAAAGCAATTATCCCAACCCTGAGGGGGTGTCAGCCTGTATGAGGTATAAAGCTGAAATAGTGGCTATGCAGAGTGCAGGGAAATCTAATACTGGAAGGCCTGTGCAAAAATTTCTATAAACAAAATGCCTTCAACTGTTAGCGTGTGAGAAATCAATCTTTTAAATTTAAGATATAATCAATTAATCTGTCAATAAAATCCTCACTTTTAGGATCTGCTCGATCCACTTAGCTTATCTCTGAAATGGAATAGTATCTCATGCACAGCTGTATGACTGATTATGAAAATGAATACATTATATTTTTATAAGAAACAACTTGCTAAAATTATGAAACTTTTCAAGGTGCTAAACTATTAACCATGAACCTCTACTTAAAGGTCCTATTTAGAAAAATGTCACAGCAGCACGTTTCCTGGAATTATGATTAGGAGAAAAGAGGCTGCCACAGAAGACATTTTCCTTCACAAAGGAATGTGAAACAATTTTTCTGTTATTTAAATAAATCATTCAATACAACTATCACTCTGTTTAAGGATTAGCACTAGCACTCAGAGTGATAATATTTAAAATAAATTCTTTTGGTTTTTTTTTAATTTTCTGTCTTCATTGTTCCTTCATCTTCTTGGAAATCTATTGCTTTTAAAACTTTTTGAAATATTTCACCAGGAAAGTTCATGGACATACATTCTCTCACCTTCACTGGTATGCAGGAGCTATCATGTAAGACAAAGACAGAAAACAGTTTTAATAGCAATATAATAATTGAGATGGAACAAATTAAGGAGTGTTTATAGAGATAACACTGCAAACAGGAAAGTTATACTTTAGTTCAGAAATGGTTTCCTCTTGTTCTATAGTATTTTAGTCAATAATAAAAGTTTAGGAGGGCAAATATGCCTCTAGAAAACATGTGACCTTTTAAAGTGCTGTTACGGTTTAATTCAGGGAGATCTCTATTTGTGGGAAAGTTTTCTAGCATTGTCCATTTAGCAAGCTGCCTGTAAAGTATGCATAATTTGAGAACATCTATTATGGTAACCAACATTTTACCCAAGCTTAAATCATGTTAGCAATAATCTCTTCTTAATCAGGTGGAACTACCAGGGATTAACTAAATATGACTTTTGTTTTGAATGTTGAAATATAGAAAAATCCCTTCATATTTTGTTTAGAATAAAGCTATTTGTCTATGTAACAAAAGAGTTGGAGGACATGAACCAGGAAGTACATAAAACAGACTAGGTTAGTTAAATAATCTTCCTCTTTGTATCAAGCTCAGTGGATAACAGAACCTGGATTTTCCACATTATGTGGTTATATAGCTAAGCAGAATGTACTGGGCAAGGTCAGGATGGGTAGTTATTTTGTCCTCTGAAAGAAGAGGTAGTTGAATACATTAAATAAACAGCTATTATGCTGCACAATTTTGTTTTTAAATGGTGGGATCCTCTTCTGGTTAAAAAAAGCAGACTGTTCCAGGCTATGTAAACAAAAGCCTCCTCATCTCCTCCTCTACCTTCATACCTTATCATGTATAACTCCTGCTACATACATCCTCTTTCTATGGACTTGCTAACATTTGGAGGAAGGAAGCTCTGGTTTCATGGCCCTCATAAGGTTTGCCAAAGCAGGGGTCTACAGACTTTATATATTTCCTTCAAGTCTGTTGTTCATACACCTATATACCTTCAGTTCCCTCTCCCCTAATCTATTCCTTGCCCTTCAGTGCCCCCTCTTGTATGTTCCTTCGGTCCCTCTACCCCCCTTCATCCCTCCATGCATGTTTCATCAGTGTTCTACTGCTTCCCTGTGATCCACCTGCCTCCCTCAGAAGCCACCATCATTCCAAGACTGGGAAGCATGTCTTCACGCTGTCATGCACTCCAATGTCTTTCCCTCCAATCTATGTCCCACTTGGCCCATGCCCCCCTCTTCATGCCCTATTCCATAGTCCTTTGCAAATTCTTCCCAGGCAACATTTATCTGAGGGCTATTATTCCTCACCCTTAACCCACCTCAACAGCTGGAACTGGAAGGCCAGTTTATATTCAAAATGTTTATGATATAAATGTTGTTGTGGATACATTTCAAACCAGCACTGTGGCCAACCTTCTTCAGAATTCTAGAAGGCCCATCATTTCAGCAAGGATTCCAAAACAAAGCAAATTCAGAGTTTCAGAAGTATGGTCAGCTCAAAAATGCATTCAAATCATTTTCAAATAGTAAACTACAACTGCATCTTCTAAGTGCCTTAATTTAAAAACTCTTTCCCCCCCCCAAAAAACTTCCAAGAATAACCAGACTGGGATGAAAGTGGTATGAAAATTTTCAGGAAGATCAGTTTCTTCTTTGAGAAGATGATGATTTGGCTTCAGTCTCAACTATCGAGTGATAGCAGCTGCTTCATAAGGAGCAATTCAATATTAAATAATTGTCAAAAAAGTATGTGTTCTTTCCCTTACAATCCACCTCCTCTCCTCATTCTTTAAATTATCCTGTACTTTAAAACCCAGCTATCCTTTATTCCTCTATTAGTGACCCATACAATAACAGCAAACCCAGTCCCACATCCTAACAGTTTGTATTATGCATATAGATAATGACTGAGAGAACAGCACATATTATGGAAAAAAAAACAGAATTTTCTGTCAATTTTTTGATCAAAAAGTCATTTGAGTCATCATCATTTTCTGACCAGCACTATGATCAGTTATATTATTGTCTTTTATAAGACAATGATATAAAATGAGATTTTCAAAGGAACCTAAGGGTGCGAGGTGATCAACTCCTATTGAAATTCCATGTTAGATCAGTACTTAACTTCTTAAGGTTCCTTCGGAAATCTCAACCATAATGAATATTTTGCATGTCAATAGGTGAAATGATTCATTTTATTCATGTAAAAACTAATAATGCTTATGCCTAAATTATCAAATGTGACTAATGATTTTGGGTGCCTAACTTCATACTCCTTAAAAGAGCCTGATCTTGAAAGGATCATTAACTCCGCACATTTTGAAAATGATGCCCCTTGAAGGTATCTCAGATTGAGTAACCAAAAATAGAGACTCCAGAAATCACTAGTCACTTTTGAAAATTTAAGCCTCTTTCTTTCAATACACTGACTTACCCAAAAAATACTAAAAAGCACTTCTCTTCAGCATGGTCAAAAGACCAAAACACATCTGACGTTCCTAGACCAGGTCATTTTGGAAACATCATGAGCCAAAAAAAGCAGTGGAAAAAAAATACATCCATAGACACAATACATCCATAGTTTCAGAACATCATTGCTATAAAGGTTTTTGGCTTATTTTTAACAAACAATTCTGGAAAAATTACTCTTGGATAAGATGTAACAAGCAAATTTTCAGAAAGACAGTTTTGTTCTTGGAAAAGTTGGAGGTGTGGTAGGGGGGAGGTTGGAAATCAGTTTCATACTTCAGAGACAGCTTAAATTTTAACTACAGAGTCACTACAGCAGCTCTGTAGTCATTACATCAAGTGTTCTGTCACACTCAGAATTATAACCCCATAAGCTTTTGCTTGTTCTACATGGATCACAACTATTATATTTATTTCATGACTTACTCATTAACCGGCTATTAAAAAGGTCTTTATGCATTTTACACAAATGCTGTTCAATATGTTTTTTGAAATTAATCGCCTACAAGACTGCGTTTTCTTTGGATTCCATGAGATGATGACTGCCCCCACTTTGCATTAATTGCTTATTATTACTTGGCTTATAGGCTCAACATTTTGTTAACATGGATCACAATAAAATTGAGCTTACTCAGGTCACATCACAGTCTCACATTTGCCCAGCGATCTTTCCATGCTTATTGCCTTTTATCTCNCCCCATAAGCTTTTGCTTGTTCTACATGGATCACAACTATTATATTTATTTCATGACTTACTCATTAACCGGCTATTAAAAAGGTCTTTATGCATTTTACACAAATGCTGTTCAATATGTTTTTTGAAATTAATCGCCTACAAGACTGCGTTTTCTTTGGATTCCATGAGATGATGACTGCCCCCACTTTGCATTAATTGCTTATTATTACTTGGCTTATAGGCTCAACATTTTGTTAACATGGATCACAATAAAATTGAGCTTACTCAGGTCACATCACAGTCTCACATTTGCCCAGCGATCTTTCCATGCTTATTGCCTTTTATCTAAGTGAAATCCTCCTCACTAAGCAATAAAATTGTTAAACACACATCCAATGTGCATATGCTTCAAATCTGGGGGCAGATTTCAACCTATTTACTTCCTCCTCTTTGGTTTCTATTGCTCATAAATGTCACTTTCTAGTCTCCTTATGTGAATGATAGCTCATTGGCTGGGAGTAAAAAAACAGCTTCTTTCCCATCCACCAGAACATTTGTGGCAAATTCAGTTTCTCCATTTTCAACTCCATGCATGTCTTCAGCTTACATCCCCCCCGCCCCCGCCACTACAGTCTAAATCCTGCTAAATCCAAGTGTACTGGCATGTTTTACAATACAAATACCATTCTTAGCACTCCATCCTCTGAAATCTTGCAGAGCTTTTCTGCTTAAGAGTGGAAATTTCTGAAAGATAACACAGGCTAAAACTTGATGAGCCTGTGATGCTTCCTGGGGGTACCCAGGGCTATGAGGGACCTATCTACCATCTGCCCTTAGTGTGAGGAAGCCTTGTCTGTGCCTGCCTTGGTTCAGCTCCTCAACTCCACTGGTCACAGGCAACATGAACACAATCCTCTAGTTCTCACAGTGGCCAGCCCCTAGTCTACTGGACAGTCACAGTATTCACAGATTTGCTGCTTCCAAAAAAAACCAGTATATCCCAGCTTGCTAGTTCCTCCTCAGATCACCACTACATTTAACACACAGCACTTAAATATCTTTATAGTGAAATCAAATACAAGTTTATTTAACAGAACATAGAGATTCAAGTAGCAGCTAGCATAAGTATTGGAAACAAAGGGATACATATACAAATATAATCATAACACACACACTCTAGAGCCTAGACTTAATTAACTAGATACTCCCATGTCTTGTAAAGTATTGCTCAACCCAAATCTTTGACACACCTTTATAGCCAGTCTAGCTGTGAACCTCCTTTCATGAGATAAGCACCTCCTGGTGACCAGCCTTAACTCCAAGACCTTAAGAGAATAATATTAGGTATAGCTATGTAACTCTTTATATATTATACATATACACATTTCAAAATGATTATGACAACCAGTAAGCTACTGGCTCTCAGTAGAGACCTCACATGCTACCCTTCGGTGAACTGTTATGTATATATTTGACCCAGAGGATCCCTCTGCCAGTTGGCACCAAGGAGTCCCTGGGTCACAGAGTCCTTTATTCCTCAGTGGGTTAGTGAAAAGCCAACCCATGTTCCTTCTAATTGAAGAACTGACATACGCTGGCTTCCTCTGCATGTTTGGTGGGTAGCAAAATCTGGAAGAGCCTAGTTGCTTTCTCTCTTCTGCCTGGTTGAGATCAGCAGACCCTAGACCTTGAAAGGGGCTTCTGCAGAATCAGAGGGAAACGAGAATGTCAGAAATCAGGACCTGCCACAGAGCCAGTCTCTGGGCAACCTAACAAGCTCAGCTGGCCTGTAGCAGGCTGACAGATTGTCTATGATACCTGATAAATATGATCAGCAGATGGGCTCAGTTACAGCAGTTCATCAGCTCCTCAAAGCATTTGTCTATTGCTGCCTGCTGCACCTGCCTGCTTGGTCCTAGCCCTGATCCAGCTTTGTTCCAGCCTCACTCCTGCCTTGCCTCACCCCAGGTAACCAGATTCTGACCCTGTATGCTGATTCCTGACCTCTCACTTAGGCTGTGAGCCTTGTCTCTGGCCACTGGTTCCTGGCTACTGACTCCTGTTCTGATCACTAGGCCTGAATGCCCAGGTCCCAGTCACACAGCAGAAAGAATGTTACCTAACAGGCAGATAAACCTAGAGACCAAAGGCTCTCCTCCAAGTACAGTCCTAGCCAAGAGCCTGTACCCTTATCTTATTCATCTGTCCCTACTTATACAAGCAGGGTCTTTAGTTCAGAAAGGCGTTCCAAGGCTTTTTACAGATACATTACATAGTTCAATAATCAGCATTCCAGTTTAAACAAGAATCCACTTCAAATAACAACATAGCATTGCAGTTGTTACCTATTTTTTTCAAATTACAAAATACATTCTGGAAAAACGCCCAAAACAAAACAAAAACAAAATATTAGGTCTCTACAATCCATGCTTTTGTTAAGCGCAAAAGACCTTCTCCTCTCCCCTCACATCCGCCTCAGTGCATGTGGTAAACCCTGATCTACCTCTGAACAAATATGTACTACAAAAAGAAGGCACAGTCAACCAGAAAAGAAACATTCCCTGCTCAAATAAGCATAATATATGTATTCATATATTCAGACACAAAGGAACTCAGCAATGTTTTTAAAATGAAGATTTGGACTTTTTCCAATTTGTTGTTGGCACTATCAATAGGCCCTGCTCAAGGAAAGATGACTGTGCTGGTTGAGTAGGTTGGAAGACGGATGCATACCCAAGCACATGCTCTATGGGGAGCTATCAGAGGGAACAAGAACAACAGGATGTCCCAACCTTCTCTATAAAGACACATGCAAGCGAGATATGAAGGAATTTGAAATTGATCCTGACCAAAGGGAAATCTTGGCAAGTGATCATAACAAGTGTTACCATTGTCTTCATCAGGGTATCAAAGTCCATGACAGAAGCTGGCTCCTACAGCATGAAGAGAAAAGAGCCCATGGGAAGCAAGCAGCTCCCAACCAAGATACATGCATTTGCAATAACTGCCAAAGATCAAGTAACTCTCGGATTGGACTATTCAGTCAAATGAGACATTGCAAACCATCTATATCATAGGTTGCAATTCCCACTGTCTCTCGCAGACAAAAGGATGCCAACAGCATATCAACAGGAGATATTTAGTAGTACGGCTTCTTCATCCCAAACATGGAACTACTTTTTAGAAAAGCACAAAAGAATGGCCAAATGGATGGTACTTGTTTTTTTCACTGTATTGATTTTGGATCACATGAACGTAAATAACTACGATGACCCTTTTAGGCACTAAAAAGCAAATTTCCAAAATATAAATTAACTGTGCATTATTACATCATCAGCTCAATGTGCAGCCAGAAACATGTGTCTCAATGACTGGATTCTTGCATGTGAAATATGACTTGTTAGTAACCATATCAATTTCCTAATCAACACTACAGATGGCTGACAAAATAATGATAAGCAGTGCAGGGAACACAACAGACAGTGAAAAGCACTCTGGAATACTGAGGAAAAACAATCTCTGAGCGAATGAAAGACAGACCTTTCTGTCCTTTCATTCACATACTGAGAGAGAGTGAAAATGTGACAAGGATAATCCTTCTTCAAGAGTCAAGTTATAATGGGTGGCTTGTTTTAAACCTTATTTTTAGTCATGTTGAAGGATTTCACAAGTACAAGAGAGAAAGATAAAATCAAGCAATGTGGCATGATAGTTCAAACGTATTCCATTCTGTATCTCTAAAAGAAGAGGAAAGTTATCTTAAACCTATATTATCTATTACACTGCAAAAAATGACGAAAGAGAACATTACCGTTTCAAAATCAAGCACTCAAAAGTTAGAAAATGGTAGGATTAAGATTGCCTGTGCCCTTGTGCATATGAATTATGATAATCTTTAATTACTTGATGATATACTATTTTTTTCAGGGGGGCATGCCTCACTCAGTGCACAGGATGGACAGTGCTCACTGAATGGGTAGATATTCTGTATTTCTTTTTGTCCTCGTCACTCAATGTGTGCCCCCAACTTTTATTTACATCCAACATCCAAACCCTGCACAGAATACAGAATAATTAATTTATTCATGGACATTTCTATTGTATTTGCATCATAATATCTTTGTTCTTTACAAACATTAATGAATTTATCTCCACAACAACGTTGGGAGGCGAGGTGGTGGTATTAACCCCATTTTAAGCATGGGAAACTGAATCACAGAGATAAACCCAAAATTGTCATCAGGGCCAACTAATTTTGGGTGCTCAATTTGAGACTAGGACCCAATTTTTCTTTATGGTATTTAGCATTTTATTACAATTTATATGTTCAGAGCTGAGCTCCCACTAATGTCGGTTGCAGTTGCAACTTCTGCAAGTCTGACCCCAATCAAGTATCTCAAATCGGTAATCTAGGAAACCGGGAATACAGTTAGTGGCTACCTATGAATCTGTTGGTACATATGACCTGCACAGGATCAGATAGGAACTCTTTGGCACAGGCAGGAATACAATAAAGTAACTTAACCATGAGACCAACCTTTGTCTTCCTGCAGTTCCCTTCCTTACCCCATACACCTTCCAGCTTCTACAACAGAAGAAGCCTGGGTTCTACAGACAACAACATCCTTCACTGCACTAACCTCATTAATTCTGAGAGCACTGCCCATCTTGTGCAGTGAATGAGGCAGGGGCCTTGTGGTAAAAATAGTATGTGTTCATGTAATTTAAAACTGTATTATAATGCTTATTCACAAGAGACTTGAATTAAGGTTGCATGAGCAACCTTATTTCTAGCATTTCCTAGCTTTTGAGTGCTTGGCTTTGCAACCTTAATTTTCTTTTAACATAGTTTTTTATATATATATATAATTTGTTAATTGTAAACATTGAAAAAAAACACACCAAAAAACAAAATTGCATCACATGGAACCATACAGACCACCCACATGGTTCATCAGCAGGATTCAGACCTGTAGATCCACAGGACNGAAAAGAGCCCATGGGAAGCAAGCAGCTCCCAACCAAGATACATGCATTTGCAATAACTGCCAAAGATCAAGTAACTCTCGGATTGGACTATTCAGTCAAATGAGACATTGCAAACCATCTATATCATAGGTTGCAATTCCCACTGTCTCTCGCAGACAAAAGGATGCCAACAGCATATCAACAGGAGATATTTAGTAGTACGGCTTCTTCATCCCAAACATGGAACTACTTTTTAGAAAAGCACAAAAGAATGGCCAAATGGATGGTACTTGTTTTTTTCACTGTATTGATTTTGGATCACATGAACGTAAATAACTACGATGACCCTTTTAGGCACTAAAAAGCAAATTTCCAAAATATAAATTAACTGTGCATTATTACATCATCAGCTCAATGTGCAGCCAGAAACATGTGTCTCAATGACTGGATTCTTGCATGTGAAATATGACTTGTTAGTAACCATATCAATTTCCTAATCAACACTACAGATGGCTGACAAAATAATGATAAGCAGTGCAGGGAACACAACAGACAGTGAAAAGCACTCTGGAATACTGAGGAAAAACAATCTCTGAGCGAATGAAAGACAGACCTTTCTGTCCTTTCATTCACATACTGAGAGAGAGTGAAAATGTGACAAGGATAATCCTTCTTCAAGAGTCAAGTTATAATGGGTGGCTTGTTTTAAACCTTATTTTTAGTCATGTTGAAGGATTTCACAAGTACAAGAGAGAAAGATAAAATCAAGCAATGTGGCATGATAGTTCAAACGTATTCCATTCTGTATCTCTAAAAGAAGAGGAAAGTTATCTTAAACCTATATTATCTATTACACTGCAAAAAATGACGAAAGAGAACATTACCGTTTCAAAATCAAGCACTCAAAAGTTAGAAAATGGTAGGATTAAGATTGCCTGTGCCCTTGTGCATATGAATTATGATAATCTTTAATTACTTGATGATATACTATTTTTTTCAGGGGGGCATGCCTCACTCAGTGCACAGGATGGACAGTGCTCACTGAATGGGTAGATATTCTGTATTTCTTTTTGTCCTCGTCACTCAATGTGTGCCCCCAACTTTTATTTACATCCAACATCCAAACCCTGCACAGAATACAGAATAATTAATTTATTCATGGACATTTCTATTGTATTTGCATCATAATATCTTTGTTCTTTACAAACATTAATGAATTTATCTCCACAACAACGTTGGGAGGCGAGGTGGTGGTATTAACCCCATTTTAAGCATGGGAAACTGAATCACAGAGATAAACCCAAAATTGTCATCAGGGCCAACTAATTTTGGGTGCTCAATTTGAGACTAGGACCCAATTTTTCTTTATGGTATTTAGCATTTTATTACAATTTATATGTTCAGAGCTGAGCTCCCACTAATGTCGGTTGCAGTTGCAACTTCTGCAAGTCTGACCCCAATCAAGTATCTCAAATCGGTAATCTAGGAAACCGGGAATACAGTTAGTGGCTACCTATGAATCTGTTGGTACATATGACCTGCACAGGATCAGATAGGAACTCTTTGGCACAGGCAGGAATACAATAAAGTAACTTAACCATGAGACCAACCTTTGTCTTCCTGCAGTTCCCTTCCTTACCCCATACACCTTCCAGCTTCTACAACAGAAGAAGCCTGGGTTCTACAGACAACAACATCCTTCACTGCACTAACCTCATTAATTCTGAGAGCACTGCCCATCTTGTGCAGTGAATGAGGCAGGGGCCTTGTGGTAAAAATAGTATGTGTTCATGTAATTTAAAACTGTATTATAATGCTTATTCACAAGAGACTTGAATTAAGGTTGCATGAGCAACCTTATTTCTAGCATTTCCTAGCTTTTGAGTGCTTGGCTTTGCAACCTTAATTTTCTTTTAACATAGTTTTTTATATATATATATAATTTGTTAATTGTAAACATTGAAAAAAAACACACCAAAAAACAAAATTGCATCACATGGAACCATACAGACCACCCACATGGTTCATCAGCAGGATTCAGACCTGTAGATCCACAGGAAAGGCCTCTAAGCACTTGGGTGAATGGAGTAACCAATAGCAATAGAAGGCTCTAATCTTCTTTGTGGACTTGTCAATAGGGAGGTGGGGGTGAGACACATACTTTGCAAGGGGGTTTCACAACTAGCTGCTGAAGAGCAAAATATGTTGAGACTGAGGAATAATGGTTCTCTAGGGGAGTGTGCTGTGGACCCTTATGCCTCTGTCCCCCATTGCTTCCCTGTCCCCCCTCTTCCCCTATCCCTCTATCCTAGCTTCTGACTCTGCTCCCTCCCCTGCAGCTATCCCACCAACTCTCCCCGACCCCAAATCCTACTTCTATCCTCCCTTGGCTTCCAGCCTTGCCCTTGTCTGTTCCCTCAATTATTTCTGTCCAGTATGTTGAACTTCAATCCCTAGTAATATAATGGAACAAATATTAAGGTGGGGAGAAACCTGTAAGCACATACCATTTCCTATAGTCTCTCATATAAGCCATTCTCAGTTTTGTGTGTGTCTTCAAACTTAAAAATGCACATTAATATCATAACTGTGCCACTACAAAAATATTAAAAATGTAGGTGTTTAAAAGTGTTATTCACTTTAATTGACATACTGTGCAGAGTCAGAAGGCCAGAGGCAATAGAATTAGAAAGGGGAATAGTGTCTGCAGTTCAGTCTGCCCTTGTCTTCTCAAAGGGCTAAAATTATTATTACTCCCTCATACAGCAGTCTTACTGTCCTCTAAGGATTTGTTTGTGTTTTGAATATTGACTTTCCTAATTATAGCTTTTCCACAACTTTCTCATTCTCCATAGTTATCATGGTTACAAAGTCTGATTGTAAAGCATACAGCATATTTCCTGTATGGAGCAATTGAAGTACATATTTAATATTATGAACACGATTCCACAAAATATCTGGTGGCACACTGCTATATTACATTGTTACCACTTTGTAGGGGAAGGCCTTGTAGACACAAAGGACATTATCATAACTTGGACAAGGGAAGTGCTGATGACACCTGCAAAAGTACATCGCTCTGGATTAAAAGTGTGTTCTAGATTTGCATACTAGATTGCACATGGCTTATTTAATCAGACAAAAGGCATCCAAATTATCCAGATATAGTTTCTGATCTTACAAAGATCAACTCATATGCTGCATTTTACTTATTATGAATAGCCACACTGAAGTTAATGGAGCTATTCACACTGTACAAAATGAAGCATGCAAGTTTTTGCAGAATTGGGTCTTAAGATGAACCAGGAGAATTGACTTGAAATTTAGGGGATTAGGTAATGAAACAATATCCACAAAACACAGCTTTCTGTAGAAAAGACCATAAGTACCGTGATGAATCACTGACATAAAATGTTCATGACTGCATCAGGGATGTAACAAATCTTGTGAATGTCTGAGTCCTGGTAGCGAATATCGTTTCAGTGATGAGCTAAAAAAAAAAAAAAAAAAAAAAAAAGGCCTGTGGATCTGAATACAATTCATTTGGAATGAAGCGTGGGAGAGATCCTTACATCTTATTAATATTATGCATATCATATTATTTCTATGTAGTATAATACTATTCCATAGTGTTATGAATTTGATACTTTTTAAATATTTACTGTAAGTTCCTAGTTACCATTTATTTAACGGCTGTTAGTGAAAAATATTAAGTAAAGTAATATGTAGCAAAGTTTTCTATATACTCCAGCTTTCTTGTTACGATCCAGTTACAAGTAGCACAGGTAGCGATGGCTATGGTTAGAGTAGCCTGACATTTTCCATTTTAAGACCCTTATTTCAGTTGCTTATAACTTTCCCAAACTTTAACTCTTCCAGTCCAAGTTTTCCATGCCAGATGTCTGACTTAGGCTGCATTATTGTTTGGAAATTTTCACGTAACACAGTTCAGCCATTTCTGAGAATGTGGTTACAGACAAAATGTTATACCCAGATTAAAAAAAAAAAAATCTCACAACTATTTCTTTGTGAATCTTAGTGTTTCTGGAGTAGGATTTGAAATTTGGCATCAGAGATGTGCCTTTTGCTGTGTGTATGAAAAAGTGACCCAAATTTGGCCACATTATAAGTTTCTAGCACATTTAAGTTCCCACATGCTCAGTAATGACTTGCTAGCAATTGGCAGCTAAATTCTCCAAAGAGTCCATCTACACTTAGCATGCTCCAGCCCCTCACAGATCCTACATGTGACCAGACTGTGCACATGCTGTCCCTGCACAGCAAATCAACACGCTCCAACTCTGAGCTGCACAGACTGTGCAGGACTTTCCTGAAATTGTGCTTCCTATGTGTCAGGGGCAGCTGTGTTACCAGGCACAGGAATGGAGAGTGGGGAAACAGTCTCCTCTGGGCTCTCAATGTTCCTCATGCTGGTGCCCAGGCAGCTTAGGGGAGGAGGAAGAAGCTCCCTGACTAGAATGCAGAGGAGTGAGGAACTCTTTGTGTGTGTGGGCAGAGAGAAAAGATAGGGAGGACAAGGGCAGGAGCCCAGAGGAAGAGGAGAGCAGTGAGGGGAAGAGGGAGGATAGGAATGGGAGCCATAGGAGCAGAACAGAGGTATGTGAAGGTGGGGATACAGAAGCCTAGGGAGAAGGTATAGGTACAAAAGGAGAGGAGAAAAAGACAAGTGAGGGAGTCGGAAGGATGGACATGAAAGGATCTTTACAAATGAAAATGTTACTTATTAATTATTATTAAGTATTAATTTGATATGCCACTCCCAGTCTGCACATTGATGTTGAGCACAACCAGATAACAGGGCCTGTCTCAGTGTGATGAGATGTGTATCTCATACAGACAATGTGAGGCAAACCCACAGCCGAACCAGGACTGCTGGCTCAGCTGCTCCTTCAACAGAACCCCTTCTCTATCCCTGATTTTGTCCCTGTGACCTTCACTCTCATCCCTGTTTTTTTTTTCATTTGTTGTCCCCCAAAATGATTTGAGACAGGGTCTGGTAGCTCCTCTTCTCAGGCTGAAGGGCTTTAGCTGTGGATAGGCTTTCACCCACCCATCCCCAGAGCCTCAATACATGCTACTCTAACAAAGCTGAGGTGTGTCCCCACTCAAGCATGCAGCAACAACTCAGCTGCACGGACTTATCCTTCCAACAGAGCCTACAGTGACTCAGCCCTCAGGCATGTAGCAGCAGCCTATCCCTGAACTGAGCCTGGGTCAGATGACCCCCAGGTTCAGGTATTTCCCCAACCCCACCAGAGCTGGAGATCAGTCTGTGCAACAAAACTACCCAGCCAGGAACTCTTCTGCTGCCTCACAATATGATCAAGTTCTCAGACTCCCAACTTGCTCTTGATCCAGTTCCTGCCCCAGCCATGCCCGAGCCAAGTCTTGTTCTTGCCCAACCCCAGGGATCGGCAATCTTTGGCACGCTGCGCGTCAGGGAAATCTGCTGGTGGGCTGGGATGGTTTGTTTATCTGCAGCGTCCGCAGGTTCGGACAACTGAAGCTCCTACAAGCCGTGGTTCGCCATTCCAGGCCCATGGGGGGTGCAGGAAGCAGCGGCCAGCACATCTCTTGGCCCACACAGTTTTCCACAGCCCCCATTGGCCTGGAACAGCGAACCATGGCCAGTGGGAGCTGTGATTGGCCAAACCTGCGGATGCTGCAGGTAAACAAACTGTCCCAGCCTGCCAGTGGATTTCCCTGATAGGCCATGTGCCAAAGGTTCCCGATCCCTGCCCTACCCTAATCTTGCTCCAGCCCTGTGACTGACCTGCTCCAGGCCTGCCTCTGCTTCCTGACCCTCTGATTCTGACCATCCAGCTTCAAACCCTGGCATCTCTATGTATTCTGATCTTGGTTCTGACCCTGACCTGTCCCCAGATCTTGACTCCAGCACTAATCTTGACTCTACATCCAGCTTTGACCTCCATTCCAACTAGTAGGCCTGATTACTGGGAAGCATTGCCTGAGAGACAAGGAGTGGGTTAATGTGAGCCTGAGAGGCCAACTAACATACCTGGCTGCACTTGTAGGATGGGTCAGGAGTCCCAGCTGAGGGAGGAGCTGGGTGGCTTCTATGAAGGCAGGAAGTTGAGAGCAGAAGGGAACGGGGCCAGGCCAGAGAGCTGGGCTGGTGGGAGATGGAGGCTTTTCTGACCCTGAAATGAAGTCACTCTAGAAACTGAAGATGAGTCTATGAGAGAGGTAGAATGGATACCAAGGGGGGCAGGGAAAGCAGAATCAGATGATGATGATGATGAGACGATATATAAGCAAAAAGCAAAGCTGAGGAAGGAAATAAACCAAAATGCTGTAAGATCCCTAGCCAAAGAGATAAGATTAGGTAATGTTAACCCAATGAAAGTAGCTGACTGAATTAAAAGAAATCATAGGGGACAATGTAAGAGCTAGGAGGCTGCAAGATGGTGATCTTTCAGTTGAATGTAAAAACAAAGAGCAAGCTGATATACTGCTAAAAATTAAAATGCTAAGGAAGGTTGAAATAAGTTGCCAGCTATTAAAGTATTTGACTGAAATAAGAGGGTAATATATGATGTTCCATTAGAACTGACTAATGACAAGATAACCAAAAGCATAGGCAAAGATAAAATGTTAGTAAGTAAGCAACTAATTAATAAATGAGGAGGAGAAATCAAGTCATCAAGAACTGTTTTGGGGGACCCTACCTGAGAAAGTAACATTAGGATTTCATATATTCAGAACCAAGACATACATCCCCCCTCCCTTAAGGTATTGTAAGTGCCAAAGGTATGGGCATATAGCACCTATTTCTAAAAGGAAAACAAGATGCAGTAAATGTGGGGGAGAACATTCCTATGAAAATTGTACAGAAAGGACAGAGGTCAAATGTAGTAACTGTGGTGGTAATCATAATCTGGCATATAAATGGTTAAGAACATATTTTATGCAGAAGCTGTAAGGATACTCTCAAAGCGTCAGGCGGGGAAGGAAGGGACAATCAGCCCAGGAAAAGGGGAACTGCAGACACTGCCTCATTCTATAAGGAGTATGATAAATACTGAGGAAGGAATAGATGATGATATACTAGTAATGGTAAAAAAGGTTTATTGCATTTATGAAAAAAAGTGAAATTGTACATCACAAACTCAGAAAAAATCAGAAAAAATGAAAATTATAGCAAGGACATTAGACAAATACTTGTATATTAGTAACTTCTCAAAGTACTGTATTCATGCAATTTTGAATGAAACCATTGGTGAGATATGATTGGTATTGAGATCTCAATTTTTTTTTTGAAATGCACACAGTCTGATAGCACATAGTTAAGAACGAAAGGAAAATATCCTGGAAGTGAAAACTAAACCAGATGTCATATGTATCCAGGAAACATGGTTGGTTGAAAAGCTTGCTTTCAAAATTCCAAACTATATCGGCTTTAGAAAAGACCAAAAACTTAGAAGAGAAGGAGGTGTTTGTACTATCATATGAGAAAGATTAAATTTACATAGCATAGAGAATAAGAACAAGGCCTAGAACTATAAGCTGTTGAGAATCCCAATCAGAGAAATATTTCTATAAGATTATAATATCTATAAACCCATGTGGGAATTACAAAGTTTGGAGATACAAAATAGTAAAGAATGCTAACGAACAATATTGGTATTCTGACCTAAAATCATACAGAAATTGTGCAATAACACTTGATAATAGTACATATTAGAAAAATTCATTGACCAAAAATAACCACGTACTCACTTTGCAACTGTTGTTCCTCGAGATTGTTGCTACATCCATTCAGTAGTGGTACGGCGCCGCGCTGCACATCGTCGGAAGACTTTTACCCTAGCAACTCCAGCGGGCCGGCAGTTGCCTCCTAGAGTGCCACCAATAGCGGTAATATATACCCCTTGCCGCCCGCTCCTCAGTTCCTCTGCCGCTACCCTAACAGTGGGGAAGGAGGTGGTGTGAAGGTTATGAGCAACACATCTCGAAAACAACAAGTACAAAGGTAGTAACCGGCGTTCTTCTTCGAGTATTGCTCATATCATCCAGTTAGGTATCCGAAAGCCTATTAGCGTGGGGTCGGAGTGAAAAATTGCAAAGAAAACTGTGAGCCCAAGGCTGCAGTAATCTCTTGACTGTTGAACCAAGCAATAATCGAAGTCAAGGGTAATGGACCGAGGACTCGGAGCTGCGCGATACGATGCTCGTGGGTAGGTACACAGTAGCAAAGCAGCAATAAGCCTGAGCCTGGAAACGCATGTAATGTGGCTGGAAATTAGCCAAATCATAACAATGCGTT
This sequence comes from Chelonoidis abingdonii, assembly GCF_003597395.2. Lineage (NCBI taxonomy): Eukaryota > Metazoa > Chordata > Testudines > Testudinidae > Chelonoidis > Chelonoidis abingdonii. The sequence goes on from NC_133771.1 coordinate 91,329,002, forward strand.
CACGTCATCGAACCCAATGATGAGATCCTCTGGAGAAACTAGGCTAGCCTTATTTCCTTCGACTGCACTTAGCGACCGAAGTGGGGGTGCGTGTTACAAAATTTTGTCCGCTCACAACTATAAAAGCTAGCGCCCTACAGAATGTCCAGAGGCAATTGTTGTCCCCCGTCATTTGAGTGTTGGTAACATGAAAGGCCGAACCACTTAGCGAGAAAGCCGGGTTAAGACGTAACTGCCTTGCTTTGTAACATAAAGATGGGAAACCAACCATAACGATAAGCCTGACCTCGAAGACTCGTCTGCAGAAAGCACGAGGAAAGCTGTCTCCACACAGTATAGCACGACAGTCGCTAACGGTCGAATGAGAAACATAATCTGGTTAAACCCAGTAGCCCAGTTGGGGCGTGTGGCGCTACCTAAGGTGTATGCCTCCAACGCTGAGAACCCTGAAACCAAGAGTATGAAACACAGAACGACACTGACTGGCTGGAAGGTAGAGAGCGCCAAGTGTACCTTCGCGAACACCCGTTAGCCCGCGTTTCAGGCGCAGGGTTAGTCAAAAAGAGGATCGAGACCCTCAGCAGGAGAAGATTTAAGCGTTCGCCACCTGTAGGAGAGACCTCCACCGTCAGTAACGTGACGGTGAAGGCATCCTGCCACCCTGTATAAGTCACGTAGGTACCACACTGTGAGGTGAAAGAAACGCCAGTCCAGGGCGAAGTCTCGTGGTCCCTTGAAGTACGAGTCGGTGAGTGGCGCAGGGGTATTTGGGCAGGCTATTGACAGTCCGAGCAACTGGCGTATAGTGCGCCGGAACTCGAGGGAGGACATGAGAAATTGCGCTCTGGTCCTCGCAACGTGAACAGGACCCCATGACCGCGGAACGCGAAAGGCATAAAGTTCTCCTTCCACGCATTAGACACATCTCATAATCGTCTCTTGTGAAATGACCTTAGAAGGTGACAGTACTCGGACATTTCCAGTCCAGCTGGTATACGAACAGTGCCGCTAGTGGGTGGAAAAAAACCCTTCACTTCTGGCACACTGATAATGCATCATCAGGCAGTTGCTATTTCCACTTCATGGAGACATGAAAAATCCCCTTGAGTCGAATGCCAAGAGATAATGAGCGACTAGAATTATCGAATGTGCTAGCAATAAGGTCCAGAGATGTTGATGACTCCGACAATAAGGAGAAAGGAACCTATCCTCCCATGTGTCTATTAGTACAATATGCGTGCGCGTAAAACATTCTGATAACGTAACGATGCCTCGCAGCTTGCTCTTTGAAACCTGCACGCCCAGCAACGCTCTCATTTTGAACAATGATGTGGAACCCACGACATCTGAGAAGACCAAAGCCGCTAAGCCGAAGTTACGGAGGTGGCACTCTGATCTTATATATACCCGTCCATCGTCAGGAACAGTGGTCTGTCTTTATTGAGCTTTCATCCCTGCCCACACAGGCGGAGTAGCCACCTCTAGAGAGCTCTAGGATCTCAAAGGGAATGGTACTATGGTGACCATTGGACCCTAATCCGGCAGTTACTGCGATTTGAGCCAAATACTTGGAGAGACAGAAGCATGGAGTCTGCCTAAAAAAGACAATCGCCCAGATACGGAAACCATATCCGACTTGCGTAGGTGGTGGTGCCACGGCCATGCACATCAGAATGCCTGGTGGGCGTAGCAAGGCCAACAGCAGACCGAAACTGGAAGACCTCACGGTTGCTAGAAGCGATACTCCTGGCGATGAAGAATGCAAGTGAATAGTTACGCGTCCTTCATATGAGAGCGCATCCACCTCCAGATCCAAGGACAGATAATGGTTCCCATGGATCATGCGAACTCAACCTTAACATAAACGTTGAGTCCTCGTAGTAGGATAGCTGAGACCCGTCCGTAACGATCGCGATAAAGGAAAGATTGCCACCCTCGTCATCGCAATCTGTGCTCTATGTAAGAAGGAATAGCCGAAGAATCCCTGAAGGAAGGTGAACCATAAATGAGGTGGCACCCAAAACTCCACCAATGTCAGTGGGACTAGCAAACCAATAACTGGACCGACCAAGAGAAGTAGAGTAAGCAGCTTGTAACCGGTACGTGGAGAACCGCCTCTCTGCGGGCGCATCTTGAAATTCTCTTGGTCCCCGATCGTGATTGCTGAGGCCTCGATCTTGGCCCTCTAGGTCGACGGTCGCTCGACTTACCTCAGTCGCGCCGCACTGCCAAAGCCATCTGCTGACGGAAAGGCCTCGTAGGTCGTCGGCGAGTATCATCCGAAAAGAGCTCAATTTAGGACCTGTTGCCTCAGCGTTGTAGCCTGGGGTTGATTCACGCAAAGAGGCCTTTACCAACAAATGGAGATTGTGAAGGCCGAGGTCTGAAACCGAAGCCCTAGATCCTCCTCATGGTAACTGAGCTGAAAGAGAAGCTCAGCTCCTTCCCTCCTCCAAGGCAGTGAACTCTTGCTGTCGTCTTGATGGAGAACTCCAACTAATTTATCCCCGTTATCCAGGTGTATGATAAGGGCTAAGCAGGGCTTATGATTGCCACCAGGGCTATAAACCTTGTCAAGAATAACCTTGGTAGTGAGTAAGTCATCGCCAGCCCCCTTCGCGATTCGGGGCGGTGCCTGTTGTCCATAGCCTGTTCCCTTTTCTTCCACGCAACTGCAAATATGTCGCAGGGAGGGACGGACAACCAGTTATCACCCCCATAGAGTAATCGCATTCGCTCTGGATTGTCGAAAAACGGTTAGGGCCCCTCACAGGGCAACCGCGATAAGAAGTCCACTACCGGTCCCTACTATCCGGAGACCTCCTGCAGCTGGAGGTCCGCATTGAGTGCACCATCCATAGAATCCGATTGTGCTCTCAGTTGTTGGTGGCAACACCAGAATCGCGGTTCGAGCAAACTGTCCGTTGGGAAACACCACTGATGCGTGTCTGGATGCCAGGAGGTGCGAAATGATCATGGCAAGATTCGGACTCTACCAAACCTGCCAACTTGCATGGACCCATACCAGGCAACTGTACTGGACGAGATCGCGACCTGCGCCAAGCGGGTGCGGAGTTCGACCGAGATCTCGAGTGGGAGCACTACAGGATCACAGTGCTGTGCATGCTGGAGCCAGAATGGTGCCGTGATTATCGGTGCGGTGAATGGACACCGACCGTGCGGCGAGTGTCGACCGTTCCAGAACAAGCGTCGAACTGCAGTGGCGTCGGAAGCAGGAGTGCCGATGAAACTGGCCGTCTCGGACCGCATCATGAACGGTCGCTTCACTGCAGGCTCACAGAGGATGGCGTATCAAAGGAGCTTGCAAAGACTGTAGTACCCAACCGTCGGTGACCGGGGTTCAGGCAAGCATTTCACTCTTCAACGGTCAATGCAGATCTCGTCAATGAAAATGCTCCAGCGGGGGAACAGTAGCGTCGACTCACAGGTGTACCGAGGGGACGCTGTCAGCAACCGGATTCAACGCCCCTCGTGGGATCGGATCGACAGTGCGACTCGCCGTGCCTCAGCCAGGTGTCGGTGCGCGACTCCGGCTTAGACATGCCTCTCGGTGCAGTTCACGGGGAGCAGTAGGAGCAGAAGCTCGCCCACATGCATGCGCCGGAGCATCATTGCACTGATTCGACGGCCTTTTGAACGGGATCATACGGTGCCGACATTATCTGGTGCCCGCGGCAGGTGTGCCGGGCGTATGCCGTGTTAGATTGACTCTTGGACGCGGTGCCATTAGCACGACAGGCAGGAGCAGGAAAGCTCAACACGCGCGTCGCCGGGAGCGTCAGGTACTGATTCAACTACGGCCTTGTGGAACCGGGTGACGGTGCTGACCGTGTCATGCCCCGGCAGTGTCCGTGCCCCGGGTCGATCCGACTTAGCGACACCTGCGGCGGTCAAGTTGGCAATGAAGCACGACAGACGCTCACCACGGCCACCGGGAGCAGCAGGCACGATTTTAACGCCCCACATACCCGGAAATCAACGGCCGGGCGTCCTCAGCCTTCGCAGTGTTTGGCCTGGCGATCCGACTAAAACGAGTTCCTGGCGCTGCGGCAGTTGGCACAAAGCAGCATACAGGGCACTCAACCACAGCGTGGCGGCGAGCGTCGGCACGGGCAGGGTGGAGTCGTGGCTTTCTCACCCCAAAGAGGAGGCGGCTCCACCGAGTCAACGTTGAGCTGGAACTGCTGGTGCTGGCGGGTCCGGTGCCGAAGGTGCTTCTGTCCCGCCGAGTAGCCAGCGATCATGCAGAAGTGGACGGAAAAGAAATGCCACTCAAATTTGTCTCAGCTTAAAACGCCTTGCAAATGGACTTACGTGAAATACATCCCCCCAGCAAACCGTAACAGGAAAGTTATGATCCCTGTCGGCAAGGCCGAGCCGCCAAGCCACGGACTAAGAACCGTGGAGCGCATGGCTCCGGCACCCGTTGCCGGGACAAGCTACCCCGAATCCCCAACTATGTAAACTAACTATGTAACAGAAAAAAACACATAAGTAAGATAAAATTATATAAAGGATTATAACTATATACAAATACACAATAACTACATACAAGAAGGCCGAGGTCACTAGTGCCTCCATCTGTTCCCAACGACCGAGTAGGTGAAGAAGAAACTGAGAACGGCCGGGCCGGCAGATATATATTACTACAAGCGCCAACCAGGGGCAACCTGCCGCCCCTGGAGTTGCTAGGAAAAGTCTTCCAAGAAAGGCACGCGCGGACCGTACACCTAACTGGAATGAAGACAATCACCGAAAAGAACATATTAAATGACGCACTGCCAGAGATAATACAGCAGAAGATAGTTTTCCTCTTATACCTGAAATATAACAGCAATATTTCATAAATTGCAACTGGGAAATAAAAAGAAGGAGAATGGGGAGTGACATTTCCCTACCTATTACTTTAAGGCAAAAGTAAAGTTGAAGTAAGGAAAATACCACACCTGAATTTGAAGAAGCTAGCTGCTATTAAACAAAATGTACCAAATTGTTGAATAAATCATTGTGTGAGTATGACAGAAGAAGTTAATGACAAATATAATAAAGGATCAAGCATAGCTGAAGTACTCCAAACTAAAACTCACCTCCATAATGGAATTAGGATGCAAAATAGCAAGTACAGCAATGAACAAAAGCAAACTAACCAGAAAGTGAAGATCTATTGAAGTAAAGCCAATAACATAAAAGTAATATATAAAAGCTTGGAGGAGATACCAACAAAGATACCAAACATCAGAAATA
>NC_133771.1:91334366-91370780 GCF_003597395.2 Chelonoidis abingdonii
CCCCGGTATCCAGGGTGTTATATAGGTAGGGGCTAAGCAGGCGATTGATTTGCCACGCAGGCTATAAGAAGCCTTGCAGAATACCACCTTGTGGCTGAGTTAAGTCATTCGCCTAGCCCCCTTCGATTTCGGGGCTGGTGCCTGTTGCCATGCCGTTCACCTTTTTCTTCACCAACTGAATGCTAGTGGCGGGAGGAGGACGGACCAACCAGTAGTCGTACCCTCCATAGAGTATCGGATTCCGCCGGATGTACCGATACGGTAGGGCCCCTCTAGCAGGCAACCGGCCGTAGATCCACTACCGGGTCCGCCTACTTCCGGGACCTCCTGCACTGGAGGTCCGCATTGAGTCGCTTACCACCATAGGAGAGCTGATGTGCTCTCAGGTTGTTGGTTGGCCCACCAGAATCACGGTTCTGAGATAAGAGCTGGTTCCGGTGTGGTGAACACTGATGCGTGTCTGGCTGGGCATGGGAGTGCTGAAAGATCATGGGGCGAGATTCTGGACTCACCAGGACCTTGCCCACTTGGCATGGGACCATACCTCCAAGCACACTTGTAACCGTGAACGGAGATCCGGACCTGCGCCGAGAAGCCGGCGTGGCGAGGATCGACCGAGATCTGCGAGTGGGAGGCAGCAACAGGATCACAGTGCCTGTAGCATGCTGGGAGCCAGAAGGGTGGCGGATTATCGGGTCGGTGAATGGGACACCGACCTGTGCGGCGAGTGCGACCGGTGCCGAGAGAGCAGCGTCGAGACTGGCAAGTGGCGTCGGAAGCAGGAGTGCCGATGGAACTTGGGCCGTCTGCGGGGACCGTGATCATAACGGTGCCGCTCTGCTGCACCCGACAGAGGATGTCGTATCAAGGAGGCTTCCAAGAGACTGTAGTAGCCGCACGGCGGTGCCGGGGGTTCAGGCAGCATCCACTCTGTCACGGCAACGAGATCTCTCGTCATTGGAAATGTCTCCAGCGTGGAGGGAACAGTAAGCTCGACCACAGTGTGTACCGGGGAGCTGTCAGGCACCGGATTCAACGGCCCTCGTGGGACCGGGATCGGACGGTGCTGACGTCCGCGGTTGCCTCAGCAGGTGGCGGTCCGGGCGATCCGGCTTAGACAGGCCTCTCTGGTCCGTGGTGGTTTGCACGGGAGCAGTAGGAAGCCAGGAAGCCGACCCAGCATGCGCCGGGGAGCAGTCAGGCACTGGATTCGACGGCCCTTGGGAACTGGGATCAACGGTGCCGACATTATCGGTGCCGCGGCAGGTGTCGGTGCCGGGCGATGGGCGTTAGATGAGCTCTGGCTGCGGGCCGTTAGCACGGGAGCAGCAGGAGCAGAAGCTCAACCACGGCGCGTGCCGGGAGCGGTCAGGTACTGGATTCAACGGCCCTTGTGGGACCGGAATCGACGGTGCTGACGTTGTCAGTGCCGCGGCAGTGTCGGTGCCGGCGATGCGATCCGACTTAGGCGAGCTCTCTGGCATGCGGTGCAGTTGGCATGGAAGCAGCAGGAGCAGGAGGCTCAACCACGGCCCATGCCGGGAGCAGACAGGCACTGGATTTGAGCGGCCCCACAGGACCGGAATCAACGGTGCGGCGTCCTCAGTGCCTCTGCAGTGTTGGTGCCTGCGATCCGACGTAAACGAGTCTCTGGCTGCGGTGCAGTTGCACAGAAGCAGCATGAGCAGGGAGCTCAACCACAGCGTGTGCCGGGGAGCTGTCGGCACTGGCAGGGGAGTCGTGGCTTTCTCAACCCCAGAGAGAGGGAGCGGTGTCCGATCAACGTTGATGTCGTAACGGCTGGTGCCTGGCGGGGTCCGGTGCCGAGGGGCTGTTCTGTCCGCCGAGTAGCCAGCGCTCAGTGCAGAAGTGGAGGGAAAAGAAGTGCCACTCAATTGTTCTCAGCTTAAACGCCTTGCAAAATGGGGCACTTAGCTGTGAAATACGATCCCCAAGGCACCGAAACAGGAGTCGTATGGATCTCCTGTCGGCAACGGGGAGGCGGGCCAAGCACGGACTAAGAACCGGTGAGCCGGGCATGGGCTCCGGCACCGGTTCGGGGAGGGGCTACTCCCCGAATCCCGTCTATATGTTAACTAACTATGTAGCAAAGAAAAAACACATAAGTATAGATAAATATATATATAAAAGGAATTATAACTATATATCTAAATACACATAACTACGAGAGCAAGGGAAGCGGAGGTCAGCTAAGCTGCGCTCCACTGTTCCAACGACCACATGGGTGTAAGAAGGAACTGAGAAGCGGGCGGCCGGCAGGAGTATATATACCCGCTATGGCAGCGCCACTCTAGGGCAAACCTGCCGGCCCGCTGAGTTGCAGGGTAAAATCTTCCGAAGAATGTGCACGCGCGGCGCGTACACCTAACTGGAATGGATATGAGCAATCACTCGAAGAAGAACTAGTGGTTTTAAATGATGGCACTCCAGGTAGATTTAATACAGCAGAAGATAGTTTTTCCTGCTTAGACCTGGGAATTATAACAGCAGATATTGCAAGTAAATGCAACTGGGAAATATATAAAGAAGGAGGAATGGGGAGTGATCATTTCCCTATCCTTATTACTTTTCAAGGGCAAAGTAAGGTTGAAGGTAATGGAAAATTACCCACCTGGAATTTGAAGAAAGCTAGCTGGCTATTTACAAGTAAATGTACCAAATTTGTGAATAATCATTGTGTGAGTGATGACAGAGAGAATTTTAATGAGAATATAATAAAGGGATTCATAGCATACTGAAGTACTCCAAAACTAAAAACTCACCTCCATAATGGAATTAGGAGTGCAAAATAGCAGTTACAGAAATGAACAAAAAGCAAAAAATACCATGAATAGTGAAGATCTATTGAAGTAAAGCAATAACATAAAGAATTATATATATAAAAAAAGTTGGAGGAAGTACCAACAAAGATACCAAGACATCAGAAATACACAGGCCAATTAGAAAAGTGAATGGAATTCAGACTAAGAGTAACCACATCCCAGGTCTTACATAGTTAGAAATTCGGATGAAGAGAAAGAAGTTTTAGCAGCATCTTTTTGATGGGTGAGTAATGATGAAAACCTAAGTGAAGTTTTCCACCAGATTAAAAGACAATTAGTTGAAGAGAATCATGATCTATTATGCAGTTCGGGTAAACATGAAGATACTATACTGAATGGTTTTGTACATGAAAACTTGAGAAAGCTATTGATATCAGCAAGAATACATCTCCAGGTAAAGATAACACGTGTAATAATGTTTAAATAACCCTCAAACTTCTTTCAGGGAGATATCTTTGAATTATCCCTGTATGGAAAAAAGGAATGATACCAGCAGGGTGAAAACATGCAGTAGTAATTCAAATACAAAAACCAGGCAAACTATCCACAAAAGAGGATTCCTGTAAAGACATCCTTATGTCCTGTCTGGGTAAAATTATGGAGAGAATGGTGAATGAAAAATTGGTTGCCTATTTAGAAAATAGTGGAATTACAGATAAAGTGCAGAGAAGCTTTGAGGGGGGGGAAGATGCACCATTGATCACGTCGCTAAATTAGAAACAAATAAAAAGTGTGAGGTGCAAGGGTTTCATGTTAATAGCTGTCTTTCTAGATACTGAAAAGGTGTATTATATATGGATGCAAGGCTTATTGTAGAAAGTAGACACACTAGGGATAAAGGGAAGAATCTATGGGTGGATTAGAGAATTTTTTAGTAAAAAGGACTGTACAGGTCAGAACTGGAAAAGTTATGTGAAATATGTATAATATTAAAAATGGTACACCACAGGGAAGTGTTACCAGCCCACCTTATTTAATATTATGATAAATGATCTCTTAAAACAAGTAAGTGCCCGGGTAGGTGTTACTAATTGCAGATGATTGTGCTCTGTGGGTTATGAGAAGGAATATTGAGATGGCAGAAAAAAGAATTGACAAAGTGTTATGAGAGACCTCTGACTGGGGAAATGCATGGGGTTTCAAGTTCTCTATTGCTAAAGCCAAAGGACTGATCTTTACAAAAAGAAAAATTACAAAGGAATGTAAACTGAATCTATAAGGAGAACAAATAGATATAGTTAAAAGGTTGAAATTCTTAGGGGTAAATTACTTTGGAAAAATCATATAAAGTAGGTTAAAGACAAATGTACAGGAAGGATTAACCTGCCTAAGTTTTCCTGGGACTAATTGGGATGGTGGTGGGGCAGATAAGAAAACATTGCTGATGGTATACAGAGCCATAATCAGACCAGTTATGGACTTTGGCTGGCCCACTTTTGGGTCAAAATCAGAATTTACAAAATTACATTTAATACAAGCCCAGGCACTACGAAGTGCATGTGCTGCATTTATCGCAACACCTCTGTGCACACTACAGGTAGCTTCTAGTGAAATGCCAATTATACTACACATGAAACTATTGGACCTAACATTCTGGGTCAAAGTTAATGGGAACTGCAATGATGAAAGTACCAGACAAATTTCTGGGGATTTCTGTTGGGAATTTGATAGGCAAACTATAGCACACAATGTTAGAACTCCACATACCATTCGAGTTAAAGTGTGGATGCAAGAATTGAAGGACAAGGTAAAACTGCACCCAAAACTAATTTTCCCATGACTAAAAGTTTTGACTTCAGTCAAAGTCACATGTCCAAACATGGATTTAGATTAATTTTACAAACTTAAGGATTAAAAAAAGTACATATTAAAAATGAAGTGTACCAGTATACAGGTGAAAAGTGGAGTCAGTTTTGTCAAGTATATACAGATGGATTCAAAAAAGAAAAAAAAACAAAACAAAAACAAGAAGAATAAGGATGGCATATAGTATACCAAAACTGGGAATCAGTACATCAAAGAATATCTGACTATACAGCTGTCATGACAGTCGAACTAATAGGAATTATGCTAGCATTAAACTGAATCTGGGATATACACCCAGCAGAAGCAGTCATTTTTTCAGATTCAATCTCAGGCTTTATGGTGATAAAAAAGGGTGTCTCAGTAAGCAGAAGTGATTTAATCAATGAAATTATATTTCTAATAAATTAGTACAGATGAGGATATGTGTAGCATTAGCCTGGATCCTAGAGCATATTGGGATAAGAGGGAACAAAATGGTGGACAAAGAAGCTAAAAACACTGTAAAAATTGGAAGGATTGACATAGAAATACCCTTAACTAAACAGAAATTCAAAAGCCTAGTACAGAAAAAATTTAAAGGAGGAATGGCAGAGAATTTGGATGACTAAAAAATGAGGAAGAAGATTTTTTGAATTGTGTCCTACAGTTGAGGATTATGACCCACTTCAGGGCCTGGATAGGACAAATGAAGTGCCTTTGTTCAGAGTACTTAATGGTCATTGTGGCTTAAGCAAAAATCTTTTTCAAATCAATAGACACAAAGATGGCCTATGTACACTGTAAGATGGAAGAAACAATTGATTATCTTTTATGGGTACTTAAGGGCTTTGATAAAGAAAGAAAAGCTTTTTGATTAATTCAAATGTCTTTAACACAATGTAATTTGTTTTACCTTATTTAGCAAAAACATCAGGGAAATGAGGTATTATTAAAAAGGTGCCGTTACATTACTTGAAAGACACATGGCAGAGTGAAAGGATAAAAACAGCTAAATATTGAAGAATTACACTTGGTGGCAGCTATAGAGTACCCAGCAAAGTCTGATTTGTCATTTAAAAAAAAAGAAGGAGGATGGGCTGGAGCTGGCTAACTAACCGAGCTGGTCAGGCTGCGGTATGCAGGCTGGGAGAGGCATAGAGCTGGGGCTTGGAACTCAGAGGCAGCTTTGGCTGGCAGCTGGTTGGCTGAACAGAGCTGGAAATACAGGCTGAGAGAGAGAGAGACTGGAAGTTATGTTGGCAAATAAGAGAGAAGGAGCAAGGGATAAGGAATGGCTTCAGAGTAGGAAGAAGAAGAAGAAGAAGAAGAAAAAAAACACAGAAATATCTGTATCCAAAGAAGAGGGAACAGACAAGGATGGAAAAAAATAGCAAGGAAAAGGATCAACATCTTATAATGATCACATGACTAGCTGAAGATGTAAAGCTAGGAGATGTTAATCCCTTGAAAACAGTGGAATGGAATAGGTGAATTATCACAGATATATTAGGAGCTAAAAGAATTCAGAGTGGATTTTTTTCTGACAGAAGCAAGATGGGTAACGTATGGGGTTCCACTAGGCATGACTGAGGATGAAATTTAAAAGGGGTAAAGGTGAGAACCAAGTGCTGTTTGTTAAGCAACTGATTAGCAGGAGTAGGGGAGAAACACCACCCACAGCCATCTCAGTAACATTTAACGATACAATGCTACCCATTAGGGTTAATAAAGCTCTTCAGGGTTACATCATATATACTAGTACCTTTGAGTTGCTATAGATGTTAAAGTTTTGAGCATGTGATGGCTGTCTGTAAGCGGAAAATGAATGTACGGTAAGTGGTGAATGTGGAGGAGAACACTCATATGAGGACTGTTCTGAAGGAAGAGAACTAAAATGCAGGAATTGTGGGGACAAGCATAGTGCAGCATACAAAGAATGTGTGACAGCAGAACGAGCTGGAGAGATGCAGGCAATTAAAGCTATCCATAAAATTTCCTATGCAGAACCTATCAAAAGATATTCACAGCAGAATGTGGAGAAGATGAAAAATACCACTAAGGGAAAAGAACCACTGGTACAACACCACACAGTTAAGGGCAAGAAAGATAATATAAGGGAAATAGATGAAGATGTACTGCTTGTAGGCAAAGAGAAATGTACGGTATTTATCACACAAGTAATTCATTGCACTTTACAGACAGGGAAGCAAAAGAATAAAAATTATAACAAAAGCATCAGAAAAATATTTGTATATAGGCAATTTCTCATTCATGCAATTTTAAATGTACGTAATAATTCAGCTTAAACAACATGGTTCTAATATTTTTTGCAGGAATGCACTTGTTTAATAACACTTGGTCAGGAATTAGAGAAAACTGTTTTTGAAGTGGAAAACAAACCTGATGTGACGGGTACAAGAAACATGGTTAGCAAGAATTTATGTTTAGACTTCCGGGATATGATGTAATCAGGCATGATAGAAATAACAAGAGGAGGACTGGTCTGTATATTTATAAAAGACTGTCTTAGTTATGTTGAAATAGAGGTACAGAACTCAAGTTTTAAATACAACACTGTTGAGATTCCTTTGCAGAATAATCGCACCTTTAGATGGATCTATAATTTTACAATACATGTAAAAATCTAGACAATCTAGAGCTGGAAGAGTTAGCTAAGGGTGTCAAAGGCCTGTACATTTGTGGAGACCTTTATAGCCACAATGAATTATGAGGAAGCAGGAAAAGGGATTATAATGGCAAATATTTGGAACAGTTCATTGACATGCACAACCTATTATTGCTCAATACTGGAGCACCTACTAGGTTGAATTCGGTGGGTGAAACCTTTTCATGTTTAGATCTGGAAGTTGCAACAAGTAATATAGCAAGTGCAGTAAAAGCTTTGTTATCTGGCATGCTGGAGGAATGGGGGGTGCCGGTAAGTAAAAAAATTCTGGTTAACTAAAAGGGAGGGTATTTGGGTGTGGGAGGGGGCTCGGGGCTGAGGGTTGGGGCGTGGGTGCAGGGTGCTGGATCCAGATGGCACTCACCTCGGGTGGCTCCCCACAAGCGGTAACATGTTCCTGCTATTCCTAGGCAGAGGCACAGCTAGGTGACTCTATGTGCTGCCCCTGCCCTGCCCTGAGCGCTGGCTCCATAGCTCCCATTGGCCAGGAACTGTGGCCAATGGGAGTTGTGGGGGCAGCACCTGCAGGTGGAGGCAGTGTGCAGAGAAACCTGCTGCATTTTCACCTAGGAGAAGCTGGGACATGTTGTCACTTGTGGGGAGCCACTTGAGTTGACCACCACCAGGATCCAGCACCCTACACCACCTCCTGTGCCCTAACCCCCTGCCCCGAGTCTCTTCCTGCACCCAAACTCCCTCCCAGATCCCACACCCTGCACCCCCTCCTGCATGTCGAGCCACTTGTTCCACCACCTAGGAGCAGCAGGAACCTGTTGCCACTTCCAGGGAGCTATGAGGAGCCAGAAAGGGAGCCTGCCAGCCCTGCACTAAGCAGACTATAAACCAGACTTTCAATGAAGATCAGAAATGCTGGTTTATAGAGCTTTCCAGTTGGTAAAATGCTGGATAACACAGCTTTTACTGTAAATGAAGTTGGGAAATCTATAAAGAAGATGGAACTGGAAGTGATTACTTGAAAACACTGAAGGAATTCCTACCACGAGCCTTAGAAAAGCACAATGAGGAATCCTTAAGAGTAAATGTGCTAAGTATCTAAATACCAATTGCATAAGCGATAATCCAGAGGAATTTCATGATAATATAATAAAGCGAGCGATAGCTAGATTGGCTGCTGCTGCACTTAGGACATCAAATGGCCACAAACTCAGAAATCCAGTTTCCTGGTGGAATGAAAATTGTTAAGCATCCAAATAAGCAAAACGTACAATGCATAACATCAACTCAATGAACTATAAGAAATGTAAAGCAGTGGCACAAAGAATTATTAAAAAGGCAAAGAAAGAGTTAGAGAAAGTATTATGGGTAAATGAACAAAGATTCTAAAGAATTAGAGATATATAAACAAGTTAAAAATCAATGGGATACAGAGTAAAAATAACATTTATACCTGGTGTTATAGTGAATGATAAAATAGAAAGTTCTAATTTAGGAAAAGCAGACATTTTAGCAAAAGAACTCCAAAAAATTAGTAGGAGCAATACAAACCAAAGTAAATGTTTTGTGAACAAAAAATGAATGTTTGCTGAAGAAAATTGTGAGCTCTTATATGGCTAGGTAGAATATAATAATGATTTATTAAATGAAAAACTTAGCATACAAGAATTCAAAAAGAGCTATAGACAAAAGTAAAAACACACCCCCAGGTAAAAATAGCATATGTAATGCAAATGCTCAAGCATCTACCAGAGGGGAGTTTAAGACATTTGTTGAAATTATATAATAATAAATGGGGAAAAGGAATAGCACACTTGGAAAAGTGAAATTATAAACTGTGTACAAAGTGGTTTCAGAAAAGGAAAATGCACAACTGATCATATTGTAATACAAAATACAAAAACCCTGGGGAAGAGGGAGTTTATGATAGCTGTCTTTTTGGACATTGAAAAAGCAAATGACATGCACTGTAGGTCTTACTGTATAAAATAGCTACAATTGGACTAAGAGACTCTTAAGGCATACAAAGCATGGTGTTGGGGGCGGCTTTGTTGAATATTTTAAAATATATTTATGGCACTGCAAATGGGAGTGTTCTCAGCCGAGCTGTGTTTAATATTATGATTAATAATCTCCCAGAGAATATATGGGCAGGAATAGGTATAACCCTATTTGCGGATGATGGTGCAAGATGAGCCAGACACCGAAGACTTAAGATAGCTGTGGAGAGAACCAGTGAGGCAATTTGGAGGATTTCAGAAAGGGGAGATTGTGACATATCACCCCTGCTCTGCAACCTTGGGTGCCTTACAATGCCTTGCTGAAGTAGCTCCCACCTGGGCCGCTCACAAACAGCCTTCCAGCATGCAAGCTATACCCTGAGTGTCTGTAGCGTGCCAGCTTGTCAACCACATTTGGGTTACACTCTGGCTCCCACCAGCCTTAGTTATATAGCGAGGTGACCCCAATCCACCCCAGTCTTAGATTTACCCCCAGAAATGTATGTCCTTTGCTGCCCAGCCCTCTCCTGGTCAATACAAGTTACATTACATCAGCTATTTCTTTAAAAGTAATAATATGGTCTGATAGGGTGCCTACCCCACACAGGATTAGGAGTGCTTAATTATGCCCTGTCCTGGAAGGAGAAATTGAGGGGAGTCCTCCAAGCATCCCAGAGAGGCTGAGTGAAGCACAGCCAATCAGAAAGGAGTTGCAGGGAGCAACCAATCCAGGACCAGCAAGCCCAGATAAAAGGGAGCTGCAGGGCAGAGTAGGATCACTCACTGATAAGAGCCTAGGGATTAAGAACTGTATCCCTGCAGGGCTGCGAGAACTGTAAACACCTTGAACAGAGCAGTGGCTGGCTTCTGGCACTGAGCAATTGAGGCCCTGAGATAAGGTGAAGAAGGTGCTGGGGCCAAGGGGGAGTGGTTCAGGGAAATAGAGCAGCTTTGATAGAGGCAACAGAGGGGCACCAGGATGCTGCTATTTACAGGGTCCTTGGCTGGGGCCCAGGGTGACTTCCCCACACTCACTCTTGCCACTGCGGAAGTGGTTGGATTGTTGGACAGAGATACCCTCCCTCAGAAGGGAGAAATTACAGATGATGACCTAGTCAGAGGGCTGAATTGAGAAGAGGACACTGTGGTTTTGGGAGCTAAGAGAAGAGCAATGGCCCGTGCCAGTGTGCAGACCCTGGACATAGGCATCTGCCTTGAGCTACTCCACAGAATGACCAGGAGGAAGCACCAGTTTGGTGAAGAGGACTGCACGTCATGACTTATGTACACACTTTTCACACCAAATGGAGTTTCTCAGACACTTTGATTTAAACACACTGGATTAGATAAAACAATTACAAAGAGAGTCTAAGTGAATACAAATAATGAGAGATAAAGGTCAGACATGGTTACAAGAAAAAAAGATGTCTACTAACACCCAACTTAAACTATATCAGATTCAAGCAAAATTTTTCATCACATGCTTTCAGCAGTCTTACTGACCAAACCCTGTAGGTCAGGACCCCTTCTCCCAGAGTCCAACAACTGTTTCCTTTGTCACTTCAGGAGCTGTGAATACAATGGGCAAGGAGGTGGAGGGAGCTTTGGGGTGTTTATCTCTCCTTTTCATAGTTTTGGTCCCACTCTCAGAAAACATTTCCAGCTGGGCACCAGAAGACAAAGAGTCCATGTGGAAAGATGTTTCCTGCTGCTTTTTTCTCACCCATTTGAACATTTTTTGTTTCCCTCCCTGCTTGATGACTCTGTTTCCTGCTTAAATGCAAATTAAGCAGCACATACATTCCTTGTTTAGGAGAAACCTCTTTGCCAACTTCAGTTTTGTCAGGGCTGTGGGGTTTGGAACATGTGTTAATAGCATCATACAGGGAAATATTAACTTCACATACAGTATTGCCACACATTTTATCAGCACAACACTGACCAGCAAATTCTGAGTTTTCATATCTTACAAGGCATAACTTAAATCAAGATTATTACAATAGTGTGTAGGGTGTGAGCACAAGGGTCTATCCTGTCACAGATAGTGGGGGATTTAAGTTCTCACTAGCTAAAAAAAGAGGGAATGATCTTCACAATAAGAAAGAACGGAACCTATAGCTCTCTATACACAGAAAAAATGCAGATAGTTCAAAGATTTTACATTTTTAGGAGTTATGTTTGATAAACTAACTTTGAAGGGTCATATAGATATCAAGACTAAATGCGAAGATAGGTTGAAGCTGCTTAAAAGGATTGCTAGTAACAATTGGAGTGCAGATAAGAACACATTGCTGATACTTGATAGCAGGAATCGGCAACCTTTGGCATGCTACTCACTAGGGTAAGCACTCTGGCAGGTCAGGCCAGTTTGTTTCCCCGCTGCTTCTGCAGGTTTGGCTGATCACAGCTCCCACTGGCTGCAGTTCGCTACTCCAGGCCATTGGGGGCGGTGGGAAGCGGCACAGGCTGAGGGATGTGCTGGCCACTGCTTCCTGCAGTCCCCATTGACCTAGAGAGGTGAACCATGGCCAGTGGAAGCCACGATTGGCCAAACCTGTAGACGTGGCAGGTAAACAAACATGCCAAAAGTTGCCAATCTCTGCTTTATAGGATACTAATAAGACTAGCTATACCTTATTGATGCCACATCGTTAATTCAGCTTCTAAATCAACATTTAAAAAATTAGAGCTGATGGAAGCCAAGTTCTGTGACTCGCATGTGGTGCAAGTACACCACTACCTTGATATAACACCATCTGATATAACACGAATTCAGATATAATGGGGTAAAGCAGTGCTCCGGGGGGTGGAGCAGGCCTGCGCACTCCGGTGGATCAAAGCAAGTTCGATATAACACGGTTTCACCTATAACGCGGTAAGATTTTTTGACTCCCAAGGACAGCGTTATATCGATGTAGAGGTGTATTACGACTTTTATGTACGTTGCGGGTAGCAACCAGAAAAATGCTAATAAATTTGAGGAAATTGTTAGATCTAACTTCTTGGGCTAAGTAATGGAAATTGTGAAGAGAAGAGTACTAAACAAATATACGAGGACTGCTGGAAATTAAGTAGACAAAAAGTAACTGGATGCCACAAACTCCCACATGTTAACAGGATCAAAAAGTGGGTAAGAGGATTAGGTGAAAAGGAAAGTTGGAAAAAATTAAAATCTTTAGTCATGGAAAATCAGACTATAACTGGATGGATGTCTCTCCAGTTGTGGATCTGGAATTATATAATAAAACAGAGGGAAGAGCGGGACCATCAAATATGACAATTAAGATTTATGAGTTTATACACACCAAATTTTGTCAGCATTACCAAATCTATACTGATAGCCCTAGAGATAACAACACAGGCACAGTGGGAATGACCTTTTGTATCCCTGAATTTGGAATTAAGACACCTATGAATTTCCAGTTTTGCAGCCATTATAACAGCAGAATTTATGGCATACTGTTGGCGTTGACCTGGATAAGGAATGTGTGCCCAATTCTGACAGCTAGCTCATCTGATTCTTTACTGGGTATAACAGGAATTAGAGAGAGCCTAGGAAAGCAGGGATGACTTAATAAATTAAATGTTCTTAATTACATAAATAGTACAATTAGGTATACATATAACAATAGTGTGGATTCTGGTGCATGTCAGGATACCAGGCAATGAAATGGCAGATAAAACAGTGAAAAATGCAATAGAAAATGAGGAAGTTGATATAAAGATCTCTCTGAATAGGAAGGACTTCAAAAGTTTGGTTGACAGATCTTAAGAAGAATGGCAAGAACTATGGACCAAAGAGAAAAGGACAAAAGTTCTCTGAAAAGTGTCCTAAACTTGGAGGATAATGGTATACTTAATAGCTATGATAGAAGAAGTGGAGTAATTATATTTACAATGATAGAAGGTCACTGTGACCTGAATGGTAGTGTGTGTTTACTAGAAAAGCACAAAGACAGATTGTGCACCACACACAAAGTCTATGAAACTGTTGAGCATCTGCAGTGGCAATGCAGAGAGAATTACAGAGAAAGAAAAATGCTTTATGAAGAACTGAGATGCCTCAAGGTGAAAGAATATAGGCTGAAAGGATTGGTGAGAGTACCAGGAAAGTGTGGTAGCATTAAAAAGCATTTTTTTTTAAGCTACAGGACTGGGTGAGAGGATGAATATTTTTGCTTATATGAAAACTGTGATAGGTGCTTGTTATAAACCACATGCTGCGGCTGCTGCATTATAAAATATGAGGAAAAGAAACAAAAACGAGGTCATAGGGAGAAGAGGAAGGAACTCTGCAGCTCCTCTCTGGGAGTACAGAGTACAGAAATTGAGAAGATCAAGGAGAAAGCTAAAGAGGACGACAAGCCCTGGGATCCGGTCATGAGCAAAGAAGACTAGCAAGCAACCAGAAGAGAGACAGATTAGCTACTAGGGTGGAGCAATCTCTGTTGATGTGCCCTGAAAGAAGGGCAAGAACTGTACTTCAAGGGAAAGAGAGCGCTGGGAGGCATTTAACTGGGGAAAGGTGAGAAGGATATAAAGTCAAGCCCAAGGAGGGTGGAAGTGTGTTTAGGTTCATATTTGTTGGGGATTCCAGGGGAGTGCCCTGGCTCTGAAAGAATGGTGGGGAGAAGGCCTGAGAAGGCAGGGTAAGAAGATGACCAGGGAGGCAGCAGCAAGGAGTTGTGCAGAGCAGACCATGTCTGCTGGTTATAGGGTTCCTGGGCTGGAACCCAGTGTAGCAGGAAAGCTTGGGTTCTACTACTAGACCCCCCAAAAGGTGGTGTGAAGCCCATTTCTCACCAAAAGAACAACGACAGCTGAAGCTCTGAGAGAAGGGTGAGGACCTTGGGGCCCAGAGATGAGGCCAAAGACCTTTTGTCAGGACAATGGTACTTTGTTTTATTTGACTTTGTTACTCCCAGAAGGGGTGGAAACAAAGCATGACCTGGATGGAAGACTGAGCTCTGGGATGAGACACCATGCCAGAGCCAGAGTGGCTATTCAAATAGGGAGCGAGATGGGGAATGAGCCTGCTATGCCATGCCCAGACGCAAGTACACTCCTTCAGACTCAACACTGGCAATCTCACTTCTCCCTTTGATATTTTGTTCCCTGGTGTCTTACACTGTAATTAACGCTGGCTGCTGTGTGCATCAGCAGATGAATTTGGTTTGTGAAAATAATCCAAAATGGAGAACAATCCATTTATATAGTGGGGGAGGAGCTGCTTCTAATTAGGGAAGAGCAGTGCTAGGGAAGTGCATACACCACTGAGTGCAGTCAGTCTGGTTTAACCACAAATATTTCCATGCCACCTCAAACCATGAGTCTACTCTCAAAAATCATATCTATACACAAATAATAAATGTTCATTCTTTTTGTTTGCATTTTAGTTTCTGAGTCTTTAGTATTCATTGCTTGGTGTTTTCAAGCATTTCTCTGCAAGGGATAGAAGTGCACTAAATCAAAGCTGAGATTTGCATCCAGCTATCCCAAATATCATGAGACTTGAGATAAAATCATGGGACTCAGCAACACTGAGCTATCAAGGAGTTGGAGTGACTCAAGGTTCTTTCAAAATGCATGCTTCTCTGTAAATATATTACTTACATACACACACACACAGTCTATCTTGTTAATTTTATTCATTCTTACCTGCAGGCTGTAACCACATTTATTTTTTTTAAAAAGTGTGATGCCCCTGAAACCTGGATACAGGACTTGCTATCACCCTCAATCCCTCCTCACACAAGGCAATGTGGCATTTATTATTAGTAGATGACAGATGAAAGAAAGAGAAAACAGAATGAAGTTAGGCAAAAGCAGACAAAAGAAACTAGACACAGGGTGGGGCGGGGGGGATAGAGGACAAAGAAAAGGGGAAGGAGACACAGACAGAGCAGAATGAGACAATCCAACAATAGGCTTCTTTTATTACATATTTTACTGGCTCACTATTTTTATTGTAATGAGGTTTGATTTTTTTTAAATTTAGTTTTGAATAGTGCAGTGGTAGTGATTATCAGAACAGGTTCTGAGTACTTTTAACCAGCTAGTCTTCAGAAGTTCCTAAGCCCATTTTATAAAAATTCAGTTAGCATTATAATTGACTATTAGAATACAGCACCACACAATAAAATCACCATTGCGCTGTTGCAGAAATAGTCAACAAAGCTGCAGTCCCAAGAAAGGGACTTCTATGGATTTGTGAGAATTATTACAGCAGAGCAAATATCCTAGGGCAGTAGTCATGGAGGAATGAGAGGAGTTTTCTGTACATGATGTTTTTAATCTCCTAAATAAGCAAACCTGAGCAAAAATCCACTGAGTTGGTCATGTGGCAATCATTTTTTCCCCTTATTTTGTATACATCTACAGATAGGGTTGCCAATTTTTTATTTTCAGAAAACCACAATGGAACACTCTTGCCCTACCCCTGCTCTGCCTCTTGCCCTGAGGCCATGCCCCTGCCCCTTCCGTCTCTGAGGCCTTGCCCCCGCTCACTCCATCCTCCTTCCTTCCATGGCTTGCTCTCCCCCACCCTAGCTCACTTGCTCATTGTAACCACACTAACCAGGCTGGGGCAGGGAGTTGCGGTGTGAGAGGGGGTGAGAGCTCCGAGGTGGGGCTGGAGATGAATGGTTTGGGCTGTAGGAGGGAGCTTCAGGCTGGGGCAGTGGGTTGGGGTATGAGAGGGGGTATAGGCTCTGGGTTGAGAGTACAGGTTCTGGGGTGGGGCCACAAATGAGAGGTTCAGAGTGCAGGAGAAGGCTGCAGGCTGGGGGCTTCAGACTGGGGCAGGGTTTGGGGCATGAGAGGAGGCTCCAGGCCAACAGGAGCTGTGGAGCTGGTGCTCAGGGTGGTGACAGCGCATGGAGCCTCCATGACCACCCTAACACCTAGGAGCCAGAGGGTGATGCTGGCAGCTTCCTGCTGCAGGCAGACAACCAGACTTTTAACAGCCAGTTCAGCAGTGCTGACTGAAGCCACCAGCATCCCTTTTCAATCAGGTGTTCTGATCGAAAACCAAACACCTGGCAACCCCATCTGCAGATCGTAATTTGCAGAAGATTTTAGCTCCTGATCTGCTTTCTTAGAGGGTTTCTTGTATATAATGAAGAGTAAAAGTTACACCCTGTATCTTTAAGTACAATTACCTTATCTTCAGAACAGATTGCATAGCACTCCAGGTCTTAGGGCTTGCTCTTGCTCTGAAGTGAAAGACAAATCTCCCACTAACTTTCCTGACAAGGGGTTAGGCCCCTAAGCCTGGATCCTGAAAGCTCACATGTGGGTAGAAACCTGCACCAACATTGGGCCCTAGAATTAGGATCACAGTTTCATGTACAGTGAGTGTTGCAGAAGAACACTCCAGTTGGGTTCAAGAAAGAATTAAATAAGCACATGTTATTCCGTATTTGTTATGTTGTACTGTAACAGAGCACAATTTTGGCTTTTTGTTGTTGTTGTTAGCTATAAATTCAAAACCACAATTAGTTTGCAAATGTACCACATGCATTTTGCAGAAATGAAGTATTTAGTGCAAAATACATATTTTGCACATGCCTAAACAGCTGAAGTCACAGTACCAGAATACATTAAAATTTAAAATAAAAACAGCATTTACAATAAACTACATTTGTACTGAAGTACCAGAGTTAGGTGATCCTCCACTTATGATTGCCAGCCTGACAGTAAATCCTAAAAAAGAAAGTATGACAAGCGAGATAGAAGGTGACACAAACTCTGTTGAAGAAGCTGTGTAGGTACTGTATGCTGGCCAACAACAGATTAATACAGTAAGTTGTTCTTCGTCTCAAAGGGCTTAATTAAAAACAAAAGCATATAAAGTGGTTGCTGAGTTAATGATGTTTGATCATGCAGTCTTCCCAAGAGGACACAAGGCAAGCTCCCTTGGTTTCTCCGTAATCTCTAGAGACCTAGCAGGCTCTCAACCATTTCCCTTAGACTTGGGCAAGCTGCTGCAGAGTTGTTAGTCTCTGCTACAGTGTTAAGAACATAAGAATAACCATGTTGGGTCAGACCAATGATCTATATAGCCCAATATCCTGTCTTCTGACAGTGGCCAGTGCCAGAGACTTCAGAGGGAATGAAAAGAACAGGGCAATTATCAAATAATCCATTACCTATTATCCAGTCCCTGTTTCTGGCAGCCAGAGATTTAGGGACACCCAGAGCATGGGGTTGCATCTCTGACCATCTTGGTTAATAACCATTGATGGACCTATCCTCCATGTGCTTATTTAATTCTTTCTTGAACCCAGCTATACCTTTCGCCTTCACAACATAGACTCATAGACTTTAAGGTCAGAAGGGACCATTATGATCATCTAGTCTGACCTCTTGCACAATGCAGGCCACAGAATCTCACCCACCCACTTCTATGACAAACCTCTAACCTATGTCTGAGTTACTGAAGTCCCCAAATTGCGGTTTGAAGACCTCAAGCTGCAGACAATCCTCCAGCAAGTGACCCGTGCCCCATGCTGCAGAGGAAGGCGAAAAACCTCCAGGGCCTCTGCCAATCTGCCCTGGAGGAAAATTCCTTCCTGACCCCAAATATGGCGATCAGTTAAACCCTGAGCATGTGGGCAAGACTCACCAGCCAGCACCCAGGAAAGAATTCTCTGTAGTAACTCAGATCCCACCCATCTAACACATCCCATCACAGACCACTGGGCATACTTACCTGCTGATAATCAAATCAATGCCAAATTAATTGCCAAATTAGGCTATCCCATCATACCATCCCCTCCATAAACTTATCAAGCTTAGTCTTGAAGCCAGATATGTCTTTTGCCCCACTACTCCCCTTGGAAGGCTGTTCCAGAACTTCACTCCTCTAATGGTTAGAAACCTTGTCTAATTTCAAGTCTAAACTTCCTAGTGTCCAGTTTATATCCATTTGTTCTTGTGTCCACATTGGTACTAAGCTTAAATAATTCCTCTCCCTCCCTAATATTTATCCCTCTGATATATTTATAAAGAGCAATCATATCTCCCCTCAACCTTCTTTTGGTTAGGCTAAACAAGCAAGCTCTTTGAGTCTCCTTTCATAAGACAGGTTTTCCATTCCTCGGATCATCCTAGTAGCCCTTTCTCTGAACCTGTTCCAGTTTGAATTCATCCTTCTTAAACATGGGAGACCAGAACTGCACACAGTATTCCAGATGAGGTCTCACCAGTGCCTTTATATAATGGTACTAACACCTCCTTATCTTTGCTGGAAATACCTCGCCTGATGCATCCTAAAACCGCATTAGCTTTTTTAATGGCCATATCACATTGGCGGCTCATAGTCATCCTGTGATCAACCAATACTCCGAGGTCCTTCTCCTCCTCTGTTACTTCCAACTGATGTGTCCCCAATTTATAACTAAAATTCTTGTTATTAATCCCTAAATGCATGACCTTGCACTTTTCACTATTAAATTTCATCCTATTACTATTACTCCAGTTTACAAGGTCATCCAGATCTTCCTGTATGATATCCAGGTCCTTCTCTGTGTTAGCAATACCTCCCAGCTTTGTGTCATCCGCAAACTTTATTAGCACATTCCCACTTTTTGTGCCAAGGTCAGTAATAAAAAGATTAAATAAGATTGGTCCCAAAACTGATCCCTGAGGAACTCCACTAGTAACCTCCTTCCAGCCTGACAGTTCACCTTTCAGTATGACCCATTGTAGTCTCCCCTTTAACCAGTTCCTTATCCACCTTTCAATTTTCATATTGATCCCCATCTTTTCCAATTTAACTAATAATTCCCATGTGGAAACGTATCAAATGCCTTACTGAAATCGAGGTAAATTAGATCCACTGCATTTCCTTTGTCTAAAAATCTGTTACCTTCTCAAAGAAGGAGATCAGGTTGGTTTGGCACGATCTACCTTTTGTAAAACCATGTTGTATTTTGTCCCAATTACCATTGACCTCAATGTCCTTAACTACTTTCTCCTTCAAAATTTTTTCCAAGACCTTACATACTACAGATGTCAAACTAACAGGCCTATAGTTACTCAGATCACTTTTTTTCCCTTTCTTAAAAATAGGAACTATGTTAGCAATTCTCCAGTCGTATGGTACAACCCTGAGTTTACTGATTCATTAAAAATTCTTGCTAATGGGCTTGCAATTTCATGTGCCAGTTCCTTTAATATTCTTGGATGAAGATTATCTGGGCCCTCCGATTTTGTCCCATTAAGCTGTTCGAGTTTGGCTTCTACCTCGGATGTGGTAATATCTACCTCCATATCCTCATTCCCATTTGTCATCCTTCCATTATCCCTAAGCGTTCTGACCTCAATAAGGTAGCTTTCCTTGCTAATCCTCCCATCTTCCACTTCCTTGTAGGCTTCTGCTTTTTCTTAATCACTCTTGAGATGCTTGTTCATCCAGCTTGGTCTACAACTCCTGCCTATGATTTTTTTCCCTTTCTTGGGATGCAGGACTTCTGATAGTTTCTGCAACTTTGACTTGAAGTAATTCCAGGCCTCCTTTGCCTTTAGATCCACAAGTTCTTCAGTCCAATCCACTTCCCTAACTAATTTCCTTAATTCTTTAAAGTTAGCCCTTTTGAAATAAAAAACCCTAGTCCCAGATCTATTTTTTGTTTATCCTTCCATTTAGTTTAAAACTGAATTAGCTCATGATCACTCGAACCAAGGTTTGTCCCCTACAACCATTTCTTCTATGAGGTCCTCACTACTCACCAAAACCAAATCTAAAATGGCATCCCCCCTTGTTGGTTCTTCAACTACTTTGTGAAGAAATCCATCAGCTATCACATCCAGAAAAATCTGAGCCCTATTATTATTACTAGCACTTGTCCTCCAGTCTATATCTGGGAAGTTAAATTCTCCCATGATCACACAATTCCCATTAGTGTTTACTTCATTAAAAACATTAAAGAGGTCTCTATCCATATCCAAATCAGATCCCGATGGTCTGTAGCGCACTCCAAGCACTATCTCAGGGGGAGGCTCTAGTAGCTTTCTTTCCCAATGTGATTTTTGCCCAGACAGACTCTGTCTTATCCATTCCATCCCTTCTTATTTCTTTACAGTTAACTTCATCATTGATCTACAACATCCTCTGGCAATGAGTTCCACAGGTTGACTGTGCATTGTGGGAAGAAGTACTTCCGTATGCTTGTTTTCAACTTGCCGCTTATTAATTTGATTGGGTGACCCCAGTTCCGGTTACATGAAAGGGTAAATAACACTTTTTTATTCACCCCCACCATTCATTATTTTATTGACGTCTATTATATTCCCCTTTGATCTTTTTTTCCAAGCTGAATTCTCCCAGTCTTTTTAATCTCTTCTTAAGGAAGCTGTTCCATACCCTAATCATTTTTGTTGCCTTCTCTGTATTTTTCCCAGTTCTAATATGTCTTTTTTGGAAATGGAGGGACCAGAACTGTAAATGTTAAATTATGCTCAAATAGAGATTGGGCAAGTACGTGCTTCCTAATTAATTTTTTCGTGTCCTTTTAAATAATGAAAAAAAAATCAAGAAAAAAACAAAATTGTGATTGCTTTTTTGCATCCCACTTAATTATTAGTGTGAGCCTAAGACAGACTTGGCTAGAAAAATTGCAAATAATAACTGCAAAACAGCAGAATCATTGCATGAATCATTGATATGCAAAAGAGTTAGGTTTGGCAGAATTATTATAATTTTGATGGTTAATATAGAGGTTTATTTTTAAGCATATTTTTCAGTTTTATCAATTTAAACTTTCATGTGTATTGGGGTACCATTAAAATTGCCCAAAACCCAAGGCCTAAAACCAGAGCACCTCAAGTTTTGTAATAGGAAAAACAACAAGATTTGGCTATACAAAAGTACAGTGTTTGGACTTTGAGTAAAATAAAAATCTGCTTGCAGAAGATAAGAAATGTTGACATTAAGGAATCATAGAATGTACTCTAAAATTCCCCTTCTAATAGATAACGGATGAGGAAAATATACTTATGATATACACATTTTGATCTATAACATTGAAATGAAGGATTGCTAGTGATAACATTAATGGCTTTATTAGCTATATTTTTAATAAATTGCAATTATGGATATTGAGGAAGTATTAGATAAGGTAACACGCAGGCCAAGAGTTTGCCTGGCATGAGAGTATTTTTGTTAATTTCTTTGATATAGTTTTCTGCTTTGTTTAAAATGATATTGTTGGCAAGATAAGTAATGTTTTGTGTTTGAAAATGTAAGTAAGAAGTAAAAACTTAACGATAAACAAAAATTCTGTTTTTCTCGGAAACTTAAAAACAGTGTGACCCAGGTTACCATGACCCAGAAACTGTAAATTCAGGAAGAAAATTGTACAGATTGAGTGATTAAAGCTTGTGCATACATAATATTTGGGTTATGTAAAATTCAGTGGATAATGTGTTAAATTCTGATTTGAGGAAAATTAAGTACTGGAGAATGTGAAAATGTAGAAGAATACATGTAATAAATGGCTCCAAAGCTGGAGAAATGCCAGATCAGAAACTGACAAATGAGACTAGACCAAGAGATTGGGGAGGGGACGGCCACCATGGAGGAAGGACTGACATCTTGGCACCCTGGAATGCAGTAACGTGGGCCCATTTACTGTTCTGTTTTGTTTGGCATAAATGTATGTCCAGACACTATAAATGACAATAATTATATCTGAAATTGTATTAAATAAAGGCAAAACTGATTAAGCCTAAATTGAGTGGATGTGACTCAGTTTCCCACTCTAAACTCCCACCTATTGGGGGGAGGTGTCAGACAATTTCTTAATGACAGACATTGAGATTCAAAAAGCTAAAGTTTATTAACTGTTAGAAAACAAACATCATATGTCAAAACACACAAAGTAAATGGCCTTAAATCAATCCATCAGACCTGTCTTTACTATTCATTCACTAATCCATTTGTAACAAGCCTTAATGCAGAAATCTTGGATTTTGAACTCCAAGTTCCAGATAGGCAACTTGATTATCATCAATACAATTTGTGTGTGTGTGTGCATGTGCATATGTGTGTTGAAATTGACATTTACCATTAAAAATTGAATCCTTCCAAGCCTAAAAACAAAGCACTGTGATCAGCAACAGTTCAGTATCACTTTATGGCCAGATACTGCTTCCATTGAAGTCAGTGGAAAACTCTCATTGGGAGTTCATAGAATCTTATGGACCCTATACCTTAGATTTACCATCACTAGTCAAAGGCATTTAGAGAGAAAAAAATAGTCAGATAGTAAAATAAGGTAACATCTTTTATGGCTGCAAGTCCCTGAGATAGATCCTCAGCTGCCGTAACTCAGCATGATTCCACTGCAGTCAACTGAACTACACTTATCTACACCAGCTAAGGATCTGGCCCTCCAATTATTTATGTTCATTGTGACATGATGCCTGTACAATATGGTCCTCAGCTATTTCATTGCCTCTGATTGATTTGTCAAATGTTGAGAAGTGGGATGAAAGAGGTAAGATGAAAGAAAATGGAAAGGCTGAAAAACAAGCTGAAATAGAATATTCATTACTGATAGTAATTATAAACAGAAAATAGGAAAGAGAAATTCCATATTAGCAGAAGGAATTATGAAGCACCAAAGCCATCCATATGTAACACCTACCAAGTATTTTTCTGCATGGATTTTTGTTGCAAATGTTTGGATGGGGTGGAAAAAAATTCCCTTGGATCTTAATTATTGGCCAGATTCTGTCTGCCACCTTTGTCAGTACTACTCAATGTAAGTAATTGCCTGAATAGTCTTACTGAAGTCAAATGGGACTACTATATGACTAAGCACTAATCAACATGAGTGAAGGTTGAAGAATTTGCCGCTCTGTGAACAAAAACTGTTTTTTTGTTTTTAAAGCTGGTAACTTAATTGCTGTCTATAGAGACTATTGTTCACATTAGGCTATTCTAGCATCTGCTTTCAAGGTTAGGCTGGGAAAAACCTGTGGATGAAGAAACTTTTATTATCTAACTAGTCAATACTAAAAAGCCCAGAAAAAACAATAAACATAGACTCGTGATGAAATATTGTTAAGGGAACTGATTGTCGGTCCACTTCTGCTTCCGCTGAAGCTAATGACAAAACTCCTTATGACTTCAGTGGGAGCACGATTAAGTCCAAAATGCCTCAGCCTGTAAACTGTAAAAGTTAAATTTCTGGTGCAGCTATTTGGCAGATGATGAATATGCTCCTTCATATATTCACAAAGTGAGCTGACTTGTACCCAAGTTAAACTGTTTCTGATCCTTACAGAACTACATGTATTTGTTATGATGAATCAAGCCATTCTGATTGGCCATTTTCAGGCCTGGTACTGGAAACTCTCTCATTATAGCACACATTTTCAAACACAAAACATAAGCAGATATCAAACTAGCCATTTTGACATGCCTCCCATTTTTGTAAATATTACTAGGACTAATTGGTTCAGTGCGCAAAGCCAGGGAAAACATTAATTCCCTAAAATATTAGATATTTTTCAACTGAATAAAATCAAGTATTGAATTTATTGTCATTGTTTTCGTGATGTTAAAGCTAGCATCACTGAGGCACAGTTGAAAACCTAATAGACTCAAAAGCATATCAGATCAAACTCTACAGCCAAGAAACTGCCCAAGAATGAATGGATTTGAATTACATGTCGATACCAGAGAGAGACTGTTCAGTCAGATCACTGGTGAAGTTTATTGAACTCCGGTATTGGTTTCCTGAGCAACATTAGTTCTACTGACTAACAGAAAATTGCAGTTAATTCCTTGTGTTACCACATTCAATCATTTTAATGTTCTCACACAGAAACTTCCCTCCCCATTATAAAAGAGCAGTATGAAAAAAAAAAGCATGAATTATACTTCCATGCCAAACTTGTCAGACTTTGCCATCTGAGCATTCCACTCAGCTTTTTGAGACCAGAGTAGCCTTCTTAGGTTTCTAAGGCACCCTAATTATGTGCATTTGAGAATGCAGAATTCTTTAATTGAAGCCAGCACACAATCAGATGCTGCTCTTTCACAAATATTCAGAAACATCATCTGCCAAGATCAAGAGTAATTGAACTGATATCTTCTGGGCTTTATCTGCAGCTTTGCTGCATATTTTTTCATTTTCTTTAGAAGGCTTTAACACAAAGAGAGAACATGCCTAGAGTCCCACAGAGGTGTTTTGACATTAGGCTTAATAAAGCATGAAGAACTCATTAATAAATAATGTTCTGCTGGGTTAACAAATAAAGCTGAATGCATCAGCTAGGCTCAGGAGTAAATCACATCGTGCATGCAGCCAAGCGACTTGTTAAAATGATTGCAATGGTCCCTTCTCTGCACTGCATTTGGCACAGCCCAACACAATGTTGCGCACATAAAAACACCACATCATGTACCTTCAATTATAATGTTGCCTGTCAATTTTTATTTGCATGGTGTGAGCCTGAAGTGTTTGTAAACAAGTCTTTGTGACACTGACAAAGAACTACGTATACAATATTGTTAGTCTTTGCTGAGAGAGCATCCTCTGAAGATTCAAAGAAAAAGACCTCTCTTCTACTCACTGAGTAATGCATCATTCCATTCTTACGGCAAAGCTGCAAGCCTGATAGATGTTACATGGACAAATTTGAACTGTTGCAGTTATGACTGTCTTGGTATTTCCATATGTCCTTATTTTCAAACATTAAAAATCCTGCCATGAAATTTAGTTCTGAACTAAGGCTTAGGGTGAAATTTTGGCTCCAGTGAAGTCAATGGCAAAAATCTCATGGACTCCAGTAGGGCCAGGATTTCATCAAAAGTATAATAAACCTTGGGAAGTCACATTGTGCTGTCCTGTCCTCCAGCTCTTCCAGGGTCCAGATGCCCTATATTATATTGTTCTCTGTATTATTCAAATTGGGCCTACAAGATTTGGCAAAAGGGCAGTTTTTCATGGTGGAAAAATTCCTGCTTCTATTCTTGGTTTATGTTTGAGTTATATTAATATTCTAGACCAAATGGAAAGACCCTTGATCTTTAACTCTACAAATAACATGCTAAAACCAATCTATATCCAGGACTGAAAAACCACCTGCAGTTTCTGGTTAGGGCCACAATCCCACAATTCTTTTTGTTAGTTCATGGCTTTGCCATCCCTGAGTAATGCTATCAGAGACTGGGATGTCTGCAGTTGTGCTAGGAGTTAGAGCAGGCTTCAGGCAGCCAGGAATAGGAACCCGTTGTTAGAGATAGAGGCCAGATGCCATAGCCGGACTCAGAAACCAGAGCCATGGGTCAGAGGTAGGAGCAGGGCTAGAACAACAAGCCACAGGAGCTATCACAGCCATAGGCAAATGCTTTGAGCAGACCCCAAGGTGCTGCTGGGCTTTGATGGAAAGAGTTAACAGATCAGCTCCTCCCATCAATCAGGCAGTGTAGCCAGTCAGGCAGCCCACTAGCGGCAAGCTGCACTTGCTAGGTTGCCTGGAAACTGGCTCTGCTGTACGCCCCGATTTAATGCCACATATACTACAGAAAAACAATTCCACAATGTTTTTGAGTTTATAAAAAGTTAATGAGACTATTTTTCAAAGCCCTCTGCATGTAATAGCAGGTCTGTAAGGGGGTCTGCTGTCGAGAGGGGGGCTCTTCGTTCTCCAGGGTGCCTGGGAGCCAGGCCGCCTCACTACACCGAGCAAGCAGTTCAGTCTGTCCAGCCCAGGCCCTGGGTCCAGGTGGGGCAGCAAACACAATAAAGTCAAGTAGGCTCAGGCCTTTAAGCAGGGCTGAGCAATAGCCGCTCTAGGCCCAGCCCTTGGGTCATGACGGGGCAGCAAACACAGCAAACTCAAATAGGCTCAGGCCCTTAAGCAGGGCTGAGCAATAACAGTTCTCGGCTTTAGCCTCCTCAGGCCCAGGGAAAGGGGGAGGCTGCCACCCAGACATTGGATGGCAGGAGGGACACAGGCCTTCCCACTCACTGCATCCCAGCCCGGGGCCCTTACAGTGCCAGGCAGTCTGCTGCTGTGTCAGTGGGGATCCTGGCTGCAACACACTGACATTGGCTCCAGCAACTCCGCAGCCTGACTGGGGTCGGCTGCCCCCGGGCTACTTCCATACTCCCCCTCAGGACCTACCTGGGTCTTCGTGGTGTCAGCGTAGGGATCAACCACCATCGGCTCCTCAGGGTGGGTGTCCACAGGCGGGCTCAGCAGGTCCTCAGGGTAGGTGGCGAAAGGTACGCTCGGCTCTTCGTCGGGGTAGCGAGCGCGGGCCAGGTTCGGTTCCACCTCCGAGCAGCTGGAGCAGGGCAGGCTCGGCCAGTCCTCCTCCGGGTAGCGAGCGCGGGGCAGGCTCAGCCAGGCCTCTGCAGTGGAAGCTTGGTCGCAGACGTCTGGCCCCTCTGACAGCTGAGTCCTCACTGAGCTTAGAGGGCCTGCCTTTATACTTCCGGGTCGGCGCTTGACCCTTTGCGGGGCGGGCTCAGAGCTCCGTAGCTCCGCCCAGTCCAGCCTCCGGCTGGGCTCTTCATTCTCCGGGGCACCTGAGAGCCAGGCTGCCTCACTACACCCCCCCCCCCCACGCAAGTCTGGCTTCTGTGCGGCGGGGCCAGATTCTTCCATGCCTTCCATGCGGGAAAGGAAGTCCACATTAGCGTGGTCCTTCCTGGCCCTGTGGTGAACCGTAAAGGTATAGGGCTGCAACGCCAGGTACCACCACTGTAGCCTCATATTATGGTCCTTCATTCGGGCTAGCCATCGGAGTGTGGCATGATCTGTAACAAGCGTGAAGGGGGCTCCAAGGAGATAATACTGTAATGCGTCGCATGCCCATTTTACCATGAGGGCCTCCTTTTCCACTACCACGTAGTTCTTCTCCCGGGGGAACAGCTTCCTGCTGATATAGATGACCGGGTGTTTTTCCCCATTGACCTCTTGGGAGAGTTCAGTGCCGAGTCCCACCTCCGAGGCGTCCATCTGGAGGATGAACGCCCGGTCAAAATCAGGGCTGTAGAGGATGGGTTCGCAGCAGAGGCTTGTCTTGAGGGTCTGGAATGCATCGTCGCATTCCCGGGTCCATCGTACTTGTCACGGATTGTCCTTGGCCAGCAATCCAGTCAAGGGGGCTGCAATAGCCGCGAATTGGGGAATGAACCGCCGATAGTAGCCAGCCAACCCCAGGAACTGGCGTACCTGTCGCTTCGTGGCCGGCGGGGGGCAGGTTGCAATAGCCTGAACCTTTCTCACAAGGGGTTTTACTAGTCCATTTCTGATGGTATACCCCAGGTATGTCGTTTCTTGCCAACCAATTCGACACTTCCTTGGGTTGGCGGTCAACCCGGCTGCCCACAGGGACCTTAGGACTGCGGCTACCCGCTCGAGGTGGTTCTCCCATTGGTGACTATAAATAACCACATCATCAAGGTATGCGGCCGCCTAGTCCTGATGGTGCTGGAGGAGGTGGTCCATCAGCCGCTGAAATGTGGCTGGGGCCCCATGGAGGCCGAAGGGCATCCAGGTAAACTGATATAGACCCATAGGGGTGGAGAAAGCGGTCTTCTCCCTGGAGGCCGATTCAAGGGGAATCTGCCAATACCCCTTGCTCAGATCTAGGGTAGTGATGTAACGGGCCTCTCCCAATCGGCCGAGCAACTCATCTACCCGGGGCATCGGGTATGCGTAGAACTTCGAGATGGCATTGACGCATCTGAAATCAATGCAAAATCGTCGGGTGCCATCCGGCTTCGGTACCAGGACAACTGGGCTGCACCATTCGCTTTGTGCCGGCTCAATGACCCCCAAGTCCAGCATGGCCTGTACCTCTTCCTCGATGACTTGCCGTAAGTGATATGGTAGGGGCCGGCTTGCACTCGGACCACCATACCAGGCTCCATCTGAATGGTGTGATAGACAAGGGTGGTGCACCCTAATTGGGTTGTGAAGGTGTGGGGGAACACCAGTAGGAGAGACCGGACCATCAGGGTCGGTCCAAACTGGGGTCCTTCGAGGTCTTCCAGACCTGCTACCTGGGGGCCCAGTAGGGGTTAAGCAACAGCCCTTCTTGCTCCTGCCATGGTTTTAGAAGGTTCACATGGTATCGTCGCTTCTTCTTGCCCCGGTCAGGCTGGTAGATCTCGTAGGTGACAGGTCCGATCTTTCGGACCGCCTGATAAGGTCCTTGCCACTGGGCCAGAATCTTTGATTCGCTGTAAGGGAGGAGGAGTAAAACCCGGTCTCCGGGTTGGAAGTTGCGAGTCTGCGCCAAGCCGTTGTAGGTCTGGGCCCGAGCCTCTTGGGCGGCCTTCAAATTCTCACGCGCCAGGGCCCCAGCCTGCGCAAGGCACTCCTGAAACTGGAATATGTACTTTAAGAGACCCTGGGCGGGTGACGGGGCTTGCTCCCAGGTATCCCGCATTAGGTCCAAGAGGCCCCAGGGCCGTTGGCCGTATAGTAACTCGAAGGGGGAGAACTTGGTGGATGACTGTGGAACCTCCCGAACCGCCAGAAGCAGAGGTGGCAGCAACTGGTCCTAGCGGTGGAGGTCATCTGGGAGGAACTTACAGAGCATGCTCTTAAGAGTCCGATTAAATCGTTCGACCAGCCCCTCGGTCTGAGGATGATAGACAGATGTGCGCAGCTGCTTGATTCCCAAGACCTCACACACACCTGCTGCAATAGCCGAGAAGTAAAGTTGGTGCCCTGGTCCGTAAGGATCTCTCAGGGCAAGCCAACGTGGGCGAAGATCTTCATGAGCTTGCCTGCGATGCTACGGGCCGTGATATTTTGGAGGGGTACGGCCTCGGGGAACTGGGTAGCATAATCGACCATGACCAGTATATCCTGGAACCATGCAGTGCTTTTGGGGAATGGGCCCACCAGGTCCATGGCCACCCGCTCGAAGGGGGTCTCAATTAAGGGCATGGGGATCAAGGGAGCCTTGGGATTCTGGGCTGGAGCAGCCAACTGGCAGTCAGCGCAGGACTTACAGTAGTTCCGCACCTCCAGATGTACGCCGGGCCAAAAGAAGCACGTCAAAATCCAGGCCAAAGTCTTCTCGTGGCTGAGGTGTCCAGCTGCCAGGACGTCATGGGCTAGCTTCATGACGGCTTGCCAATGACAGCGGCACGAGCAGTTGGGTCTGGGACTCCCCTGTACGAGGGTCCTTCTCTACCCAGTAAAGGTGTTCTTGCCGCAAGTCGAAGTGTGGCCACTGGGCCGCCTGGTGGGGATCCACGACGGTGCTGTCAACCGCGGCCACCAGCTCGTATGCCCGCTTGAAAGTGAGATCAGTCCGTTGATCGCAGCAGAAGTCAGTCTGAAGCGGGGGTTCCTCAACGGCCTAGGAGGGAGAGTCCTCTGACTCGTTCGTCCGTTCGGTGGGGTAGGGCGTCTCCCCTTACCCTGTCCCGACCTCTGGGGAATTTCCTCCCCAGGCTGGCGTGACCCTCGGGTGTCCCCCAGTGTTGCAGCGGAGGACTTCTGCAAACTCAGGCTCGTCCCGCCCCAGGATCACCGGGTATGCCAGGCACGGGGCGAGGCCTACTATCATCAGTTGAGTGACCCCTTCTAAGTTAGTTGGGCCCGAGTACTGGGGTATGGCCGAATATCCCAGTGGATGCACTGCAGCCTGATCATCCCCAGGCAGGTGTTGGCCTGGGGCCCTAAGCTCTGGGGGACCAGCATCTGGCCGCAGCCAGAATCAATGAGAGCTACCCTCGGGTACCCCTCCAGGACCATGGGCACCATGATTTGGTGGCATGGGGACATCGGGCGCGGGCTTCCCCGGAGTAAACCTGACCAAAGTTGCACTCCATCGCAGGGCAGTCCTGTCGTAGATGGCCGTACTCCCTGCAGGAGAAACAGGGCCCAAGATCTGCTCGACCCGGCCGGGGACATATTCCTGAGGCTCCCCTAGGAGGGCCCCGGGTGGCTTCCTGTGCTACTGGAGGCGGGGCTGGAGCTTGTCGCCCCACAGCCTCTGTGGGTCGGGGTCAGGGCTCGGCCACCCGGTAAGAACCTCGAGAGTCAGCCCAGGGGGAGGTTCCCTCCTTTCAAGGTTGGGGCAAACTGCCCTGGAGGTGGTGACTCGGGTGATTGGACCCACCGGGGTATCCGCAGCCAAGAAGTTCTCCATCAGGATGATGGCAGCGACTACCGTCATAGGCTGATGGCAGAGGACCCAGGCTATTCCTCGTGGTGGGAGTATATGGAGAAATTGCTCCAACACGATCTGCTCCGTGAGCTCCTCCAGCGATAGGGTTTCAGGCTGCAACCACCGCTTACATGCTTCTCTTAGTTCCTGGGCCACCATCTGGGGCCAGGCCCTGGCGGGGTAGGCCAGGCTCCTAAACCGCTGGCGGAAGGTCTCCGGGCTCATGTCCAGGGCGTCCAAAATTGCCGCCTTATCTTGATTGTAGTCCTGGGTCGACTCCGCAGACAGGCCTCGATAGACCATCTGGGAGGTCCCCGTCAGGTACGGGGCCAGGAGGGAAGCCCGTTGGTGCGGCTCCCACCCAGCGATGGCTGCTACCCGCTCAAAGGTTACCAGGAAGGCTTCTGGGTCATCGCTGGGGCTCATCTTCGTCAGCAGGATTGGTGGATTCAGCTGCAGGGTCCCCTCGGGGCCCCCCGGCTGGGTCTCCGCGGGTCGGGACATGCCGCCACAAATTGTTGGAGGAGTTGCCTCTGGAAGTCCTGGTGCTGTGCGGGCAGGTTTTGAACCAGCTGGTGCTGCTGGGCTCCTAGCTGTTCGACCAGCTGTTGTTGTTGCTGGAGCTGGGCGGCCCGCTGCTCCTGCTGTTGTTGGAGCTGGGCCGCCTGCTGTCACTCCTGGCTCTTGGTCAAGAAGGCGAAGAGCTGAGACAGATCCATGGCTCGGGGGGGGGTGTTCTCTCTCCCCCATCCCCCTCTCAGAGGGGTCGAGGGCCCGTGCCCACATTTCTGGGCAGAAGGTCCCTGGTCAGGTGTCACGTGTAAGGGGGTTCGCTGTCAAGAGAGGGGCTCTTCGTTCTCCGGGGCGCCTGGGAGCCAGGCCCCCTCACTACAGTCTGTCCAGCCCAGGCCCTGGGTTCAGGGTGGGGCAGCAAACACAGTAAAGTCAAATAGGCTCAGGCCTTTAAGCAGGGCTGAGCAATAACCGTTCTAGGCCTGGACCTTAGGTCGGGGCGGGGCAGCAAACACGGCAAAGTCAAATAGGCTCAGGCCTTTAAGCAGGGCTGAGCAATAACAGTTCTCAGCTTTGGCCTCCTCAGGCCCAGGGAGAGGGGAAGGCTGCTACCCAGACGTTGGATGGCAGGGGGGACGCAGGCCCTCCCACTCCACTGTGTCCCAGCCTGGGGCCCTTACAGTGCCAGGCAGTCTGCTGCTGTGTCAGTGGGGATCCTGGCTGCAACACACTGACATTGGCTTCAACAACTCCGCAGTCTGACTGGGGTCGGCTGCCCCCAGGCTGCTTCCGTACTCCCACTCAGGACCTACCTGGGTCATCATGGTGTCAGCGTAGGGATCAACCACTATCAGCTCCTCAGGGTGAGTGTCCACAGGCGGGCTCAGTGGGTCCTCAGGGTAGGTGGCAAAAGGTAGGCTTGGCTCTTCGTCGGGGTAGCGAGCGCGGGCCAAGTTCAGTTCCACCTCTGGGCAGCTGGAGCGGGGCAGGCTCGGCCAGGCCTCCCCAGCGGGAGCTCGGTAGCAGACGTCCAGCCCCTCTGACGACTGGGTCCTCATTGAGCTCAGAGGGCCTGCCTTTATACTTCCGGGTCGGCGCTTGACCCTTTTGGGGCGGGCTCAGAACTCCGTAGCTCCGCCCAGTCCAGCCTCCGGCTGGGCTCTTCATTCTCTGGGGTGCCTGAGAGCCAGGCCACCTCACTACAAGGTCCCTTACTTAACATGAGTCCAAATATAAAGGGCTTGGCTGAAGCCATAAAATCTTCTAAAATTGACCTCAAACTTCTTTCATATGCTTTATCGATTCAGGCCTGTATATTCTTGGGAAAATACAATTGGGTAGGTGAGAGTTGTCCTTTTCTGTTCACATAAACCTCCCACTTCTAGCGCTGCCGGCCTGCAAGATAACAGACTTTGAATTCATGACATTTTTAGGCTACAAGACAATCTAAACGGTGAATCCTGCTGACATGGGTGAAGTATAGGAGTGATTTTGATGTAAAAATCCTCTGATTTTGGGAAAGAAGAATTTTCCCACAGAAAAAAAATTTTTTTTTGAATGGCAGCTGGTTGAACCTTTTCAGGGAATTCTAATGTTAGAATAAGCACCTGGAGAGATGAATTAGTGGACAGAGGACAAATGGAATGATCAAAAGAAGCATGCTACATTTATCTATCACATAGCTCTTCAATTTATTGAAGTTATCACATCCACATATATGGTGAATGTATGTTCATATATGTGTGTGTCTACAAATAATTATATAGAAATACATATAATGCAATGTCACTTCTCACTATAGTTTAAAAGTTCATCAGGAATTATTTTCAGAGGTGTTGCACACCCATAACTCCAACAGATTTAATTGGGAAGCTGAAAATCAGATCTAGTGTTGACCTTGCAAACATATATGCAGAAATTCTTCAAGTATCCTATATCTTAAAATATATAACTATAGTCTTCATAACTTGCAATAGACATGGATCCCAAGGGCACTGTTTTCATGGTATAGACACTTGCCGTGAAAAGTATATTATTATATGATATTGGATATCACATGAGTTGCTATCAGATGTCTTTGCATTGTGTTTATTTACATAATGTTAGAAGCAGAAGTCTAGAGACTGCCAGAAGGAAGAGAATTCAACTTCTCAAACCATAAGCTGTTTATAATAATCCTTATTTCATATGAGGCCAGATCAGATACCTTTTTCAATAGGCTGTAATGGTTGTTATAATAGTAATAAGCACATATCACAATATGATGGAGCTACATACAGTCATTCCTTTTACAGTTGAAATAATTGTATGAAAAAGGTATTGTTTCCTCAGTTCCATGTATAGTCACCTGGGGGAGAGGGAGGGAGAAAAAAAATCACAAAATGAGATGTGACACAGAATATTTATTTGAACTGCTACAATGAATCAAAAATAGTAAGCAAAAAGTGCTATTTTAATTTTTCTCTTTAATTACTAATTTAAGAGATATTTGCAATTAAATGGCTTTAAGGAATAGTGGGGTATAATTTTGCAACATCTGAAGTGTAAACATTTGTGTTGGAAGCACTATATAATAGTTATAAGAGTTAGAGATTACTTCATCAAGCTGCTGGTCCCTTTAAACATTATTTTTCCTGGCTCACTGATATCAATCAACTAGGGAAAATGCCACTCCCACATTAGAATCTAGGGGGAGCACACTGAGCATTCGGTGTCCCAAAATGCTATTTAAATATGGCAGCTGAGATGGTCTAAGTTTGTAACATCATCTCTGGGAAGGAGGCAGATTTAGATTTAAAACTTAAAAAAACCCCAACAAACAAACAAACAAACAAACAAAACCAAGAACCCCATCATTTTAGAGCGATGTCCAAGAGTTAAGAATCATCCCAGAGTAGAGAATGGCTTCTGCAACTTTCCAGCAAACCAAAGCAAGCTATTGCCAAATAAACCAACCAAAAAGTGCAGGGGTGGAGGCTCACCTTCCAGCTCCTGCAGATCTCTGACCACAATAGAATGGCTGCACTACAGATTGGGGAGCCAACATTCTATGATGTTCACTCCCCTCTTGTTTCACGGAACTATGCTCTGCTTGGGACTCCATGTGGCCTCATGCAGAGGCTCTCTGGGACTAGAGACAACCAAGGCCAAGGCAAGCAGATACAGAACTAAGTGGATTAGCCAGCGATTCTATCCCATGGAGGCAAGATGGGGAGAAATACTCAAAACACTGAAGTCCTTGTACATGGTGACAGTGCCTTTCAGCTACAAGCTATGTATAGGGATTAGGATAGGATTTAAGTACAAAAGGTAAAATTGTGAAAATTCTATATAGTTTTCCTGCATTATATAACAAGCCCTCTTCAGGAAAACTTTCTCCCTTAAATACGCAACCTAGGAATAGACATGCAACTGGGAAAGCAAATATTTTATTCCTGACTCCCACAACAACATTACCA
This sequence comes from Chelonoidis abingdonii, assembly GCF_003597395.2. Lineage (NCBI taxonomy): Eukaryota > Metazoa > Chordata > Testudines > Testudinidae > Chelonoidis > Chelonoidis abingdonii. Next base: position 91,368,767 of record NC_133771.1, read on the forward strand.
TAGCACACATACCAAATGTTTAAAACAGTTTATAACAAGACCCAAACCATTCCTCCCAATAGCTACATCTTCCTAACTCCACCTCACAAAAGGATGCTGTTCAGAACTAGGCTCTGTTTTTAATGGAAGTAGTTTTTTTAAAACCTTTCATAAAAGGAGAATTGCTAACACAGTTCCTATCTTTAAAACAGGGAGAAAAAAGTGATCTGGGCAACTAAGGCCTGTCAGTTTGACATCTGTAGTATGCAAGATCTTGGAATAAAATTTGAAGGAAAAAGTAGTCAAGGACATTGAGGTTAATGGTAACTGGGACAAAATACAACATGCTCTACAAAAGATAGATCATGCCAAACCAACCTGATCTCCTTCTTTGAGAAAGTAACAGATTTTTTAGTGTAGTGAGGCGGCTTGGCTCCCAGCCTCCCCAGAGAGAGACGAACCCTTACAGACACCAAAGTGGGCGGAGCCACAGGAGCCTGCACCCGCCCCCTAGAGGTCAAGGCGCAGGGCAGGAAGTATAAAAGCCCAGCCCAGGGCTCAGAGGCAGCCTGGCCGCTGGAAAGGCCAGACGCTGGTGCCTTAGCTCCCGCTGGAGAAACTCCTGCCGCCTGCGACCGACCCGAGGACTGGCCGTACCTGCAGAGCCTGGACAATGACCAGGAGCTGGAAGAGCCCCTAGGCCAGCCTGTACGAAGGGACCCTGAGAAGCTGCCCAGTTTACCCCTCGCTCAGTATCCTGAAGAGCCCATGGTGTGGGATGCTGCGGAAGACGCCGCCAAGACAGAGGTACCGGTAGAGGGGGAGGTTGGAAGTAGCCCAGGGGCAGCCGACCCTAGTCTGGCTGCAGCACACTCAGAGCCAACGTCAGTGTGTTGTGGCCAGGATCTCTACTGACACAGCAGCAGGCTGCCTGCCGCTGTTAGGGCCCTGGGCTGGGATGCAGAGGACTGGGTGGGCCTATGTCCCCCCTGCCACCCTACCCAGGGTTGGCAGTCTCCCCCTCGCCCTCATGCTCAGGCCCACAAGCCTAGGCTTAATATACTGAACTGTTTGCTCAACCCCTGCCTGAGGGTCTGAGCCCTGAACTGTTGTTTGTTGCCCCGCCCTGACCTAGGGCCTGGGCTTAAATTACTGAACTGTTTGCTCAGCCCCTGTCTGAGGGTCTGAGCCCTGAACTGTTGTTTGTTGCCCAGCCCTGACCTTGGGCCTGGGCTTAAATTACTGAACTGGCTTTCTCAGCCCCTGCCTGAGGGTCTGAGCCCTGAACTGTGGTTTGTTGCCCCACCCTGACCTAGGGCCTGGGCTTAGTATACTGAACTGTTTGCTCAGCCTCTGCCTGGGCGCCTGAGCCCTGAGCTGTCGTTTGTTGCCCCAGGTAGTGAGGCAGCCGGGCTCCCAGCTGCCCCAAAGAGGGGCGAACCCTGACAGCACACATTTACATTTAGACAAAGGAAATGCAGTGGATCCAGAGCCGGCACATCCCATTAGGCAACCTAGACGGTCATCTAAGTCGCTAACATTTGGGGGATGGCAACCGTCGAGGCCAGATCTTCAGCCGCCCCAGTTGTCGGTGGCATTTCGGGGGGGCGGGACCTTCCACCACCTCTTTTGGGGGCGGCATTTCAGGGGTGGGACCTTCCGCTGCCTCTGTCAGGGATGGCATTTCGGGGGCGAGACCTTCCGCCACCAAGGGTGGCAAAAAAGCTGGCAGCGCTCCTGAGTGGATCTCATTTACCTCAATTTCAGTAAGACATTTGATACGGTTCAACATGGGGAATTATTAGCTAAATTGGAAAAGATGAGGATCAATATGAAAACTGAAAGGTGGATAAGGAACTGATTAAAGGGGAGACTACAATGGGTCATACTGAAAGGTGAATTGTCAGACTGGAGGGAGGTTACTAGTGGAGTTCCTCAGGGACTGGTTTTGGGTGGTCATGGGGCACAAAGGAGTCTGGTGGGGGAGGCGGATTGGATGAGTTGGGAGTTCTGGGGGACTTGCCGGATAGGGGTG
>NC_133771.1:91372190-91412391 GCF_003597395.2 Chelonoidis abingdonii
GGACAATTTTATTTAATCTTTTGATTAACTGCCTTGGCACAAAAATGGGACTGTGCTGAAAAGTTTGCAGATTAACACAAGCAGGAGGATTGCCAATACAAAGAGACCAGGATATCATTAACAGGAGATCTGGATGACTTGTAACTGGAGTAAGTAAGTATGGAAATTTAATGTGAAAGTGCAAGCATGCATTTAGGGATTAAATAACAAGACTTATTGTTATGAGATGGGAGGTATCAGTTGGAGTATAGTAAGAGGAGTAAGGACCTTGACTATTGGCTAATCACAGATGGACTATGAGCCACATATGATATGGCCATTAAAAAGGTAACATCTTGGGAATCATCAGGAGCTATTACAGTAGAGATAAGGAGAGGTGTATGGTATCGGTTATACAAGGACTGGTGAGACCTTATCTGAATACTGTGTCATTTGTGCTCTCATTTTTAGAAGGATATCTCAACTGGACAGTCTGGAAGGCTACTAGAATAAAGGAATGGAAAACTGTGGAGAGGGGTTGGGACAGGCAGGGAGTGGGTGGGGGAGTGTATGGGTCCAGAGTTCTGGGGATCCTGTCACGGGGCAGGGAGGGATTAGATAGGCATGGGAGTCCAGGGGGTCTGTCTGGGTGTGGGAGTGTGGATAAGGGTTGAGGCAGTCAGGGGACAGGTAGGGGGTAGGGTCCTAGGGGGGGCAGTCAGGAGATAAGGGGCAGGGAGGCTTAGATAGGGGGTGGACTCCCAGGAGGGGGTAATCGGGACAAGGAGCAGGGGGGGGGTTGGGGGTTCTGGGGGATGTAGTCACCCAGCCCTTTGCCCTGAGCCCTGCACACCCCCAGGCCCCTGCTCTGAGCCCTGTACCACCCAGCCCTCTGTTGACTCCTGGACCCCGCCATGACCCTGGCCCTGACTGGCACCACCACACATACCCAGCCCCCCTACCCTGACACCTGCACCCCCCCTCACATGCCCCTAGTCCTCTGCCCTGACTCTTGCACCCCCCACATCCCATGCACCCTGCACATCCCCACCCCCACCCTGAGCACCAAACGGGAGCCCCTGCACCCTCACTCACATTCCCACCTGCCCCCCTCAGACCAGGTAAGTGCCCCCACACCCAAACCTCCTGCCCCCCACCCTGAGCCCCCTCCTTCATTTTAGCTCCTGGCCAGACCCTTCACCCCCAGCCCTGTGCTCGGTCCACTCCAACTCTTAGTTCAGTGCAGAGAGAGGAAGCGAATGGGCCAGAATCAGGGAGAAGGTAGGTACCCACTGTATGTGGGCAGGGCCCAGACCCCAGACCGGCAGAGGGCTGAGTGGGTCCAGCAGCCGGTATCCCGGCTGGCAGGAGCCAGAGGATGGAACCCCTGAGTGGCAGTGAGTTTTGCCACTCAGCCCACTGCCGGTCTGGGGTCCCGGCCACCAGCCCCACACAGCCTGCTGCTGGTCTGGGGTTCTAGCTGCCAGACCCTTCCCAGCTGGGGTCCCGGCCGCAGGCCCCACTCAACCCACTGTCGGCCTAGGTGAACAGAACCCCAGACCAGCAGCAGGCTGAGTGGGTCGGTGGCGTAAGATCAACATTTTAATTTAATTTTAAATGAATACAACACTAGTTTAGTTATATAAGATACAAACTTGTAGAGAGAGACCTTCTGAAAAACATTAAAATGTATGACCGGCACGCGAAACCTTAAATTAGAGTGAATAAATGAAGACTTGGCACACCACTTCTGAAAGGTTGCCGACCCCTGGATTAGAGGAGTGAAGTTCTGGAGCAGCCTTCCAAGGGGAGTAGTGGGGGCAAAAGACATATCTGGCTTCAAGACTAAGCTTGATACATTTATGGAGGAGATGGTATAATGGGATTTTGGCAATTAATTCATCTTTGACTACTAACAGTAAATATGCCCAATTGCTTGTGATGGGATGTTAGATGGGGTGGGATCTGAGTTACTACAGAGAATTCTTTGGCTGGTGAGTCTTGTCCACATGCTCAGGGTTTAGCTGATCGCCATATTTGGGGTCGGGAAGGAATTTTCCTCTAGGGCAGTTTGGCAGAAGCCCTGGGTTTTTTTTTGTCTTCCTCTGCAGTGTGGGGCACGGGTCACTTGCCGGAAGATTCGCTGCACCTTGAAGTATTTAAACCATGATTTCAGGACTTCAATAACTCAGACACATGTTTGATACAGGAGTAGGTGGGTGAGATTCTGTGGCCTGAGTTTAGCGGGTCAGACTAGATGATCATAATAGTCCCTTCTGACCTAAAAGGGTGAATGCTGCTATGAACAGTATGTGAGAATATGCAGAGAAGTTAGAATGGAACAGGAATAAAAGATAAATTGGTAGATGTGTGGTTCCAATCAAGGTGAATGAGCTGCACATGGTGAAATAAATGTAATACCTCTACATCATCCTGAAAATACCTACCTTTGGGACAGAAGGTTTTCTAATAAATACCAAAATCTACAGTATTCAATCATTTGTAAGCCAAGCAGGTCAGGTAATGATAGAAATTCAATTTTTTGCTGAGACATTCTTAAAATGTAAATGGCAGATAGTACAGACACAGAAATGAAGATGTCCTACTGAGTTCACATTCTGGTCTGCAGAACCATCTAGAAGTGCTCCAAGGGATTGTGTATGTGCTCTGTATGGAGAGACCATTTAGAAGATCATTTAATTCTAGGCCTGGTCTACACTACAAAGTTAGGTCAATGTAAGTCACCTTGCATCAACCTAGCTGTGCACGTGTCTACCCTTAAATTGGTCTTCCACCAATGTAAGGACCCTATTACAGCAATGCAGTAGCACCACCTCTTTGGATGGCATTGAGCCATGGTCAATATACTGAGGTTGACACAGCGCAAGTGTAGACTTTGCATTACTTATGTTGACCCTAATAGCCCTCCAATAGCTGTCCCACAGTGCTTGACACTGACCATTCTGGTCACAGTTGTGAACTGCATTGTCCAGGGGTCACAGAGACCTGAAGGTCCCCACACCGTTAAAGCCCCATGAATTTCTGAAATGCCTTTTCCTGATTGTCCATCTTGGTGAGCACATCTAACAGATCTCCATTGGTGTGTGCAAGTGCCCAGCTGTTCATGCTGGATCCAGGCTCCAGGCATGCTCCAGCTTGAAACAAACCAGAGATACTGGGTCTCCCTGAGCCTGTAGGGAGAATAGACTGTGCAAGCAAGCTACTGACCAGCCATAGAAATGCAGATTGCATCGGGGAATGCAGAAGAAGGATTTTGAAAGACTAACAGCAGTGCTGCATGAAAATGAAAGAACTATGTCAGGCATACCAGAGTGCCAGGAGGCCAATAGTTGATCCAGTGCCAAGCCACAGACCTTCTGCTTTTACAATGAGCTGCACTTCATACTTCGTGGAGACTCCCCACCCCCATACCACCGTATATACCTCTGATTAGCCTGAGCCACCGGGTGTGAACAGTGAAGATGAATGGGAGGAGTATGGGAGACATGGCAGGAAGGGGGGTCCAGCTATGGCATGAGCCAGGACCAGTTTGAGACTCCACCATAGTCCAGACATTTGAGACTGGGTGAGCCCAACAGAGAGGAAGGAACCTTGGGTAAGTGTGTAATTGTATTTCTCATTATAATGATGTACTGATGGTACCCCAAATAGGACATGGTTATTAGCTTTTCATTAGTTTACTTGTACTAGAAGAGGTAGAGGTACATCAAGGAGATTAGTATTATCTGCTTTTCATTCTCCTGTAGAGTTAGGCAGGTGGAGCCACGTGGAGCAATTTGTTTATGTACACAGGACCGTTCCTTGAATTCTCCTGAAAGATCTTGATGAAACTTCCATGGAGGTCCTCTGCAATCCTCTCCCAAAGGTTTCAAAGGCTGCCATTCCTATTTCTTCCTCCATGGTAGAACACTTTCCCATGTCAGTTGGTGATAACTTCGGCAGGCACTATTGCAGTACACAGACTACTGGCATATGGGTCTGGGTGGCTTTGGGATGCCAGCAGTAGCTGTGCTTTCTCTGCCTTTGCTACCGTCAGGAGTGAGATATCCTGTGGAAACCAGTGCCAGTATCCAGTGCTATTGCCCTACATCCATAGTTTCATGCAACTGAGCAATTCTCTGATTTCCCTCACCCCAGGTGGGCAATATTCACTATGGCTGGTGCTGTGCACAAGCACTCCAAAGCAGAAATGTCAATAAGCATGTCTTAATTAAAACTTTAAGGGAGCAAGGGAAGGGAGTTCTTCATCTTAAGTTCTGCTTTCCATTGTGAATATACTGGCAATAGTATCTTTGTTTTATCGGCAGCCACTGCAGCCTTGAGGGAGTTCCCTCTCCACACCTATGGAATGCCTAAGGAGGAAAAAGAAAAGGACTCGGGACATAGGTGTTGGAACTATGGGTGCAGGGGATGTTACCACACCTCCTGGCTTGAAATGGATTCCATCATATACAGGATTTACAGTTTGGTTCAATAGCTCTCAGCACTCCCACTATACAAATTGTTCCGGCACCGCTGACTCAGGATGACATGCTCCATGAAATCTGCAACCCAGTGCTGCAGATGCTGCAGTGCTTATTGCAGACTATCTGAAGAAGGAAAGAACAGAGAGGAGAAAGGCCCAGGAGTCCCAGTAGGAAAAGGAGAGTGAGATGCACCAAGGATACAATGGGGCTTCTCTAGCAGCAAAAACAGATGCTGCAGACTCTTGTGGACCTACAGATTCAACAATCACAGGCTTGCCTCCATTTGCAGTCCATGAAGAACTCCATTGTAGTACCTTCCTCCACCCTACCTCAACATACCACACGGCAACAGGGGCTGGCATCCCTACCTCTACCACTCCACCCTATAGCACATTAAGGGTGTACCGTAGCTGTACATACACTGATCTGTGAGAGCCATGGTTGCTGTATGTGCCGGTAAATGGACATGAATGTTCTTTCCCCTTGTTAAGTTCTGTTCCATAAATATATGTTAGTGTTTAATGTAGTTGCTTTTAAATTGCACAGGTGATTTCCCCTCACAGGTTACTGAATAAAATTATTTTATCTGGAAAATAATTCTTCTTTATTAGTTCACAACATATGCTACAAAGTGCCTAGCATTTAGAAAGCACCCACTTGTTACTATACAGTGTAACAACTCATAGGACCAGTGACAAACACTCTGTAATAATCATAAAGGTAGAGCAAGCACCACAAAATTAATATGTGCATTGACAATATTATATTTATAGACATACGCTAAGTACCATGCAATTCCTAACAGCCACAAGACCATAAGGTAAGGTACAGCACAGTACACCACAACGCACTACTGTGTCTCACTGTTAAGGTGCTCTTTCAAAGAGTCCCTAAGTCACATAGCTCCATGTTGAGCTCTTCTAATAGCCCCTGTGTCTAGCTGTTCAAACTCAGACAGTTTCTTGCCCTCCACCCCGGTGGCATCTTCTCCCCCTTTGCTTCAGAGATATTATGCAGGATGCAGCAGGCAGCTATAAGCAGCAGGCAGCTATAAGAATTAGGATTTTTTTTTCACTGAGATCCAGTCTTAAAATCATAGACTCATAGGACTGGAAAGGACCTCAAGAGGCCATCTAGTCCAGTCCCTTGCACTCAAGGCAGGTCTAAGTATCATCTAGATCATCTCTGACAGATATTTGTCTAATCTGCTCTTAAAGATCTCCAATGATGCCAGAACCTCCCTAGGCAATATATTTCAGTGCTTAACCACCTTGACAGTTAGGAAATTTTTCCTAATGTCCAACCTAAATTACCCTTGCTGGAACTTTAAGCTCATTGTTTCTTGTCTTATCCTCAAAGGTTAATGAGAATAACTTTTCTCTCTTTTCCTTGTAACAGCCTTTTATACATTTGAAAACTGTTTCCATGTCCCCTCTCAGTTTTCTCTTCTCCAGACTAAACAAACACAGTTTTTTCAATCTTCTCTTATAAGTCATGTTTTCTAGATCTTTCATCATTTTTGTTGCAGTTCTCTGGATATTCTCCAATTGGTTCACATCTTTCCTGAAATGTGGTGCCCAGAACTGGACACAATACTTCAGTTGAGGCCATGTCAGTGTGGAGTACAGTGGAAGAATTGCTATACTGTTATACTGTTCAGTCATATTTAGCCTGTGATCCACTATGACTCCCAGACCCCTTTCTGCAGAACTCCTTCCTAAGCAGTCATTTCCCATTTTGTAGGTGAGCAATTGATTGTTCCTTACTAAGAGGAATACTTTGCATTTATCTTTATTGAATTTAATCCTATTTACTTCAGACCATTTCTCCAGATACTCTTGAATTTTAATCCTATCCTCCAAAGCACTTGCAACTCCTCCCAGTTTGGTATCATTTATAAACTTTATAAGTGTACTCTGCATGCCATTATCTAAATCATTAATGAAGATATTGAACAGAACCAGATCCAGAACGGATCCTTGCAGGACCCCATTTGATATGCTCTTCCAGATTGACTGTGAACCACTGATAACTCTCTGGGAACGGGTTTCCAACCAGTTATGCACCCACCTTATAATAGCTCCAACTAGGTTGTATTTCTCTAGTTTGTTTATGAGAAAGTCATGCAAGACAGTATCAAAAGCCTTACTAAAGTCAAATTATACCATATCTACCATTTCCCCCCATCCACAAGGCTTGTTACCCTGTCAGAGAAAGCTACTAGGTTGTTTTGACATGATTTGTTCTAGACAAATCCATGCTGACTGTTACTTTAAACATTATCTCCTAGGTGTTTGCAAATTGATTGCTTAATTATTTGCTGCATTATCTTTCTGGGTACTGAAGTTAAGCTACCAGTCAGTAATTCCCAGGTTGTCCTTACTTCCCTTTATATAGATTGGCACTGTTTTTGCCCTTTTTCAGTCTTCTGGAATCTCTCCCGTCTTTCATGACTTTTCAAAGATAATCACTAATGGCTCAGATATCTCCTCAGTCAGTTCTTTGAGTGTTCTAGGATGTATTTCATCAGGCCCTGGTGACTTGAAGATATCTAACTTTTCTAGATATTTTTCAACGTGTTCCTTCCCTATTTTAGCCTGAGATCCCACCTCATTGTCACTGGCATTCACTATGTTAGAGTCCAATCACTACTAACCTGCTAATCTTGAGAGTAAACACCACCAGCATCCCTTCAGTCTGACAAAAGGGCATTCAACTGTCATTCTACACCTGCTGAGCTAGTAATCGAATTTTTCCTTGGTGCTGTCGAGGTGGCTGGTGTATCGCTTCATGAGCCAGTGGACCAAGGGGTAGGAGGGGTCTCCCACAATCACTTATTGGCATTTCAACATTGCCAATCGTAATCCATAGTTGGGAAAGGAAGTCCCTGCTTGTAGCTTTCTGAATAGCCCTGTGTTATTAAAGATCCAAGCCTCATGCCCCTTTCCTGACCAGACAACATGGATGTTGGTGAAGCATCCCTAGTGATTCACCATCATGTGCATAACCACAGAATAGTAACCCTTTCTGTGGATGTACTGTGTAGCAAGGTGGTTTGGTGCCAAAAGAGGGCCATCCATCGCTCCACCACAGTTCAGGAACCCCATTTATGCAAATTTTGCATGTTGCTGAGTCACAGTTCTGCACAGTAGGAGACAATTGATGGCCCTGAACACTTGCATAACAATGGCTACACAATGGCTTTTCTTATTCCAAAAGCTTTTTCCCACTGACCAGTAGCAATCGAGAATTGCAAGTTTCCACAGTGCAATCACCACTTGCTTCTCCACTGTCAGTGCAGCTTTAATTTTGGTGTCCCTGAGCGCGAGGGCCTGGGTGAGTGCAGCACACAGATCCAGCCTCATGCCTTGTGCATCCAGAAGTTCTGCAGCCACTGCTAGTCATCCTAAGCCTGCATTATGATGCAATCCTACAAGTCAGTGCTTGTTTGTTGAGCCAGAGTTAGTGCTCCACCATCTCCAGCTGCTCCGCGAGTGTTAGCAACAATCTTGCATTTGTTCTCACTATTTCCCACAGCAATCCATCCACCAAGAAATCATCATGTTCTGCACTAATTTGGTTCTTCTTATGGCTCTGCAAATACAAGAGGATCATGCAATGCTTATGACAATAGTACAGAGCTGTGCAGGCTCCATGCTTCCATCAGAGGTGGCAGACAGTGAGGAGGGCCACATGGATTCATGGGATATTTTAAAAACATGCAAAAATTATGGCTATAAATGATATTATGGGTTTAAGACAGCTGAATGCTGGGAAGTTGACACCTTGCTCCCAGTCACCCCTGCAGGACTCATTTCTTCCCACCCTGCATTACCAAAACTACCCAAAAGACAGTGTGCTGGACAGTGACAGTCTGCATACTGGGATACCAATCCATGGAGCACTGTACTGTGCATCAACATCAGCACTTCTGGTTATTACATGCAGCACCAAAGCGAGTAGCCAAGTATGCATGTGCACAAGTGATATACTAACTACAGCAGCTTTATGCTGACATAACCTGCATCGACTGAAGCTTGCAGTGTAGACATGGCCTTATTCTGCACAGGCCTCTTGGACACTATCAGGGAGATAGCTGTGTCTTCAAAATGTCCTTCACCCATTCACTCCAAGGGGTCTGGAGGTATTCTTGTGTTCAGTGGAGCCATTCTGCAAGGGACTGTGCACAGGATGAGAGGCAGAACAGCTGTGTAGACACTGGTCCTCCATGAAGATGGTTTCTTATTAGAGTTTGCAGGCAGGATATACAGTCTGTTCCTCAAAAGGGGGCAAACTCTGGCTCCCCCAAAAGTATGATATGGCAAGATCTAAGTCCTTATGCATACTCAATCCAACTTTCCTAACCATGTATCAGTTTTCTAGAGCATTCGTCACTATAGCTAAGACTTCCTGGGTAAATTACATCTGTATGGTGAGGTCTCTAAATGATTTCATTGAGTCACCTGCTCTTCTCCTCCCAGGTAAAGAAGGCTCTGCTTGGGGAACATACATATCAATATAGGAACAAATCAACATCATGCCAGTTATGCCAAAATACCTTATAAAAAGGGGCTCTGGTACTGTACTCAGAAGATGGTCAGACTCTGCATTAGTCTGATTTCCCCTGGAAGCTTCTTTTATAACCAATCCCCCACAGCAAATGTTCTTACATCTCTAGTTGTCATATGCTTCATCCTAGCTCTGTAAAATATGTTGTCTCAGGAGCGGAGCTGCCTATGCATATGACAAATAAGGATATAGACAGGTTGAGATCCATTCAGGCTCAGTGAATAAATGGCAACTGGACATTGGTCCTGTTCTCCAAAGCCAATAGTCAGGAACTAATTGACAATATCCTGTCTTATGGAGGGGGTGGGGTGCTATGTGTAAAAGCTGGAGTCTCTAGCTGATATCCACCTTCAGCTCTAGTTATAGTGAATTGCAATGATCCCGTGTGGAGAACGCATAGTTCACTGAGCCTAGATCCTCCTCTGGGAGAAAATGATGAAACTGCCTAGTGAGCTATAGTGGAAGAAGGCTTTATTCACCAGTGTTGCTACCTCATTATTTAGGCTTAACAAAAAGCTGAAAAGACTGCAAGACTTCACATTACTTTGCTGAACAAGGCTCAGATATCTTTAGTGGAAGGGGATTCAGCCATAGCTGTCTGAAGCAGAGCTCTAGTAAATATTTTTAATCTCCTAGCGGGGACCACGAGCTGGTTTCAGGGGATCTTCAGGGTCCCAGGGAGCTGAAACTCCAAGCCCCATCACACCTCTCCTCATGGGGTGAAAGGCCGGAGACCACCCACTGCAGCTGAAGCCTTGAATTGGAATGTGTGTATGGAGAGAGGTGGCAGGGAGGGGGACTCTGGGATATAATCTATAAGAATTTAAATCCTGGGGACAAGAGTTCTAGTGCTCATTCTGAGGCCACAATTCAGCAAGGTTCTTAAGCATGTACCCAATTTTATGTATGCACATAGTATAATTGAGGATATATGCTTAAAGCTAGGCATATACCTAAGCCTTGCTGAATCAGGAAACAAGCATTTCTCTAACTAATATGATCAGTCTGAGCTAGAGGTTCTTCCAGGAGCTGTTCTCCTCTACATATTGTGACGGCTCTGATTTAATCTATGGAAAATTACATACAGAATCTACAGAAGCATTCACCCTCTTTCCAAGCAGTCTCCTGTAAGGATTGAAAAAAAAAATAAACAGTGGAGGGGAGGGGGGCGAAATCATGGATCATCTGTGGGATGCTGCAGGTAGCAGCTAATGGGGAGGAGGAGCAATTTACCCACCACTGTTCTCTGGGTTCTGTTGGATTCAGTTTTTGTGTGGAAGGACTGCAAGACCAGGCCAGATGCATTCAGTGTTGTGAGAAAAACAAAAACAAAAAAATATTCTCCTCAGTGACTGAAAGAACAAAAAATCCTTGTGAACTAGTATATCCAGGAACAACCTGAATTAATGGTACTAGTAAGTGGAAACTTAATGCACAATAAGACAGTCTTAGCACTACCACAAGCCCACATCTCAGTACAGATAATAGAAAAATAAAAAATGTTTCTTTCTCCAGTGAATTTTGGCCAACTGACATTTTTAAACATTTTCATTTTACTTACATGGAAAGGACAATATTCAGAGTATAACTTTCTATTTAATAATTTTCTTGTGGTATGTTAGAAAGGTTAATGTATTAAATTTGCATTTTTCTAGACAGATTATTTCTCTCTTTGCTTTTTTCTGTGTTCTGCTTCTTTAAATAGAAGTGGTATAAAATGACTCCTTCTTGAGACGTTGTCCAAAAACCAAGTTTCCCCCTTCCCACCAATTTTCATGCTCTACATGCTTTGCCATAATAAACCACTTTGCATGTATTGAAAACGAGTATTACATTAGATGAGGTAATTTAAGTGTATCCCATTTCACTTGGTGAAACAAAGCAGCTTTGCATTATAACTATGTTGAGCTAATGAGAATCTGCTTGAAGTGTGTGTTACCTGGAAGTGAAGTTAGCTAGTTACATTGCGCTGCAACTTATGAGTCTGCAAAATGATGGCAGGAATCCTGCTGTGAGGGAGATAGGAAAATTATTATAATCTGCATTCCTAAATTGAATGAGCATTTTGCTCAGCAGTAACCTCTTGACAGCAAATAGTCTGAAATTGTGTCCTGCTGTTTACAATGCCGTTTGTTTGTTTTTTAAAACCAAGTGAAAATTTCCACATTTCTTTAAATCAAAGAACTTTAAAATCATATATGGTTAAATTACCAAGACAGTGAAAGCTGCTTATCATTCCTTTTTAAGTGAAAACTGTTTGATGTCCACATTTTATTGATAGTTAGGGAAAAAAGACTAGAATTTGTTTGAGGCACAAAGTGGGTGAGGTAAAAATCTTTTATTGGACCAACTTCTGCTGGTGAGAGAGACAAGTTTTAGAGCTTACACAGGGGTCTTTTTCAGAGACCTGGCTGTTCACCAGTTCGTGGTCTTTTTCTTTATTTATGTGATCTTTTTAATACACTATTGTCTGAAGAAGAGCTCTACGTAAGCTCAAAAGCTTGTCTCCCTCTCACTAACAGAAGTTGGTCCAATAAAGGATATTACCTCATCCACCTTACCTCTGTAATATTCTGGGATCTACAAAGCTAAAACAACACTACATAGAATTTGTTTGGGATTCCCCCCATGGTCTTCATTATTTAATAGGTGGTACATGTGAAGCTTATCATAAACTTCCTTGTTAAATTATTGCCTTGACATTGAAATAAGTTGAATGTTTGCAAGAGTGTTTTAGTCTGTATAAAGGGAAAATGTAATCCCAAATATATATATGGCAATAGTGTATTGGAAAGATCATATAAATAAAGAAAAAGACCATGAACTGGCGAAGAGAAAGAAAATGAACACCAACAAAAGCGTGGAAAATAGTTTTATCCAGTCAAATCCTTTAGCTAAGAGAATAATGAGAGAGGGTATAAGTAAAAAAGCCTGAGGATTAGTAAGCTTTGGAGAGAATTGAAATTGTCTAACAATTGTTTTCTGTTACTTTCTTCAAGTAATACATGCGGTGGGGCAAACTGCAATGATTTCCGCATTGGTGTGCAAGGGAAGGGGAGGCAAGCATAGAGATCATCTTCCTGCCCATCCTTTGTTCATGAGGGTATGGACCAAGGCAAATGCTTTGAAGGGTGAACAGGAAAGGGGACAATTGATGTGGACAATAGTGCTCGAGTCCCTAAAAAAAATAAAAATAAAAGAGATGTGTCCAGCCTTGGAGTGGCACCTCTCACAAGCCTGCTGTTGACTGACATCATAGAAGGTTGTGCACTACACCTTTCCACAGGAGAGGTAGTGGTTGGGTGCTGGGGATCATGCTGGCCCCAACACTCTAGGGATTTTGCCTGTGTCTGCACCCTGCACACTGTAGAATGCCTTGGACTAATGCCATTTGGCTTTTTTCCCTCCCCTCTTCTGTGCAGGTATTGAACGAAGAAAGACCATTTCATCACGCAAATAACTAATCAGATTAATTTGGTGGTTCCTGATATTGGGTCAAATCTTAAAGTCCTTACCTATTCCTTACTTAGGGAAGATTCTCATTCACTTCAGTGAGATTTTTGCCAGAGAGACAACACCAGGATTAAACAAAAAATGAATAGTTTGATAGATATGAAAGATTAGAGGCTAGAAATGCCAGGGCACCACATACTGCAGAATAGAGCTGGGCAAATACTACACAAAAAAGTATTCACAAACCTCTTGTTTGACTAGAAACTGCAATTTCATTTGGATGTTCTCCACAATCCTTGACTAGTTTTCTGCAAACATTCATATGAGTGTGATAGACTCTATGAAAAAAAAATCTAAGGCTTAACAGTCTGCTGCTCTTTCCTTCTGTCTCCAGAGTGGACCCCCAACAGACTCCAGAGTTTAGATTCTGGCCTCACAACCTGATATAAAGTTTGGGACAGCTAGGGACAAGTCTCTATGACAAGGAACTCAGAGTCCCTCATCTTTAGTCCCCTTTAGCATGAGAGAATTCTCATGGGAGACTACAATCATTTACAGATTGCAAAACAATCTGCCAGTCAACAAGCTATGATAGTCATCATGAATATTTGTATCAAATAATCAGCTTTAAAGTTCTATATTAGAGCTTGCTGAATGTTAAATTTCACCCCTCCCCCCAATTTTAACTACGGTATTTTTAAATGGTTGTTTTTATAACCAGTTATAGAACTAGGCAACATCGAGTTTCAAAAAAAATGACAAAATCTTAATTAAAAAGGGTAGGGAGGGAAGAGAAGGACTTTTGCAAAATGTTGCAATCCTCTCCCTTCTCTTCCCGAAACTGATACTAATATTTATATACACACTTCATCCTGCTGCCATTGAACACAATAACAAAACTCTGACTTCATTAGAACAGGACTGGAAGTATACTTTGAACTTGGTCAAATTTTTATATTTCTCCATTTATTTTTATATTTGGAATAGGCAATTACTGCCAATGGGATGCACTCTCTTTTGACAAAGGAGTGCTTGTTTTCTGTCTCCTATTTTCTGCGCATCTTTACATACAGAGCATGGATATGCAGTATGCATGCAGTAGTCATAGACAAAGTAACAGACAGAAAGATTGATTACAAGGCTGTAATTCAGTTGAGGAAGCCTGGTGATATCATCTGCAATGAAAGGAAAGCTCAATCCATATAGTTTACAATGTCATCACAAAGCTAAGTTTGAGCTATATCTTTATCAATCAATATGCCTCCCCCTAACCATTGTAACAGCATATGGAGAAGAAGAAGAACAGATATAATTCTCAAAAATTATTTATTTAGAAAAATAGCCAGGGAAAATAGATTGTGGTCCATCGAGCATTTTTATCTGAAGTTGGAGAAAACAATTTTGCCGAAAATTCCTACAGAACTTTCTGCAAAAGAAGGAAAAAAGGTGATGGCAATCATAGACACAGTCAAGGTCAGAATCATCTACAGAATCATCTGTTACGTTCAGCAGTGTTTCCAGTTCAGTGGAAAACTGCTGTGGAATTTAATTGTCCTTTATTTATGATATTATGACTTGTGCTGGGAGCACCATGAAAGATTTAAGTAGCTCATTACTGTTTGGCCCTGCAAGGATGCATATGTACCTATTGCTACTCCAGGATCCCACAAATAGTCATTTTCATGCACACATGAAGAGCTAACTGGTTAGTGTTTACAGATGTAGATTCTTCCACATATATTTCATACTGTTATTTACAAATTAGATAGCAGCTGAACCGACTGAATAGGTAGGAATGTGTCTGTGATGGTTTGCTCAAACCCTGCCAATACACTTTCATCCTGACCTACCTCAATTGTTCTCCAAGGGAAGAAATGGAAGCTCCATTGTTTGGAATACATAAACTGGCCTGGACAAGGCACTTGTATGGACCAGTCCTGCACAGGCAGGGAGATGGAAAACTTGATCAAATAGGACTTTTTTATTTCTATGATTCTCTGCAGCTGGGTTGGAAAAAAGCTAAATTGAATTGTTCTAAGCAACTGAGGGACCTATTCAGAAAGGCACTTAAACACATACCTAATTCCATCTGTAATCAGGATTGCACTTGAACATGAGTTAAAGTGCTGTCCAGAATAGGGATGATTTCCTGAATTGGATGTTGATCATCTAGAATTCATGTATTGTACACATATTTAATTAAATTCTGATTATCATCAAAGAGCTTCCAGAGAAATGAATAAATGAAATTCATAATGAATTCAGTTCTTCTACCACATTTAATTGTTTTCTCTGTACTTTGGCTAGCTTATTGTACAGATAACGTACTTCCATTTGGGAGAAGTGTGGCCAATTTTTCATTGAAGTTTGATATCTCACATTATCTATATGGACCAAATTCATTGCTCAGTGAGTATGTGGAGTCCCATTTAATCTAATGAAGGAATACCTGCTTAACCTAGTGGTAAATTTGGTTCACTGTGTTTTGTGGCAACATAAATCTGGCTAGATTTTTCAATGTTCTCAAATATTTACATGCTGAATATTAATTACGATTGTATATAACTAATATACTCTATATTAGTAATGGTTACATTAAATTCGGAAACTTCAGGCTTTTAGAGCGTTCACCAACCTTGGTGTCCTTATGCACATCCAGAGAATCCAATACATCTACTTTAGATCAAGAACATTCAAAGAGGATTTAATTCATCTGTCTTCAATACCCAGAAGTCTTCAGTGCTTATTAATGAGACTAATGAAGTGATAAAGCAATTCCAGATATTCAGATGGAAAAATCAGACATCTCTGCTGCAATGGTATGCAACTTGTTGACTCTGGAAAACAGAAAAAAGCTATTTGCAAAATTCTGAAAAGAAAGATTACTGTTCAAATCTGAGAACAAATACTTTACAACAAAGCGCACTCCATCACAGAGTTACTATTTAGAACAACCAAACGCTCCCTTTAAAAAAATCTCAGATGTTCTATTGAAACACAGAAATCTAAGATCTACCAAAGCAATTTAAGTACCTAGCTACCACTTCAGGTGTCTAAGTCCAAACTTTAGCTCCTCAAAAAACCTGCTCAGCTGCCAGCTAACCCTGGGTGTGCCTGCATTCCCTGGGCACCTAAGTTTCCAACTAATAAAGTGCCCTAAAAATCTAAGTGTGGACAGCACAAAGCCAATTAAGTCAAGCTGCTTAGTGCCTAACTCTACCTAAACTCTGGTAGCCTTCACAAACTAGGCACCCTCAGATTCCCACCTATGAAGCCCAGCCTGGCAGGCATTTTCAGAGGCCACCTAAAAGCATGCCTACTGGATTAGACCCTGCACTGAGATGGCAGCGCCCTCTTTTACACACTAGGCCACTATTAGAATACATTATTTAGGCACTGAGGTTCAAACTCCTCCTCTGCCTAATGGGGAAATAGAACTTGAACCCAAGTCTCCTCTATGTCAGGGGCATACCCTAGCCACTAGGCTATAAGGTATTTGGGCTGTTCTCAGTCTCTGCTGTAGGAGCTGTTGCATTTTGTATGAAATACTTAAATAGTAACTTAGCCAGAGAGAGCGAGAATGACTCTACTTCCCAGTGGTTAGAGCACTCACCTCAGGGGTAGGAAAGAGGTTAACTGGGTTGCAGTCCCTGATCCATGTAATATTTCAGTACTTTACACAAAGTAAAACAGCTCTAACAGAAAAGATTGAGAGAGCTCCCCTCCCCTCTCCAATACCACATAGCCCAGCAGCTAGGACACTCTCCTGGGATACAGAAGGCTTGTGTACAAGTCCCTGCTCCAAACCAGGCAGAGCCGGCAATCTAAACCTAGGTCTCACACGTCCTGATTGAGTGTTCTAACCACTGGGCTATAGGGTACAGTGAGGGAGGAGGGGAAGCTCCACTTCTTTTTTTTTTGTCTGTTTGGCTTAGGCACCCAGCTCCAGGAGAGGGCTCATGACTGAATCCAATGCAGAGGGAGGCACCTCCTTCTGACTATGCCTGTGTGTGTTGCCTTCTGCACTGAACACTAGCCAGAAAGAGTGTTTTTTTAGCCATTGTATAACTCCTAGAAAAGAACCCAGCATTTATAATGGGATTACCATGTCAGATGCTTATCTAGAGTAAAGGCTGATAAAACATACAGGGGGTTGTTTGACTATCCTTGTCTTTTTCTGTTCTCTCCTCAATAAATCATACATATTTATAAACGTAGCCAGGCATCCATATCCAAGAACTGCAACACAGATGTGAATATGAATATGGTATCTAATTGCAACCCCTATATTACCATTCCTAGCTTTGGGCATGAACAGAGCCACTTTCTTTCAAAGCAAATCAAGCCCCATGTGCTCTGGAATACAGCAAAGCCCTCAAAAACCATCAATGCCAACGTCAGCTGCCAAAACAATGAGCCTGTCAGGCAGGACCGGTGCTAGGGTTTCTTGTGCCCTAGGCACACGGCCATTTCGCCGCCCCCCACGCTGATCCAGCGGCTCCGGTGGAGCTACCGCAGTCATTCCTGCAGAGGGTCCGTTGGTCCGTGGCTCCGGTGGAGCTGACGCGGACCAACTGACCCTCCGCAGGCATGTCTGGGGCAGGTCAACCGGAGCTGCCTGCCGCCACCCCGGCAAAATGCCTCCCCCCGAATAATCCTGGCTCCCTAGGCAATTGCCTAGGCTGCCTAAATGGTAGCGCTGGCCCTGTTGTCAGGGAAGAAAAAGTTCTGAGTTCAGAACAAAAGTTAAATTGAAAGGCATTGTTACAGCAACATCAAGAAGTGTGTGTCTGCTAGAGTTCCTTTCATCCTTCTGGGCAGAGGAACCTAACAGCACCCAAGAAATACCATTGGCTTTTGTCACTACAAACAAAAAATAACAGACTAATTGATTTTATGTAAACTGTCCTCAGTTGGTGCAACACAGAAATCTCTGAATCTGATACTGGAAAAATACAGATTAGAACCCAGGAAGCAATGGACAACAGAACACCACTCGGTGAGCTATTCTCCATCTTTTATTTGCAATGAAAAGTGTTTATTAAAATCCTTTTATCTATGCTACATAAATCACTTACACATGGATATATAATAGTTTATTTCTGGCTGTTATGCTATTGTTTATTTGATATATGGCTTACAATATTAAATGTCTTTTTTCATCAGAAATATTTATTTATTAATAATTCAGCAGATAAATGGTTTCAGATTGAGCATTTTAAAAATGTAGGCAAATCAATGAAAAAGGACACAAGGCCATATATTATACGGATATACTAATTGAATCTCATGCATTAGAGTGTTAATGTCCCAAAAGCTCTGTTTTTTCCACACTGTAAATGTTTCAGAATAAACATCTAATAAAACCCATTTCATTTATTGCTTTGTGGAGACTTATTGCTTTTGTGAAAACTTGTTATTGAACACTAATGGAAGTTAATACACATGTTCACATCTAGAAATGGGCTAGAAGACAAGAGGTAAATTCAACTCAGACTAATGAAGATTACCCAGAAATAATGATTCACATTGATTTCAACAATAGCTATACACAGACTACAGATAAAGAGCACAGAATCAGACCCCAAACAGTATTTGAACTACATACATGTAGGGTCCTGGCAAATTCACGGCTGTGAAAAATGCATCACAGACCATGAAATCTGATCTTCTCCATGAAATCTGGCTATTTAGGGGAGATCAGATTTCACAGAGTTGGGCTGCTGGAGAGCGGCAGCTTGCTGGCTGGATCCCACCTCTGAAGGCAGGGTCACTGCCAGCAGCAGTGCAGAAGTGAGGGTGACATGGTATGGTATTGCTACCTTTACTTCTGTGCTACGGCTGGCAGTGGCGCTGCCTTCAGAGCTGGGTGCCCAGCCAGCAGCCACCACTCTCCAGCTGCCCAGCTCTGAAGGCAGCAGCACAGAAGTAATGGTGGCAGTACTGCGAGCCCCAACAATAGCCTTGCGACCTCCCATCCACAATCCCATGTTGGGTCAGGACCACCCCCAATTACAATACCATGAAATTTCAGATTTAAGTATCTAAAACCATGAAATTTATTATTTAAAAAATCCTATTACCGTGAAATTGACCAAAATGGACCATGAATTTGGTAGGCCACTACACATATGTGAGACAAGGGGATGATAAGAGAACCAGGTGTGCTAAACCACAGGATGTGGCCCTGAGGGTCTTATCTCATCACATACAAGGTATATGTTGAGAATCAAAAAAGGACAAGGTTCTATGTAAACTGGTAGCAAAGAATACAAAAGGTTGTGTTGTTATTATTTCATCTCGGAGATGGAGAAGGGAATGGAAAGCACTGGACGAAGGGTATTCACATCTCATGTGATATGTAGGAAAACTGGACATGCAGTTCTGAAATAGTGAAATTTAGAGACATGCTATCATGACAATATATTACATCAATAAGAGCCACAATTCAGCATCTGAAAGGTATGCAGAAGCATATTGATATATGTAAGTAAAAATAAACAACGTATTTGTAACAATCAAAATGAGTACCTATTACATGAAAAAATAAACCTCCTGTTAATGAAGAATGAAGGCTGTATATTTAATTTATTTTTAAATTCAAGAAATACAAAAGATATGAGTGACCAACTACATGGATTCCACTCTTGCACCGCAGATGCATGATTTTGGCTAGCAGTGTCCTTTGGTATCACACCTGTGCCCTAGATGCCCTCATACACAACCTAACCAAGGAACATGAAACGTAGAGCAGCCCCAACCATCCCTCAACTCTTTCTTACAGCAGTGAGATGGAACCTGCCTCTCCACATGGTGTTAGTATTAATGTTTCTTTGTTACTAGTTAGCTTTCCTAGGTAACACCCAGTCCTGGGGACAGGGTCACTGGAATAAGGGACCAGAGTGACTGTGACATGGTATAAAATTTCCAAGTGCAAAGCTTAGTGGTGGCAGTATTTACCTGAGCCCAGGGTATAGGAAGCCTGGGTTGTGCTGAAGCTGTTCTGCTGAAGTTCATGACAGCTCTCAAAACAGAAAAATCTCTATTAGATAGATTTACAAAGCTGACAGGACAAAACCATTCCGGAGCACACCTGGGCTATTCATGACATTTGCAGAGAGGGTTAAGCTTCAGGCAGTAGCCTCAGAGATTATCAGAATTGGTCTCCCACTGCATAAGAACATGTTACCAGCCAGCAAGGTTAGAACCAACTATCCACATTAGAGCTCATTGCAGTAGCGCATAAGCAGCCTCTGCTGCCTGTTTGAAGAATGTTCCTATTTCTGAAATTTGTAGCGTAGCCATGTAGAGCTCAGTCTACACATTTATACAATCATCACTAGAGGCTTCCAGATGGAATGTCCATTTTGGTAGGGCTGTCCTGCTGTCATTGTTTAAGTAGGACTCCTAGTACCCATCTCCAAGGAAACTGACCATTATTTGCTCATTTCCAATACTGGAGTCCATATGGACATTCACTCAAAGAAGAAAGAATGGCTACTTACCCTACAGGAAGTATGATTTTTTGATCTGTTCACATGAATTCCACAACTCACCCTTGTTCTCTGCTACGACAGAGTTTTCTGGGATTCGATACTGGCAAAAGAATTGAGGGATGGTAGGACTCACTTCACCTTTTATGCCCTTAGATGGGGAGGTGTAAGGACATCTATAGGGCCACATCTTCACCCTACACACTGCTGGCCAAAGAAAGATCTTGTGCACATAGGGCCATGTGTACACCAAGAGTGGAATATATGTGCATAACACATCTCAAAGAATCACATTTACTGTATGGTAAGTGAAATAGTGTCCCATTAAGAACATCACATATGCTGTATAAGCTATGTATTATGTACAGGTAAATTGATTATCCATATGTCTCAGGAACATGTGAAACCTTCTGCTGATTTGAGGTTTGGATAAATTAATTTCAGTTTCTAAATTAAATTTTGATTCAAGGGCCAAAGTGAATGTAAAACAATCCAAAATTCAAGCAAGCAGGAGACTGATGACTGAACTGTACTTACATATTTAGAAATACAAGGCTCAGTCTTGTCCCACTAAAGTCAGTTTTGCCACTGATTTCAGTGGGTCAAATGGAAGATCAGGCCCAGTTACAGCAATATACAGTAAAAGTTTGCTAACTGCACTTTGCTAATCTATATACTTTATAATTCACACAAATGGGGCAGTCTTCCACATGTTCTCATAAAATAAACACAAGCAGAGTCCCACAGTAAGTTACTATATTACTAAGAATGAAATCTTAATATAGAATATGGGCGAGTACATTATAAAATATCAGAAATTGAAACTCCAATAGTTGTCCAAATAAATGAACATTACATATTTTTGTTCACTTACAGATTGCCGAGAGTCTCCAAGTCAGTGTGAATTAGTGAGGTTCTACTGTACTAAAGCATGCATTTAAGAAAAAAACAAGACTAGACTAGACAATACTATGGGCTGGATTTTGTCATCCTTCGTTATGCTGAATGGCACCTGGATTATTTCACTATTAGTCCCACTCATTTCAATAGGATGGCTCGTTCTATAGGGTACTGCTTAGTGCAAGTAAGGATCTCAGAATCTGTCCCTGTGTACATACAACACGGTTACCTTAAAGCTCCTGCAGAAAATTTAATATTTGCATTTCCTAACTTCCTTGATTTAAGTGTGTGACCTGAATATTGTGTAAGTGGAAGAAGCCTAATTTTCTCATTCTTGTAAAGAAACAGAGAAAGGAAAATGAAAATGAAAAAACTGAAAAAAAAACACTGTCTCCTACATGTGGGGGGAAGCATGTGCCATAGGGCTGCTATGTGTTCGTCTCATGCAGGCAGGGGGAGGGAGGAAGCAGCAGGACAGACAGGGAGTGAGTGGAATCTTGACTCCACTACCTACAACATGCCTGGCAGCCTAGTTACACCAATGTGTTGACATTACACTGCAGCAAATACAGAACTTTTTCAGTTTACTCCCTCCCTGGAGCAATGGGCAGATCAGAAGAGACAGTGACTCACCCACGCACGCTACCACACTGCCCCTTACTGAGGCTTGATTGCAAACTGACAATCTGGCCCGAAGTATTTTGAGAATGCAATTTACATTTAAAAATGTAGTCCTTATTGTAGGATCCATAACAAGTGATTTCACCCACATAGTCATACTTCCTAAATGCTTTCTAGGCTGTGCACAGAGGATCATATTTGTATTTACTGTTATATGCATGGGCTGTTCACATTTTGCCTCTGGAGACGCATAAAGATAAATATCAGCTACTCATTCAACCGAGCCCATCTTACCAAATCTTACAGTCTGGAGGCTAAAAAGATAAGTTACAGAACTTGTATAAGCGGGCCTCTTTGCTCCCATGCCATGAGCATCCAGGTTCCTGCAGCCTCAAACCCTGAACCTCAGCAGTATAGGAAAACCTAAAAGAAATAACTTTTTTTTATTTTTCAGTTTGAGAACTCCAGGGCAGCTTAATGTTAACCTTCACCTCCTGTTCCTATCTCTTTCATAGACTGAATGTTTCGTAGACTGAAGGAAACATTAAAAAATTTACCTTACAGAAGACTCTAATACTGATGAAATACTCCTTTTCCAACTCTAATTTCTCTGTTTATTTTATTTCTTTTAGCCTTCATTTCCGCAGCTTCACATCTGGTCAGAGTGAAGAAAGGCTTCACTGAGAAAGGCTAACTGAGAAAGGCTTTACTACATTTCTCATGAAGGCAGATAGTAGAACCTAATCCTATCTAGAACCTCATGGGGTCAGACAATTCTATTCACTCTAAAGCAAAACTCCATCTTTTGAGCTCAACCACTTATGTATTAACTACTCTCCTATTGACTGCTACAGAAAACCTTTGCTATGGTAATACTTGTTGGTGGCATTGGTGTTTTCCATTGGCATGTCAGGAATTTCAAAAAAGAACTACCAGGTACATGAGGTAGCATTGTGGGTGCATTATGTACTGTTTGCTTAGTACATTAACAAATGGAATTAGTTTATCACTAACTACTCAGTGTCCTTAGCATTCTAAACAAAATTTTCTGAACTGCAATATGAACTAAAACCTCCTGTATGTAGTTTGATGTAGCCATGTCAGTCCCAGGATATTAGAGAGACAAGGTGGGTGAAGTAATACCTTTTATTGGATCTGTTGGTGAGAGAGACCGGCTTTGGAGCTTACACAGAAGAAGAGTTCCAAAGTTTGTCTCCCTCTCACCAAAAGAAGTTGATCCAATAAAAGATATTGCCTCACTTGTCTTCTGTCTCTAAAAAGCTCCTGGCCACTGAGATCACAAATAAGTTACACCCATGGTAGTTAACTAGCCATTTCCAGGGCCGGTGTAACCATTTAGATGACCTAGGTGGTCGCCGAGGACACTAGGATTTGGGAGGTGCCATTTTCTTTGGCAGCGACCACGGCGGCTGGATCTTCAGCCTCCCCTGTCACCGCCTAGGAAGCTGGGGCAGGGGAGCGAGGGGAGGGCCGCCTGAAGCAAGTAAGGGGGGGTGCCTCAGGGTGGGGGCTTGGGGGGAGGGCGCAAAGTGGAAGTTTCACCTAGGGCATGAAACATCCTTGCAGCGGCCCTGGCTGTTTCCTGTTTTTTTCCCCAAAAGTATTGCTCTGTACTGTGTAACAGCCATGTTTGAGTTAGCACAATCGTTTCTACCTCCAGTTTGCTTTTGTTGTGATCTCATATCTGGCCAAATACTGTCAACCATAATTACTCTAACCGCAGATTCGTAAAACTTTGTTCCTTTATGGAGCCAAAGTATCTATTCCAGTTGCAGACAGATAGGCTGAAGTTTCATAGTATTCTCCTGTCACATTACATTCATTAACCCAGCACTGGCTAATTAAAGTTGGACACCATTTCTTGTATTCATCTACCTAAAATATCAGCTTTGATTTATTTCTTGCAGAGATACGAAGGCATGACAATCTCTGTTGAAATGTTTCACTATTGCTTTATAGAGATACCATACCTTATTCTGATCTCTCACCAGATTTACAGAGGTGTAACTGCACTGACTTCAACAGAATTACTCTCGATTCATCCAGGTGTATGTGAGTTCAAAATCAGGCTTAGTGAACTATACAGGCTACTCCCAAGAGCACATTTTAATTAAGCCCATTAAAGAGACATTGCTAATGAATTTTTCATATAACATCCTATGTCCAGAGTAAGCCTGATTCTACTTTCAACTATTTCAGTGTACAACCACTATGTTCAGTAGAATGAGATCACTTTAAAACTAGTGAGATGTCAGAATTAGACCCAATGATTACTTTTACAGTTCTGATCACGAACTAGAGACAAAACTAGAGCTGGTCAGTTTTTTTTTTCCCCCTAAGTAAAAAAGGTTCTTTCATTGAAAAAAAATCTTTTTTGATACAGGAAAGTTTTCATGAAAAACTATTTAACGTCCAGTTTTTTATGTTTATGACTTCTTAAAATGATAAAATAAATATTGATGAATAATCATTAAAATTCTGGGAATTAAAATTTTCAGCTCTTAAAAAAGTAGGTAATGTTCTTATCTAAGAAAAATGAAGATTTTAAAAAAAAAGTCAGTTTGAAACCCTGGAAAATGGGAACATCTTTAAAATTTTGGATTTTTTCCATGATCTCCTCCTCCCCCCATTTTTTTGACCTGTGCTAGTCAGAACAAAGGGATTTGAAAATAATCTGTCCACAACTTGACATCTCCTACCTGTGGCATTCTGTCAGCCTGCAGACTTCCGGAATTGAAAGGGAAGCAATTGTTTTTTTCATAGGAAGACAATACAAGGAATGAGAACTGTAGGAGTGTCATGTGGAGGTACATGAGTGACAGAAGCCTCCTTTTTGAGGAAGGAAGATGGATAACTGAAGAAACAGTTGCCTTCCCCTTGACAAATGTTATTTGCATTCTTCCCTTGAAAATAGTCAAGGCCAGCATTACCTGGAGAAGTTTCTGGGTTAATGTAAACTATTTGGTGCTAATGAATTACCATATTATTTTTCATATATGTCAGATTTGTAATTTAATTTAATACACTACTGGAATGTGCTCAACTACCATGGTGATCGTCACAATATAAAAGCCTGACTAGAAGTGAGCTGGACTGTAAGTACACTGAATTAACAGCGGATAGGAATATTGCATTGGTATACGGTGTACAAGACCTCCCCAGCAAAAAACTCTGTTCATAGGTCTGTTCCTACAGCTCTGGATCTCAGCTGTCGGAAAACTGTCAATTATTATGGAGCCCAATTCTACAGAGGTTCTTCAGGTACAGGACTTGCATTGAAATAAATGGGAATTCTTCACACAGAGAGCTTGCAGACTAAAACATAAAAAGTTTAATAGGGACCAGGATGCAAGACAAAAAAAAATCAGTATTTCCAGCACTAAGTGTTCAAACATTATTTTATATGAGTTCTTTTATTTGTCTTCTGGTTTCTGACCCTTACGGTGCATTCAGAGCACGGTATTCTCTGCAATTCTAAGGTTTAGAAATTCACTTTTTTTTAAATGAAAGCTGAGTATCTCAATGTAATCATTTCATTCCACAGCTTTAAGAAAAAACAAACATCATGAGTCTCACAATAAAATCACGAGAGTGACAATGCACCAGCAGGCAGTAAGCTAGACAGCACTCATATTCTCTTACAATTCCCTCTTAACCCTCTTCTCCTCTGTATCAGATATGAATTGACAGATTAGGGTAAATCTGTCACAACAGGTGCCCTGGAAAAACATCTCACTGGCTATTCCCCAAATCCTAAAACCCACAGCACACACTGGCATAATAAATATAGGAGCAGGGCTGGCTTAGGGCGATTCCCAGAAATCGGGCCCCGTGCCTCCTAAGAGGGATACGCAGTGTCCAGAAGAGGGGCCTCGCACCCTCTGCCAAAGTGCTACTGGAAACAGCGGCAACTGACTGAGCTGCCACCAAATTGCCACCATCTTCGGCGACATTTCGGGAGCAGCTCTTTTGAATTGGGCCCTGCACTTCCTAAAGCCAGCCCTGTACAGGAGTCGTGACATTTAGGGTGGCCACTCACACACTCCCCAAATAGCAGGCATTCTAGTATTTCTAGGAATGGCATGGGCATGCTCCCATTGATGTGACCCCACCCACACTGGCATGACATGGTGCGTATGAGATTGTGACACATGGAGGAGACCATTTTGAAGAACACCTTGCAGGACCCATGCCAGCATGATCTTACACATACACCACATGCAATGTTGCAGAGGTGGAGTGGCACACTCTACAAAATGGCACCCCCTGTCTGAAACCAGCCAAAACCATGTACCACTTTTGTCTCAGTACTGGATGAGGAACATTCCCCCAAAAGAGGATTGTTCCCATCTTTGCTAGCAACTGATAGAGCTACACTGGTATTATCAATGCCTCACCAGTCTACTAAAAATTCTTTGAGGGAGGTCAACCAACACGTGGACAAGGGTGATCCAGTGCATATAATGTACTTGGACTTTCAGAAAGCCTTTGACAACGTCCCACACCAAAGGCTTTTAAGCAAAGTAAGCAGTCACGGGATAAGATGCAAGTCCTCCATAGATCAATAACTAGTTCAAAAGATAGGAAACAAAGGATAGGAATAAAGGTCAGTTTTCACCAATGGAGAGTTGGTAAACAGGCAAGGTCCCCGGATTGTACTTGAGACCCGTGGCTGCTTCAACATATTTATAAATCATCTGGACAAAGGGGGCGTTAAACTGAGGTGTGGCAAATTGCAGGACCATATTTACATTACTCAGATAATCAAAGCTGACTGTGCAGAGTACAAGGGATCTCACACAAACTGGGTGACTGGGGAAGAAACTGGCAGACAAAAATTCAATGTTGATAATTGCACAAATATGAACCTGGAAATATAAGTCATAATGATATACAAATGATGGGTATTTAGCTTTACCACTCAACGACAGAGATCTGTGGAGTCATTATAGGTAGTTCTCTGAAACATCTGCTTAATGTGCAGCAGCAGTCAAAAAAAGCTAACAGTAATGTTAGGAACCCATTTAGGAAAGGGATTAGATAAGACAGAAAAAACCCCCATTAATGCCACAATATAAGATCTGTTGATATGCCCACACCTTGAATACTATGTGCAATTCAGGTCACCTCATCTCAAAAAAAGATACATAACAATTGGGGAAAAGTACAGAGAACGGCAAGAAAAATGATTAGGGGTATGGAACAGCTTCCATAGGAGGAGACATTAAAAAGATTGGCATTGTTCAGTTTGGAAAAGAGACGACTGAGGAGAGATAATAATAGAGATCTATAAAATCACAAATAGCATGGAAAAAAAGAAGTGTTATTTACCCCTTCACATAATACAAGAACCAGGGATCACCCAATGAAATTAATAGGTAGTAAGTCTGAAAGAGACATAAGGAAGAAATTCTTCATACAATGCACAGTTAGTCTGTGGAACTGGTGCCAGGGAATGTAGTGAAGGCCAGAAGTATAATTGGGTTAAAACAGAATTAAATAAGTTCCTGGAAGCTAGGTCCAGCAGTGGCTATTACCAAGATGATCAGATTGTAACCTCATGCTCTGAGTGTCTCTAAACCTCTGACAGACAGAAGTGAAGACTGAACACCTGAGGGGGGTGGGGCAGGAGGAGGTGGGGCAACTCAATAAATTCCCTTTTAGCTCCTTCTGAAACATCTGACCTCATCTGCTGTCGGAAGACAAGATACTGGGCTTGATGGACTACTGGTCTGACCCAGGAAGACCATTCTTATGTCTATGGCAGTGGCTGGAAAATTAAGAAAAATCTTATGATATATAAGGCTACATTTGGCTTCATCTTGCAAAGCCTAGGTGGAGACTCATGCACGTCTAAGAAAATGGCTAAAAAGTAATCAGCTGCCAAGATATTCCTGCCTAGTTGCAAAAAAGTTAGCCAAGTGCTCTCAGCTGCATGGTGAAGATCAGACTTAAACAAGGCCTGTCAGACTTGCCCATACTCTGCCCTCTGCTCTCTCAATAGTTAAGGGAGAGGGTATGCAAGGGGCGAGAGAATGATTTCTATTTGGTGCAGACGCCGCTTCCACTCATGCTTGCAGCAGAGCACAACAACTTTGCTTTCCTGCTGCAAAACCACACCATGACTTACAGGCTCAATAATGATCATCATTGAAATAAATTTAAAAGCAGAGCTGATGAAAGAGAGGACAAGCTTTTCAGAAGTTTTTTTCCATTTGTCAAAATTTCAAGTTTGTTCAAGTTTGTCCAACTAGCCTTGCTTAGAAGCCAGAAGAATAACCTTCATTGTAAATATACTAAAACGAAAAAATCCCAACATTCACATGGAACAGATGTGGTCATTTAATTAATTTTTTACATATATTCACTTACAAATGTGCAAAGTGGTTGTGAGTGAAACAGTTTCCACTCTGTGTTTAAATTAGTTTTTGCTTCCTAATGCTAATTAAGCAATCCAAACAGAACAACCATAATAAAACATACTGTAGAATAGCTGTACAAGAAGGAGTATGCTATTAATATATTCAGTGACTAAGACTTATGAATGCAAATATCAGCAGTACAGCTAGGGACAGATCCTCAGCTGGAGTCAATAGAAAGATGTTGATTTACACGAGCTGGAGATCCAGAATGTGGCATGAGGACACAAAGTAATTGAATATTTGATTGCCGAGGCTATTTATTCTCTTTTCTCTTCATTTATATGTGGTGCCAGAGAAATCAAATTTGTCTTTAAATTAACACAAAATACAAGCATTGGTCCAGACTGTGCACAGACAGGAAGGAGGGCAGAGGAGGGCAAACTATGGCCCGCGGGCCACATCCAGCCTGTGGGACCCTCCTGCCCAGCCCCTAAGCACCTGGCATGGGAGGCTCGCCCCCGCCACTCCCCCGCAGCCTCAGCTCACTGTGCTGCCGTTGCAATGCTCTGGGCTGCGGGGCAGCGAGCTCCTGGGGCAGTGCAGATACAGATCCCATCCCGACCTGGTGCTCTGTGCTGCGCTGTGGCGTGGCTGACTCCAGCCAGGCAGCGCAACTGCAGTGCTGCCAGCCACCAGTGCTTCAAGAAGCGTAGTAAGGGGGCAGGGAGTAGGTGGGGTTGGATAGAAGGCAGGGGAATTCGGGGTGTCGGGGAGCAGTGGTGTGGATAGGGATTGGGGTTGTTGGGGGGGAACAGGGAGGTTGAAGGGGGGCAGGGGTCCCGGGACGGCAGTCAGGAAGGAGAGAAGAAGGAGTTGGATGGGGTGGCGCAGGGCAATCAGGGGCAGGCGTTCTGGGGGGGCGGGGCAGGGGACAAGGAGGGTGGACGAGGCAGGGATCCCAGGGGGGCTGTCAGAGAACAGGGGGGTTGGATGGCATGTCATGGGGGGGCTGTCAGGGGGACAGAAGTGGGCTGGAGGGGGTGGAGGGGGGAACCACACCCCCATCCCCTAACCGTCCCTCCATATAATTTCCAAAACCCAATGTGGCCCTCAGGCCAAAAACTTTGCTTGCCCCTGACACAGGGCGTCTTCCCTTGTGCATCCCAACTAGGGAAATGAACAGTCTGAGTCCCTGAGATCGGGGAGAGATATGGAGAAGCTGCTCTGGCTGATTTCCTGTTGGGCAACAAGGTCTAGGGAAAGAGGATAGGTCAGGGGTAGGCAACCTATGGCGCACGTGCCGAAGGCAGCACGCAAGCTGATTTTCAGTGGCACTCACACTGCCCTGGTCCTGGCCACCAGTCCAAGGGGCTCTGCATTTTAATTTAATTTTAAATGAAGCTTCTTAAACATTTAAAAAACCTTATTTACTTTTCATACAACAATAGTTTAGTTATATATTATAGATCAGTGGTTCGCAAACTTTTTTACTGGTGACCCCTTTCACATAGCAAGCCTCTGAGTGAGACCCCCCCTTATAAATTTTTATATATTTAACACCATTATAAATGCTGGAGGTAAAGCGGGGTTTGGGGTGGATGTTGACAGCTCGTGACCCCACATGTAATAACATCACGACCCCCTGAGGGGTCCCAACTTCCAGTTTGAGAACCTCTGTTTTAGACTTATAGAAAGAGACCTTCTAAATATGGTAAAATGTATGACTGGCCCACAAAACCTTAAATTAGAAGTGAATAAATGAAGACTTGGCACACCACTTCTGAAAGGTTGCCGACCCCTGGGATAGGTGCTCTTTTGACTCTTCCAGGGTACAAGCAGAGGAGCTATCAATGGATTTTACTCCCTCTCATAGAAAGCCCTGTGGATGGGAATAAACTGGCCCCTGGCTAGAAGAACTTTCACATTAATGCTCAGATTTGACAGAAAATAAAGGTTGCTTTTAGGAGAAAATGTTTTATGTAGCAAGGAGATGGGCACAATTAACACAATTTTATAACATAACTTGCTGCTCTAGCATGGATATTTTGCTTCTTTCAAACCTACAAATATGCTTCTGACAGAGGTATGGAGTACACTTTTTTTAAACCGAGTGGCTGGTGTCCCAGTTTCTGGAGTAGTATTCATATCATTAGCCTCTGGGCTTTATGTTTAAAAGATTAGTTTAACATTAGGAAAGAGGCTTTTCTGTGGTTTTTTTTTTCTGCCCTATAAAATTTTAAACTCTGTATTTAAGGGGAAAATCAAGCTGTTTTTGAGAAACAGGTTTAAGAGAAGATTTCCATAAAGAGAACTTTTTGGAGGTGTAATTTTCTTCTTAACTAGCATTTTTTAAAAATTCTGTTTTACATACAAATGGCTCATTGTCTACATGATGTCAAATAAGTTACTTAAAATTATATAATTGATGATTATCCTGTATCCAGAAGCCCTTGCAGAGTATACAGCAGAGTTCACCACGTTGTAGCAATAAGTTTAAATACCAGGCATAGTCCCCCAGACTCAGCAGAACAAAGTCTCCATCCCTTTGTGCTTTTTCCTTTATTCTCAAAGACACAGGGTAAAAAAGGGTGGGAAACTAGCATTCCTATAAATCACAGGATTAACTGCAATCCTCGGTATTCACAAGACATTTCACTACACACTTCACCCTTTAGACTTACTCCTGCTCCTTGGCTAATTTGGAGCCCCACAGTTTTTACCAGCATCAAGCCCTGCAGTTAAATCCAATGAGTCCCCATTTAATTTAGGTTCTTTGTCTCAATATCACAGGTGCCTGAACTTTATAACAGCAAAGGGCACATTGACAACTTGCCAGAAGTGCAAAAGCTGATTTAGTTAGCATATACCATACATGTAACACTTCAAAAGTACAGAATAAATGCACACAAATATAGCATTTGCTTATGCTTGTGCCTTTCTTGATTAATGCTGAAAAGGTGCTGCTTGTTTGAATCCACTAGCAGGTGGTCAGATCTGACCTCATCTTGCAGTACTAGGATGTGGATTAGGACAAATTTTAGTGTTCCAGATGTTAGATTTGGGCATTTATTTCAAACTCTTCATAGAAGGAGCTCACATCCCAATTATTGTTATTTTCATTCCAGTTCTGTCCTTAGATTAACCCCATGTGTTATGTACATAGATACTGAAGGGATGTCAGAGGCCAGGTGGTGGGGATCATGCCTAGCGGAATGAAGCAAAGCAGGAACAAACCAGTGCAGGAGCTAACACACCCAAGGACAAATGCTTTGAGCAGCTGTTGGCTTACTGCTGCTTCTGGACTTGAGAGCATGCCTGTTGGCTCCTCCAATCTGGTGATTCAGCTGCGAGTCGTCTTTTGCTCACTAGGGAGATGGAGCTACCTGGTCCATCAGCTGCAAGCCTCTGACATGGTTTAAGTGGCTGATCTTACATGTTCCACAAACAGCCAGACACACAGTAGGCAGAATTAAGGTCAGAAATGTAGTCTTAAACCCTTAAAGCAAATTGGGGGCAATTCAGACATATAACGTTACTATTATATTTTTTATAATTTTAAAACATAAAAAGGCCACCATATAATTTTCACTTTCTTTTCTATGTAATTATAGCCATTTTCTAAAGTAGCCTGAATGTAAACACAGAAGAAGTGTAATTGTCGTTTTCAGTGATAGCTAGCCAAAAGTACTATTTTAAAGCTAAAAGCCACTAAACGATTGTCATTTCCCACACTGACAGTGTCTGAAACTCCACATACTCATCTTGAAGCATTTATTGGTTTATGAAATGTATTGATGACACAAATGACTGGAGCTAGGAATGTTCTAAGCTCACAAAGCGCAGCATCCTCAAAGTCAGGTAACAGGGTCTTCACACATTGTCAAGGAGCACAGGAGCATTTGCACCAGAATGGTTTTGATATCAATCGACTGAATAATCAAAGCTATGAATCATCCCGAAACCCCTTGTAATGAGCAATACAATAGGTTTTTGTGGTGATTCGTAGCTTTTAACGAGAGCTGTTTCACTTCCTTAAAAGTTTGGGGGGGGGGGGGGGGGGGGGGATTTAGTTTTTGTATTTTGTTTGTTTTTTAATATCAAAATTATATCTCCAAAAAGAAAAGACCTCATCTCACAACTTTTTCAGGTCCTTTTGTAATCTAACCTTCTCCAGAGGACAAAGTTTTTAAGGCTGCGATGAATCTTTCAGGGACAGTTAAAGACTAGAAAAGTTAAAACTTTCTTCAAAGCTGTTTGCTAGCCTGATCAGCTGGGCAGATAAACATTTACTGATTTACTCTCTTCCCTTTCTTATGATACTTCCATAATAACATTCACACTTTTATCTACTTCTATTATGTATTCTCTGGACAAGCATCCATATTTTTAGAAGGTAGATAAGCAGTGAAGAAACAGTATTCTAGTTTGCACAGCTCCTTGCATCATGAAGAATACTGACCTCTTAGCCGGCAGAGCTTATGATCTGAGAATTCATGATATCAGGTTTACAGTTGTGAAATGCAACTGGTAGTGAGATACCAGCTAATGCCCATGGTACCTTCTGTTAACATGTTCATCTGCTCTGTCAGACATTTAAGCTGGTCTAAATTAGAAACCATTTCATCTGTATCACCAATAAGAGCAAATTCTGGGTGAAATCCTAGTCTTAGTCAATGAAATATTGCCACAGAATTCCATAGGGCCAGGAATTCACCTCCGCTGTGTCTGAGGTCTTAAGGCTAGTTCTACAGCACAAAAGAAAACAGCATTTAAGAAGCTGGACAGGGGTTGGACACCTAACTGCATGGCAGGAAGCAAAGCTACATGGGGGCTCAAACACAAGGTAGGGCTGGGGGATGAGGGAATGAAGCACGGGTAGAGCAGGTGCATTCATAATAACATTCTGTGCCCAAAGATACAGGCTACTTTCCGCGGAGGAAACGCATAATTCAGAACACAGCTGCCGGTGCAATGTGCGGATTTTACAGGCTCGGTCTTTGCTCAATTACACTTTTGTACGCAGGACAAAAACTGAGTAATAAAATAATTAATATCTTCTATGATCAAATCTTTTCTTTTTCCCCCTCCAAACAAACCAGAAGCAACTTTTCTCATAAATAAATAAATAGCATAACCCAAGTTTTATTTATTTATGTATCTATTCATTTATTTGATTTGAAAAGTATGGTCTAATTGTAGACAGAAACCCTTTAATAGGCAGACAATAGTACTAGGTAGCAGACAGCTTATTCTATCTTTCCTTTCCTTTGTTTGTCTATCAATAATGCATATAAAGGAATGCAAAGATTTTCATGCCAGAAGGGACCTTTATGATCATCTAGTCTGACCTCTAAGCATTTCCAAATGCAATGCTCAAAGCATTTCTATGGAATTGACAGCTTAGTATCTTATACAAAGAAACCTGAAAAATCTTTGGTGACAGTTAATAATCTAAGCAGTATGACCTCCTTGACATATTCAGCTTCCTCAAACCTGAGAGCTTTGAGAGCTACCCAGACAAAATTCAAAACAAAACAAAACAGACTTCCATGAGAATTTTGTTTTTCATGAGGACTCCAGGATAAGGCCTCTGGAGTAGCCTCTGTGGATTATGCTTTAATGGTTGATACATGTTTAGAAAACAATAAATATAGCATGAAAAGCTAGCAGAGGATGTGCTTAATTGAAAGTATACAATACTTCATATACTTCTCTGCTTCATTCCAAAAGAGCAGATCACTTGCCACTGTGCCAACATTGTGTGTGTGTCTGTGCGTGTGTATAAGTGCATGTTAGAAGTTGGATAAAATTAATATATTTGTGGATCATCTTTTCTGATCATCTTTTTTCTCCAAGTAACAGTGAAGCTACTCATTTCTATAATCTGAACATATGAGCAATATTCGTCTGACATATAGTGCTGACTTTGGGTTTAAATGTGGGGGAGGGGATCTGTACGAAAAGCAAGACTACAGATTCAACTCTACAGGTGTCTGAGTACTGCTGAAAGAAATGCAGAGTCAGAGTGCTAACAATGCTAATGCAGTGACTGCTCAGTATCTGTTCAGAGAGGATACTACACAGTGCATAAAAAATGTGTACAGTGGTGCTCAGCAATTTAAGCAAACCTCCAGACCTTCAATGAGTGGAGTACTGAGAAGATGCTAAAGCAGAGGTGAAAGTAAGCTGGTACAGTCTGATACAACATACCAGCAAGAGCAGGTATGCCATGCCAGACCGGCTTCCCAAGGCTGGCGATTAAAAGGGCCCAGGGCTCCCCACAGCAGCTGGAGCCCAGGGCCCTTTAAATTGCCTCTCAAGCCCCACTGCTGGAGCCCTGGGGTAGCAGCAACAGGGCTCCATCAGTGATTTAAAGGGCCCAGAGCCTCCGCAGCTGCTAGCTCCAGGGGTGATTGAAAGGCCCCACCTCTTCCAGCTGAGGCCACACCCCTGCTCAGGACTCCCGCGGACTGGTAAGTCTTTTAACTTACTTTCATCCCTGGGGAAAAGTGAGCATGACCAATAAAGACAGAGGGCAGTAATGGCATCAGTGCTTTAATTCCAATCCGGAGAATGCAAGTGTTATGCATTGTGGCCATTTTAAAGATTTTCAGTTATTCCTGCCAAACAGGAGTCATGGTTTGCTCCAGAGTGCTTGCCCACTATAGGGGCTATTCCCAAGAGAGTTTTTATCTCATGGAGTTTCCTCTTTGTACTTATATTGTTGGTTGGTTTGCCCATATAAGGAAGAAAGGAGTTCAACCCACTAAACCAGTAATTCTCCTAGACCTGTGGGGCTCCCATGTTTCCATGTGCCTTAACCCTTTCTGGTTTCCTAGCAATGCGGCTCTCCTTTAAGAGCCTCATTGCTAGGGATACCCCAGCCTCAGGCAAGTTTCCACAGCACAGCAGAGAAGTGGATAAATTAAGGTTAGGCTTGGCAAAATTCAAAGTATTTTTTTATAATTCCAACAGATAATATCAATGTTTATTTTCAAGCATTTTTTCTATTTAAATGTTCAAAATTGTAGGAAATCATAGTGAGGGGATCAGACAAAATTATTCAATGACAGTAAACACTGAGATTCAAAAAGTGAAAGCTTTATAGCCACTAAAACACAAACTCTAATAAGTTGTCAAGCAGCATTTGCCTTACTTAGCCTATCCGTAAATGTTTATTATTGTTGATGGAAATATTTTTTCATCAGTTTGTGTGTACAGTGAAATTGATATTTACCAATAAAAATGT
This sequence comes from Chelonoidis abingdonii, assembly GCF_003597395.2. Lineage (NCBI taxonomy): Eukaryota > Metazoa > Chordata > Testudines > Testudinidae > Chelonoidis > Chelonoidis abingdonii. Next base: position 91,407,325 of record NC_133771.1, read on the forward strand.
AATCCATCCAAGCCTAATTAAGGTTGACTGTGTCAATATTAACTGGATCCCGTGACAGCATGTTACCTGGGCCTGGTCCCCTCTTAGCTCTGGTCCCCACCTTTCAATAATTTGAATCCTGTGGAATTCCCATGGAGGACTTTCTGTGGGGTCAAGGAAAGAGGGCAAATGATGCAGCAGAGACAGTACTTCTCCTTCTCATGCCCTCCCATGCAATGTCTCCCAGGATTTTGTTTGCTCTGCCAATGGAAGATGAAGGACTACAGGGATCTTAGAATAAACAGATAGCAACAATGAGGGTCAGTCAATGACAGTTATGTGTAGTAAGATAAGGCCCTGAAACATAAACTCTTGCATCAGAGGCCCAGTATGAGGCCTAAGACCTGAACTAAAGTAATGGTCAAGACTTTGCTAACATACAGCAAAGTTAAGTTGTGAGCCAGAGGCAGGCCCTGCTCACAGAAGCTGGCAAGGAAAGGGCTGATGCTGCAAGAAGATACATACCTAAAAGGTACTGACACCAGATATCAAAACACTCCAATACTTGCACATTCCACACACACAACAAGGAACAAGCTGACCCATCCTAAAGACAGGGGCAAAAGGGTAATATGATGGATGGAGTTGTTTTGTTCGAGCCAACATGTACAAGGTGAGAAGCAGCACCTTGCTACATAGAGGGGTTGCACCTTGCTGCGTAGAGGGGTTGTTCCTCAGTACATCTGGAGTGATATGTAACTTCTTTGTACCTGTGTATAAGATTGCATCCCTGGGGCGGTATCTTTGCCCAGCCTAGGGAGCAGTGGAAAGCCCCGAACTGACTGAGCTGTGTGCGTTGTAAGGGGCACATATTCGTAGTATGTCCTGTAGAGTCTGATGGAAACTATTACTGTGCTTCATTTGACAATAAACCTGGCCTGGTGCCTTTGTACTTTATTGGAATCTGAGGTCACTGGGGATTCTCTCGGGGTCTGCTGTGTCAGCTATCTGCGCAGAGGGAACACATGCACGCAGCCGACTATTGTCAACTTTGAACAGAGCAGAGCACCACACCGGTAGTGTCTGACAACATTATGTTTCTAATAAGAAAGAAGCTAGCTATGAGGAAGAGAGTCCAATGGTTCATGAGTTCACACGTACTAGGCATAGTATTCTTGCTGAGCACCAGACTCAAGCACCTGCTCCCTTCAATTTGCTTTACTTTATTGGATTGTAACAAAGCACCATGCTCAGCAGCAGTACCATTGGCTCAACCCTACTTGCTTGGAAAGCCCAATATTGTTCCATTGAATTTAATAGGAAATTTACTGTTGGTTTCTAGGGCACCAGTACTGGGACTTCACAACCATCATCCACACACCTGTCTGAAGGTTTTACACTGCTGCTCTTCTCCACGGTATCTAACCCTGCCAGACTGGGCCCAATCTTTTAAATTCCAATGAAGTTTCCATGAAGGCAAAAGTGCATAAAGGTAAACACATTAAATTGCCATTTAGGACACTGAAATACCATAGTTTTAACTTTCATTGTCTATGTGTTTCATTTAGAAGTATTTTTAGCAGGAGTAATGATAAAATCTCACATTAGTGTCAATGAACAAGAATTCAGCAAACACCAAGGTAGGGCCCTACCAAATTTTTAAAATTATAAATTTCACAGTTTCAGATATTTAAATCTGAAATTTCATGGTGTTGTAACTGTGAGGGGTCCCAACTCAAAAGAACGTCATGGGCGGTCTCAAGAATATTGTAATGGGGGTTGCAGTATTGTCACTCTTACTTGTGCACTGTTGCTGGTGGTGGCGCTGCTATCATAGCTTTCCTACTCAGATTTGAACCTTAGCGTTCATAACCTGAGAAGCTAGCATAAACTGCTCTAAGTTTAATTACCAGCTTAGATTTGATATCGCTGCCACCAGCCAATTTCCAGTGTTTGGCTCACTCTGGTCTCCCCAAAACCTTCCTTGGGGAACCCCAAGACTCAGAGGCTCTGAGTCTTACCATTTGCCAGGATACGCCAGCCTCGGGCTAAGTTTTCACGCTACAGCAGAGAAGAGTGGAGGAGTAAGGTGTAGGCTTGGCAAAAATTCAAAGTTTTTTTTATAATTCCAACAGATAATTATCAAATGTTTATGTTCAAGGCATTTTTCTATTGAAATGTTTCAAAATTGTAAGGAAATCTATAGGTGAGTGGGATCAGACTAGAAATTATGTCCAATGACAGTAAACAGTGAGGATTTCAAAAGTGAATAGCTTATAGGCCTACTAAAATCAAAACCTATAATAATGGTCAGCAAGTGCATTTGCCTACTTTAGCCTATTCGCGTAAAATGTTTATTATTGTTGATTGAGAATATTTTCATGCAGTTTGTCGTGTACATAGTGAAATTGATATTTACCAATGAATAAATGTAATTCCATCTCAATGCCTAATTAAGGTTGATGTGTCAATATAACTGATCCCGTGACAGCATGTACCTGGGCCTGGTCCCCTTTAGCTCTGGTCCACCTTTCACATAATGTGGAATCCTGTGAATTCCATGGAGGACTTTCTGTGGGGTCAAGAAGGAGGGCAAATGATGCAGCGAGACTAGACTTCCGCTGGCTCATGCCCTCCGCCGCAATGGTCGCAGATTTTTTTGCTCTGCAATGGAAGATGAAGGGACTACAGGGATCTAGGAACAACAGATAGCAACAATAGGGTCAGTCAAGACAGTTATGTGTAGTAAATAAGGCCCTGAAACATAACTCTTGCATCAGAACTAAGACCTGAACTAAAGGTATGGTCAAAGACTTGCAACATACAGCAAAGTTAAGTGTAGCCAGAGGCAGGCCCTGCTCACAGAGCTGGCAAGGCAAGGGCTGATGCTGGCAAAGAAATACACCTAAAAGGTACTGGACACCAGATCAAAACATCTCCAATACTCATCCTTCCACACACACAACAGAACAAGCTGACCCATCCTAAAGACAGGGGCAAAAGGGTAATCGATGATGGAGTTGTTTTTGTTCGGAGCGCAACATGTACAGAAGGTGAGATACAGCACTTGCCTATATCAATAATGGGGTTGCAGAACCCTTGCTGCGTAGAGGGTTGTTCTCAGTACTCTGGAGTGATGTATTAGATCTTCTTTGTACCTGGTGTAATATGCATGCTGTGGGCGTGTAGTTTTGGCCTCAGCCTGGGAGCGATGGAAAGCCCGAACTGTACGGAGCTTGTGCGTTGTAAGGGGACATATCTCGTAGTATGTTCCGTAGGAGTCTTGATGAAACTGATCACTGTGCTTCATTGGACAATAAACGCTGCCTGTGCTTTACTTGTTATTGGGGGAATCTGAGGTCAATTGGGGATTCCTCGGGGGTCGCTGTGTCAGCTATCTCGCAGAGGGAACACTCACTGCGAGCCGACTATGTCTAACTTTTGAATACTGAGCAGAGCACCTCACCTGGGTAGTGCTGACAACATTATGTTTCTAATTAAGAAAGAGCTAGCTATGAGGAAGAGAGTCCAATGGTTCATGAGCTTAACGTACTAGCATAGTATTTCTTGCTGAGCACGCAGACTCAAGCACGTCTGCCCTTTCACTTTGCTTATGCTTTATTTGGATTGTAATAAAGCACCAATTGCTAAGCATCAGTACTCATTGGCCTCAACCGACTTGCGTGGAACCAATATTGTTCATTTGAATTCTAATAGGATAATTACTGTTGGTTTCTAGGGCATTCAGTACTGGGACTTTCACAACGCACATCCACAACAGCGCTAGTCTGAAGTTTTACACGCTTGCTTACTGTCTCTCACGGTATTCTAACGCCTGCCAGACTGGCCCAATTTTTAAATTTCCAATGAAGTTCCATTGAAGGCAAAGGCATAAAGGTAAACACATTAAATTGCCATTTAGGACACTATAGTTTAACTTCATTGTTATTGTTCATTTAGAAAGTAGTTAGCACCAGGAGTATGATAAATTCTCCACATTAGTGTCATGCAATCAAGAATTCAGCATAACACCAAGGTAGGGCCTACTAGAATTTTATAAATTATAACAATTTCACAGTGTTTCAAGATATTTAATCTGAATTTTCATAGGTGTTGTATACTGGAGGGCCAACTTCAAAGAACTCATGGCTGGTCTCAAGAATATTGTAATTTGGGGGTTGCGTTATGTACGTAGTCTTACTTGTGCACTGTTGCTGGGTGGTAGGCGCTGCTATCTATTAAGCTTTCCTACTTCAGATTTTGAACCTTTAATGCGTTCATGATACTGAGTAAGCTAGCATAAACGCTTCTAATTTATTAACCAGCTTAGATTGATATCTGCGCACCAGCCAATTACCAGTGTTTGGCTTCACTCTGGTCTCTCCCAAAACTTTCCTTGGGACCCAAACCAGAGCTCTGCCTGAGTCTTACCACAAAGAAAAACCATTCCCCCCACATTCTCTCCCACCCAGAATTCTTCTGGCTAACCTGAAGAGTTCTGATGCAACCTCTTTACATCAACAATTAACAAAAGCAATGTCTCCTCTCTTCACAAAGAGACAAACCCAAAAGACAAGGAACAGACAAAGAATTCTATCCTCTCCCCTTATCTCTTCCCACCCTGGGAACACTAGGAAAGTTAACCACAGGAAGAGCAGTTTCCCCTCCCCCCCGTCTTTTCCTTCCCCACATTTTCCGTGGGTCAACTAGAAAAAAAATATCAACAGGTTTAAAAAGCAAACTTTTTAAATAAAAAAAGAAAAGAAGAGGAATAGAATAACAGTTCTCTGTAACCCAGATGGTATGATACAGCGGCTTAACTTAAGAAAATGAAATAAACAAATAGAAAGGGATAAACAGCCTTACCCAAAAACAATGAAATTAAGACGTATAGCCAAATAACAACAATAAAGACTCCACCAGCCAGATACACAGATGCAAATACAGCAAAAAATTTAAGACTATACTTTGCTACTTGTACTTACAGCTGGGAAACAGAAGATTGAGAAAGGACTGAATAGACCCTCTCTTGGCTAGAAAGCAAGAAAGAGAAAGACCCAAGACCAAAAACCTCCCCAAACTGCCCTC
>NC_133771.1:91413158-91447311 GCF_003597395.2 Chelonoidis abingdonii
CCTTAAGCTTTGAAAAATCCGGTTTCCTGATTGGTCCTCTTGTCAGGTGTTTGGTTCCCTTTGTTAACCCTTTACAGGTAAAAGAAACATTAACCCTTAGCTATCTGTTTATGACAGCTGCCTGTAGAGCTGCGTGGCTGGAGAGCAGCAGTTGCTGGCCAGGAGCCCAGCACTGAAGGCAGCAGCACCGCCATGGCAGCACAGAAGTGAGGATGGCATGGTATGGGAAGGGCCCTCACTTTTGGGGGGAATGGCTGGCCCTACAGGTGGGTGACTACCCAGGGTGTGTGGTTGGGGTGGAGGTGTTCCGTGGTACAACCTCCCACACACACACACAGCCAGCCTAAGGCCCTCACCCAAGCACAAGGATGGGGAAGGGCTCCTACTGTATGCCAGGCTCCATGTTGGTCCTGGCCAGGCTGGTGAGGGAAAGGACTTCCTCTTGCACTGCAGAAACTACTCCTGGGGCTGGGTCAGACCTAGGTCCAGGAACCTCCCCCAATTGCAGGATGCTCTATGGCTGCTGGCTGGGAGCCCAGCTCTGAGGACAGCACCACTGCCAGCAGCAGGGCAGAAATAAGTGTGTCATGGTATTGTCACCTTTGCTTCTGTGGTGCTGCTGACTACAGCAGTGCCTTCAGAGCTGAGTGGGCGGCCAGCTCTGCCATTCTCCAGCTGCTTTATTCTGAAGGCAGCAAAGAAGTAAAGGTGGTAATACCACGACTCCTTACAATAGACTTGAGACCCTCCCCACCCCAACTGTCCCCCCAGTTTGAGAAATGCTGGTCTCCCCTATTAAAATCTGTATAGTATAGGGTTAAAGTACACAAAAGACCAGGTTTCATGGGGGAGACCAGGTTTCACAGTCTGTGATATGTTTTTCATGACCATGAATTTGGAAGGGCCCTAACTATAAGTGAACACATATTTGTGAGGTCAGACCAACACACAACCAGTTACATGTGAAACAGACAAGATTGTCCATGACCATTACAGGCTGTTGTATCCTTGCTTTGCATTGTTTACATTGTTCACGTAAGGTGTAGTCTTGTTTCAAAGTGGTTAACAGCAACATGATAAAAATACCACCAACTTGCTTTGTCATCGGCTGTTGCTCCCCAGTTTCTGGGGTCAACCTAACATGCATTCAAGTGTCGCTTCAGTGTCTCTTTATATTGTTTGTACTGGCCACCAGGAGAATGGGCGTCTTGCTTTCACTGACCATAAAAGATGGCCTTAGGTATTTTTGAGTTTACCATACAAACAAGATGCCCAGACCAAAACACCTGAGTTTTTGTGAGCATGCTTTGAATGTCAGATATCCAACAACTATTAAGGATTTCAATATTGATAATCCGGTCCCAGTGTTGATTCTTCAAATATACTGAAAACAGTGCCTATGGAACTGATCAAGTTGCCTAATGTGGCAGCGATATGTTGTCCATGTCTTACAACCTTAGAGAAACGTTGTAAGCATGACTGTCTGATAAATATTTAGTTTAGTGCTTATTTTGACACCCCTGTCATTCCATAGGTGTTGTGACAGCATTCCAAAGACAGAGCTTTATAATCTCATAATCAATTTTGGTATTCTGTGAAAGCATACTCCCTAGGTAGCAAAAATTCTCCACGGACTTGAGAGGATCACTGTTGATCATAATATTTGGTTAGAGATGAGCATGTATTGGCACAGGTTGGAACAGCATTTCAGTTTTCAGTACTTCAGTTTTTTTAGGCTGACTATGAAAACAAAACAATTGACGGCATGAGCAAAGTGATCAGTTATAAATGGAATGTCATCAATCAAGTGAGCAACCAGTGCACAACCATCAGGAAATGAGTAAATCTGCCACTTTTGTGCCAGCATGGAAGTGTTGCAGATTGATCAACTTCCTTTAAGTGAGGAATTGGATAAATACTACTCTGTCAATGTCATGAAATGCATCCATAAGCATAGATGAAAAAGAAAATGGAAAAGAGCACGGGAGCCAGCACCTAACCTTGTTTGGTTCCATAGATGACCGGAAGGGGTCCAATATCCCACCATTTTCCATTGCACTGGCTATCAAACCATGGAAAGAGTAAATCATAGAAATAAACTTTGCAGGGCATCCATAGTTTCCAGATGCTTCACAAAAACCTTTGTCAAGTCAACAAATATCATACATCAGAGGGGTAGCCGTGTTAGTCTGGATCTGTAAAAGCAGCAGAGAATCCTGTGGCGCCTTATAGACTAACAGACATTTTGGAGCGTGAGCTTTCGTGGGTGAATAACCCACTTCGTCAGACGCAGGTAGTTGGAAATTTCAGGGGCAGGTATATATATGCTAGCAAGCAAGCTAGAGATAACGATTGTTCATGCAGGGAGGAGAGGATGATTGAACTAACCTCGTTATCTCTAGCTTGCTTGCTAGCATATATATACCTGCCCCTGGAAATTTCCACTACCTGCGTCTGACGAAGTGGGTATTCACCCACGAAAGCTCACGCTCCAAAATGTCTGTTAGTCTATAAGGTGCCACAGGATTCTCTGCTGCTTTTAAATATCATACAGAGGCCTTGCTTTTACTCTCAGCACTTTTCCTGGTGCTGATGCGCTACAAAGATCACATCTATAAAGTCCTGACTAGATTGAATTTCACACTGAGACTCAGGGAGGACAGTTTCCGTAAGACAGATTTAATACCTATTCAGTATGACTCGTTCAAGAACTTTCCCAGCAACAGAGCAGGGAGATGCTGTGGTGATTATTACACTTTGCTCTATCCCCCATACATTTATAGAGGTGAACAATGTTAGTATCCTTGAAATCCTGACAGGGCCGGCTCTGGATTTTTTGCCACCCCAAGAAAAAAAATAAAATAAAATAAAAAAAGGGGGGGCACCGGAGCAGCAAAGCAAGGGAAAATAACAAAAACGGCAAGTGGCTGGAGCAGCAAAGCGGGGGGAGAAACAACAGAATGGCCGGAAACCGGAGGGGGGAGGTGGGACGGGAACACGGTGCAGCTGGAGTGGCAAAGCAAGAGGGGGAACAACCCAAAAATGGCGCGGCTGGTGCAGCAAAGTGGGGGGCGGGGGGAAGAAACAACACGCGACCAGCAAAGCGGGGAAAAAACAACAAAAAATCCTACAGCGCAGCATGAGCCAGAGGACTCCCTGTGCTGCAGAGTGCACGCCCGGTTTAATGGGGGGAGAGGGACGGGGAGGGAGAGAGCGAAGGGGGGGCTGCCAGCGCTTCAGCGAGGCGCTCGCCACCCAGCCCCGACCGCCGCGCCGCCTGCCGGGAGGGCTCAGCGCCGCTCAGGTCGGCGGGGAGGGAAGGACGCGGGCTGCCCTGCCGAGTTTGCTGCAAGGCACTCCCCTCCTCCGCCCCTACAGGGTGGCGGGAGCAGCGAACAAACAACAACAATAACAACAAAAAGCGGCCGTGCCGCCCTAGGTTTGGGCGGAATGCCGCCCGGTAGAATCTGCCGCCCCAAGCACGAGCTTGCTCAGCTGGTGCCTGGAGCCGACCCTGAATCCTGTGGCACTGATTCTTGCTCTCAGATAATGGAGATGAGCCAGGTGAGGCACCTTGTGGCGTGGTAGCCACCATACTTATAGATCTCTGCTGGAATGCCATCTGGTCCAGGTGCTTTCCCTTGTTACATCTACCTGATTGCTGTTATGGTCTCACATAAGAAAGGGGCCAGTGCAAGTTTTCTTTTTAAAGGATGTTATGAAAGAACATTAATTGATTTCTCAGAAATGTAAGAGTGATTAAGAAGCAAACTAAAATGTTCTATCCATCAGTCAAATATTTATTTTTTGTCAATTAAGAATCAATTGCTGTCCAGTATGCATAGAGGGATTATCCTATACACAGCATGGAGACCAGCGAAAAAGCTTTTGGTCTCTTGCAGTCTGCTGTCAGTAGTAATCTGCTACTTTCTTTTCCCATCACTATTTTTCATTTGCTGAAGTCTGGTTTGATCCATCTGCTTTGTTTGATGATATGAAGCCTTCCTAGCTGCTGAATCCTTGTCTGCTACATAGGCTCAATGGATAGCATGAAGTGAGTTCAACTGCTAACATACTTCAGGATCATTCTCACCAAACCACTCCTGATGTTTCCTCTTAAGGAAGCTGAGAGCTTCAGCAGACCTCTTGTATGTTGTGTCCTGAAAATGTTTTGAGGCTGTCTCAATACTTGCATGTTGCATCTGAAGAAGTGGGTTTTTTACCCACAAAACCTTATGCCCAAATAAATCCGTTAGTCTTTAAAGTGCCACTGGACTGCTTGTTGTTTTTGTGGATACAGACTAACACAGCTACCCCTCAATACTCAACATCTGCTGAGACTTCTGTAATGGCTGTAAATGCATCCCTGAGTTTCTGTTAGAATTCAGATTGTTTGTCACAATTTTCTAGGCTTAAAATATTGATTTTTTCCACTCGCTTGAGTCATCGTCTATGTTGCTTGAAAGCAGTATAGAGGGATACTTGACTTCTCACAAATCTATAGTCTGACCTCTCATGATGTGAGTGAGCTTGACAGTGCAAAGATCTTAAATACCCAACTCCTGAAAAACCAATGAGTACTTAAAAATGGGCATGAAGAGAAGACAAAATGACACAAGGAACACACATTTTAAACATTGGTAATGTAATAAAATATCAGAATCCCTCATCTGGATGCCCAGCTCTGTGTTTAGACATATAAGTGCCAATATGAATGCCCACATGTTGACTAGAACCCCAAGTTTGACACATACATAGGTTCCATATGCATTCAGAGTACCCTACTTTGGATCAAAATAAAGAACATCTTGAAACTTTCGTTTTGCTCTTTCGTCCCTCCCCTCCCCACATCATAGCAATATCTCTGTAATAAAACAAGGTTCTATTTGTTTCAGATAACTTCCAGTGGCATTATGCTGCTGCTGCCATAAAATGTGTACAGCTAATAATTTCACTATATTTTGTATCTCAATTATTCACTAATGATCCATCATTACAGAATTTTAAAAAACCCACGCTAATTAGTCTCATAGAGCTACATAGTAAATTTGAGTTTTTTCCAATATATCAGCTTAGTATGCCAGATTCTCTGGTATGCTCTGGCCGTGTTGCCCTGCATCAGCAGCAGAACCTGTCCCTAAACCCAACATAACTGGTCTGGAGAATATTATTCCCAGGTAAGGAAGGTCTTCTGGTGGTATAAAGCCAGTGTAAGAGCTCTTATGCCACTCCCCCTCTTTGCTACTGGCATAGCAGGAAAAAACACAGTGTGGCTAGAAGGGGACATAACTGGGATGCCTGTGCCATGCCTCTGACCTTTGATTGCATTTTGCTGCAGGGGGAATAGCTCTGTACAGTCTGCACCAGGATCAGGGGACTGCAAAGGTATGCTGTAAGCCTCTCTTGTACACGCACCTCTGACTTGCACTGTGTGAAGGTCAGCTGCCTGCATCCAAGCACCTAGTCATTCCACAGCACATTTTTCCCTTTTACCTACAGCAGAGTATATTATTTTTATGCTGTATCTCTCTCTCTCTTTTTTTTTTTAGCTCCCTCAGTGCATATGCTGACATTTAGCAGTTCTGTTCACAGGACTGAACTGGTATTCAACCTGCCAGACCACAAACAAGAGATGTACCAATTTCAAAATCTTCCAGCTCACTGATAGCTCTTCTTTCTTGACAGACACATTTATTCCAGATTCCCCTTTTCTCAGCTTCTCCCTCAGGCAGCATAGGACAACTTCTGTGATACTGAGTATGATCCTTGATGATAACAGCAGGATTTTTACACTGCCCTTCAACAGATCTCCACTGGTGTTAGCTTACTTAGCTAGTGAAACATGCAAGGACATTCTCTCCTGCTACACTTTTTTCTTCTTCCAGAGAAACTTTGCAGCAAATTCTATTATTCCTCAAACACATTAATCAATTATTAAAACTTTTACATACCTGATGTTTATTTTATTCTATCAACTACAATAGATGATTTACACTTGTATTTTATCAGCACTTAACTATTACTTCACTCAGTTACGAATTAGTCCAAATGGCAGACAACATGTGAGCTGATGAGGCAGTGTTTAGCGCTCCTTAGCTATGTGCTTGTCGTTATTGCTCTCCTCAAAAAGCTTTTTCTCCCTCGGGGAGCCCCTAATACAATATTTAGCTTGAATCCTAATGTAGCTAGTTCCATTATAACTATATACATAGACTCAAAGGCAACTGTAAGCAATGCAAAAATAGATCAATACTAATCTAAAATGTTGGTGTGTAATTCTAACAGAGCTGTTACTTATCATTTCAATTGTATCATCTGTCTTATGTTCTGATTGGCTGCTGTTACTGAATCATGCTAGTGACTTGAAGAGTGCTTAGTGTTACCGTTCTTAAAGACAGAATAATGTTAACAATTGTAAATGAGTAATATCACTTCAGTGTCGCTTACTGTTGCTGGGCTTAACTTTCTTATCCCATTTAGTGATTTTGTTTTGCTTTGTTTATTCAATTTTTCAAGTACAAATACATTTGGGACAAATAAAAAATGTAAAAAACCACAAACAACTAACTGGGATTATTTTAAATCTTAAGAGAAGCAAATTGTGTTCCTTTGCAACACCAGCTACGTCAATAGACAGCACAAATGCACATATTTTTCTGTTACAAAATAAAAATGGACAACAATCATATTTATCACTGAATTGTTTTTTAAATCTACTTTGAGCCTCAAATTCTACTATATTAAGAAAAAATAAAAATCTGAGACTAGAAATCTTGGTATTTCTCTCTAAAATTTAGATTTTGCCATTTGAACAAGCCCTGTGATCCATTTTAAAGGATTTTTTTAAAAAGAAATTGGTGGATAGTTAAAATTCTTTACCATTCCTTCCACCCCATTTTTCCCCCTAAGCACAGGCCTCCAAACACCATCCAAGTTATTTGGAATCATTTCAGCTCATCCCTACCAAAGTGAAATATTAAAGAGCAAGCTGGTTTTGAAGACTTAAATAAATGTTAATTTGGGGAACACAGTTCATTTCAAGGTTCCGTCAATAAATTTTGCTTATGAAAAATAGACAGATTACTGATGAAACTTGTAATAAGAAATATTAATTCACCAATACCATCAGCTCACAGTTTTGTATAACATGGAAGACCTTATGCCGCAGAGTTAGGGATCTCTTTCCAGCTGTCAAATGATGGATTCCCTGGATTCTTGCTAATTGGCTATACACCAAGGTAAACAAGTCATCTAATTCCAGAACACTGAACTGATTAACATCGGGTTGTATGTATGTATATATATATATATATACACAGAGAGAATAGTTTTCAATGCTGTTTTTGCTTCACTGACCAACAATGGGCTTGATTTTAAAAATTAAAGCTGCTAGGCTGCAGAACCATTAAAGGCATGTAGAAAAAGTGGAAGTGTCCAAAAAGTATACTTACAGCTGTATTATTTTGAAAAACAAAACTATGGTGTAATTGAGACTAGCAGTATGGACATTTTGTCCTCTTTGTTTACTCAAAACTTGAGGCATCAGAACTCACTCTCCATTAAAGCTAGTCAAAAAAAACATAGAAAGATTTTTCACAAAAAAGAACCAAGATGTTTTCCCTGTTTTATTAAATCAAAAACATTGTTAATGAAAATTTTCTGACCAGAACTAATTTCACTCTTTGCCTCTTCAAACTCATGGCCTTTCACCATGAAGAAGTCTAGTTTTAAACATACTGAGCCAAATTTTCCTCTCACTTACACCAGGGTAAACCTGGAGTAATTATTTTGATGTTGATGGCTTTTCTTCAGATTTGCGCTGACTGGTGTAAAAAGAGGACAATTTGATTCATTAGATCCCACTTTCCACTATTACATTTGTGGTATGGTCTTTGTTTGCCTATAAATAAGTTTTTAAAATTTTGTTTGTTTGTTTGTTTGTTTTAAGTGTTCAGAGCCATCTTCTCTGCTGGTATAAAAAGACATCAATGGAGCAGTGCCAGTTTACAGCAGCAAAGAATTTGGATCATAATTTTAAACACCCCAAAAAATCTCTCACAATCTTACATTTGTTCACAATGCAGGTGTTCTAGAGTGATCATATTAGCACTGTACCTTTACAAAAAGGAGCAGAGGATCTGAGCGGGGAGGCAGGGAGTGAAGTAGCAAGGAAAGGTCCAATGTCACTGCACTGGGAGCTGTAGATAATGAAGAAAAACTTACTGTGAGAAGTTTTTTGGACGTCTTTTGCTCCAATACATGGGCAGGATCAACAGAACAGAATTGTGATTTGAAATAAAAAAAATGTGTTTGCTTTGATTCTTTGATTCAGTCTGACCAGATATCAGTAAAATTACATTATTTGGACCCTCCACTCTGAGACCCAAGAAATAGAAAGTATGGATTTATATATTGGATTCAATTCTGCCCTCAGCTACATCTATGAATTCCCACTGAAGTCAACTGGAGCTGGGTATGCAAATCTCACTGCTGAATTTGCCCTCTGTTGTATATTAAGGTTCTGCATATATTTAGCAGTATAACTGGCCACCAAAACGTATTTCATGGGCTCAGTCTTCAAATGTGCTCAATATGCTGAGTGGATCGCGGGACACCAAAAGGACTTATTGAAGAAACTTATCTTGGTGCCAGTTCTACACCAACTCTGGCATATTTTACAGAAGCCTCATGTTGACTGACCATGGCACTACAGCTGGGAACTGCCACAGCACAGTGGAGAGCGCCCATTTGTTCCCAACCCAACACATTCCAGTTGCATTGGCTTTCCAGACATTTTTCATTGTTATATGGGCCCTTTGTGTCTCATATGGCAAGTTGAGGTTACGATGAGACTTTTGCATTTCCTTACTTAGGAGTATTTAAAACTGCAACCTTAACCTTACATTAACAATTCTCAATGGAGGTCATTGTGTCCTATCCAAATACTGACCCAGCCCAATCTGGCTTAGCTAGTCAGACCTAACAGCATGGGTTGCTATTTCTGTGTGTATAAACTGTTGAAGTCCTTAAAGATATAAAAAATTTAAAATGGTGTGCAGTGTCTTCTAGTTTCTGAATTAGCAAATCAACAGAGGAAAAACATATGCTTATGTACAGCAATTCAGCTTGAGTATGAAAACATTAATTATTTACTGTAATATGCTGATTTATAATTATGAAATCAGAAATTTAATTGGCATCTAGTGCAATAAAAACATTCCTAATGTCATTATCTAAGTGCTGATGCTTGATGCTTTCAAACTCAGCTGAACTGTCAAAAAATACTTTTGTTAAATCTTTGTACCTGCTAACTGACAACTATTACAGAAAAAAAGCTGAAAAAGTGCCATTATACAACAGCTGGAGATGATGTCTTTACATTTCAACCAAACTGATGCAGTTCACTGTTGGTCACCAGGCATATGTCTCACTGCTGACAGAAAGAGTGACTGCACCGATAATAAAAACACATATTCCTGGCAAACAGAAACTGCCATCATGAATTACATTAAAAGTGATTTGTATGGTGGTTACTGATTATTTCAGTCTGACTGACACAGCTTTATCCCTAGATGCAAGAATAGGATTGTGTGCTGATGAGCATGTTTGTGTGTGCATGGGTGCATGATGGGAGGTGTGAGTTACAGTTTAATGTAATGCTACCCAGGAGAAGATGAGGAAAACTATTTAACAGAATCAGAGATAAGCAGTATAAAAGATAGAATCAGCAGAGCCAATTCAATCTATTTGGGTTAGTGTAAAAAGTGTGCTGCAAGCAGGGCTCTAGCTTTACGCCTGCTGCTGCCCGAGCTCCAAATTACAGCTGAAACAGCAGGAAGTTCTTAGATCTTCTAGCCCCAGGTGAAGAGGTCTGATCTTCAAAGTAGTAGCCATGGAAAGGGAGGTGTATCAGAATAACCTTACAACTGTTAGTTGAACAATAATCAGCATGAGTAAAACTTCATTTTGAAAGATCATTCGATGGAAGGAGGTGAGTTATAAACTGATAAACTGGCTTAGGCTGGGGGAAAGAAAAACAAAAATACCGAATTTAGTAATCACTCTAGTTTATTAAGCCTGGTCTACTCAGATTTTGTACTAGTATAATTATTTTGAATAAGAGTTGGATAGCATGAACACAGTAACAGAAGTACAAAAGTGCCTTCTACGCTACACAAATTAGCTACTTGGATAGTAAAAGTAGTACAAATTATGGGTATTAGCAAGGTCTTAGTCTTTGATGACAGAGAAAATCAATTGAACATGCAAAAGAAAGTCTAAATTTGATACCAAAATATTTTCTGTTAGAAACTATTAATTCAAGTTAACCTTGGAAATTCAAATGAATGAAAGTGATGTTAAGAGCTCCTCAGCCTTAGTTCAGAAGTCCCTGGAGTCATACGTGAGGCTTGTCTACACTTAAAATGCTTCAGTGGCACAGCTGTGCCAATGTAGCACTTCATTGTAGACACTACCTATGCCAATGGGAGGGCTTCTCCCTCCGGCATAGATACTATACTTCCCCAAGAGGCTGTAGATAGGTCAATGGAAGGATTTCCATCCACACCCCTGAGAGGTGTACAAAAGTAAATTCCTAGTGTAGACCAGGCCTCAGTTTCTTACTACCACATATTAATTGTATGAACATATGGCAATATCATGCATTATGTAGCAACCTAAATATCAATGGACTGTTAGGTACTGTAGAGCTGAGAAGAGCTAATATGAGCCCAAGCTTGTTAACATGCCTGATTTTTGGTTATTTCTAGCCTTTTTCCCTGTGTGCAGCACAAGCTCACTGCTGTGTTTCTCTTCCATCCTCTCTAATCCCTCCCCACTGGAGCTGGGTGAACTTTTTTGAGAGATAGTTTATTTGCCAAAAATTGCAGTTTTGGGGTGACCAAACTATTCACAAATTCAACACAAATTGAACAAATAGTTTTGGATGATTTTCTGGGTGGAGCTAGATACACAAAACTGTGGTAGTGACAGCAACTCACCTTACTCTCTATAGCAAAGTGGTGAGGGTACCACAGTTAAATCTTCACAGTGGAAAAGGGCTTGAACTTGGGTCTTCTTCCTCCCAAGTGAGTGTGCTGACCCCCCAGGGTATAGGGTGTTCTGGGATGGGATTCTCTCAATCTCTCCTGCTGAAGCTGTTCCGTGTTGTATAAATAATTAAACAGTAATTGGAGGCACTTCTACTTGGATCTGCCTCCCCCAGGACAGTGCCCTAGCCACTGTGCTCTAGGGGGAACACCATCTGTCTAGAGAATCTGGCCCTTTGATTTTATTTTAAAAAGGTACATATACCTGGCCACAAAATGTTTTGTTTGATCCCAAACTTTCCCCTCCAACCTTTTTGATTCAATGATTTTTTTTTTTTAAAGGTCAGTTTTGGTTTGAACCATTTTTTTATATTTTATTTTTTTGGAACTAGCAGCAAACCAAAAAAGCAAAAAAATCAGTTATTCACCCAGCTCCGGCTCTTGTCACTCCTTTGTTGCATTTAGTCTGAAATTAGGCCCTGACCTGCAAAGACTTTGAAATCAATGGGACTACTACAATGGGTAAAGCTAAGCACATATGTAAATCATTGCAGGGTCTGAGCCCCAGACTAGAAACTATCCATTTTCATATCTGTAATCTAAGATGCTTAGTACAGCTTGAACATTATAAAACAAATTAGCAGCAACATCAAACAGGGAAATTAATATGAAAAATTGGAAGTTTCAGGTTATGAATTTAAGTGTTCAAAAATCAGGAAATATGAAAGGTTAGGCTAAATGCTTAAGCTTAACTCCTCCTCCTGACTATTCATGACCACTAGTCCTTAATTACATGATCACATATATTTCTCAATGAATACAATATACTATACAGGTTTTTTTCCCTACAACTTTAAGTATAGGTGTGTGCAATATCATATTATTGTCTTTTTTTCTGTGTATACATATGGTATAACATATATTGCACTATATATTTAAGGCAAGATATTGCAGTGGTGGGTCTGAGGATTGTGAGATAGCAGCAAGATATTAGCCATTTGTAAGGCAGCTGACCATGGTGATTTTTCACCCATTTTAAAATAAAAGTGAAGCAAACTTAGGGTGCTGCAGGAGCATGCTGCAGTCGTGTGTAAACAGACCCTCTTTGAGCTCCATTAAAAACATGCTGTGTTTTTACAATTTGAATATACTCCAGGTTCACTGCATTCAAACCTCTCTAATTTATACTAATGGAAGATTCAGGAAGCCTAGAACAGTTTGGTGAGAATATTATGTTTAATTAAAAGTGTTCACTGTGCTATTAGACTTGGCCCCAGTGCAACTATAAGAACATAGTGGGATTGTGTTGACAACTCTTGATTTTATTGTGAGTCTCATTTTATTTGGTATTTTCCTTAAAGCTCCCATCCTGGAGGCATGTGATAACAAGAGGATCTGAACTTTTTCCACAACCATGAGGGCTAGAAACATACTGAAACAGTTGAGACAGTATGCTCAGTATATCCTAAAGGTTCAGAAACAAGAAAACATAAGGAACCTCAAATTTATTTGTTTGTTTTAATCTTATGATTTTTGTGAGCCTGACTAATGAGTTTTTGAACACGCGAGGCTGACAATATTGCGGACTTGGGCAATGCCTAAAGTTAAGCACATGCTTAAGTGCTTTGCTGAATTTGGGTCAAAGTCTAAAAGAATCCTGAAAAGCAAACCAAGGTCAATGAAACTTGAGTATATGCTTAAAATTAAGCTCATTCTCAAGGACTTTGTTGAATTGGAGCTCAATCTTGTTTCTGTCCAAGCTAATTTGGATCTTGTCCATGTAAAAATTTTAATTCAAATGAAATTTAATTCCTCTCCACCCTGAATGAATAACTATGAAATGAGAAGGAAAATGTGGTCAAAAATTAACCTGGATCTGAACAATAGAGAGCTAAAAAGAATAAGCTACAAAATATATAAACTTCTTTCTAACTCTTTATTTTATAGAAAAGTTAACTCAGAAACAGAGAAAGCATGTGCTTTGTGCATTAGTGCCAAGGGAAACTCTCCACTATGTTCAATAACATTAAAATTGACATAACATGACTGAATGTCAAAGGTTGATGGAATCTAGCAGGGTTAGAAATATTAAACAGGTAGAGATTTTGTATAATGTTCTTCCATTTTTGATAGTTTATATACCTGTGAAGAAGGTTCATTATTAGTTATGAAATGCAACCTGCAGTATTCAATTTTTTGTAATAGACATAACAGCAGTGAGGAAGAGATGACTTGGAGTGGAGTAAGTGCTTTTGGAATATCTGTCAATTTTACCCAATACTGTTCCCAATGTATTCTGCACAGGATGTTTTTGGCAATGCATTTAATATAAGTCAAAATAAAGAAAGGAAAATCAAAAATAAGAGAAATAAACAAGAAACCTGAAGTTCAAATTGCTGCTCTCAAAACATAGTGTTTACAATGTTTAGATATGAAAGAAGTCCATACACTCTTTTTCTGCATTTCAGTTCCTAAAGATTGAAAATCATTCATTTTATTATTACAGATTTCATTTGGGCAAATGGATGCTTTAGTGGATTAACCCATGGACTGTCACAGCCTGTTTCTAAAATAGAAAGCAAAGACTATTAGACTGTTGTAAAGTGTTCTGAGTGATATACATTGGTTGATTTCAGTATGACATTTTCTGCTTTGTTCTCTACAGCATAAATTTAATAAAAATGGTGTAATTTTCACTTCCAGGCTTACAGATGAACAGATAAGCAGGTCCCATTTGCAAAAAAATACTTTTGCTTCATTTTTCCCTTTCAGTTTCCTTGCTAACTTCTATTCTACAATAAAATTGACAGAGAGGAAGGAAGCTGTGGCCAGCATAATGTTAGCTATGTCCTATAAATTAATTGTTTTTTCCCTTATTTGTATATATTGGGACCAAATCCCTTACTAGCTGAAGCAGCTAAACATGCACATCTGTGAGTAGACATGTCTGACACACACAAAAAAGTTGGACTAACTCCTGATAATGTATTTGTATTTTTTACCCCTTCCTATAGCCTTTAGACATAAAGTTTCATCAGTAATCACTCTGAAAGATGAAAAAAAATAAATTAAAACACATGTGTCTCAGAAACGGCTATATTCCACTGTTTCCATAATGGTACATGAGGTTTTATGCTTTGGCTGCAGAAGACAAAAATATCTTTTTTCATAATCCAAAAATTTATCTTTGCTCCAAAGCACAGATTTTTCAGGAATGCTTACATTGTAAAAAATTGGAGCGAAAAAACAGTTAGACTTTTACATCAATCAATTTTAGGACATGTGGAGCAATTGCTCCTGTTGTCAGCATAAGTAAAGTTTTCTACCTTCCTTAGAGGCTGGTTTTTCAGACTCTTCAGCACCACTAGCCCCTGCTGAACGAGCAAAAGAAGAATCAATTTCAAGACCTGAAGCTTAAATTACCCTTTTTGGAAGTATGCTGTATATCAACTAGGTTCCTGGGTCAGTCCCCCTAGGATACTTCATTAGATTAAATATCCCATTCTAAATTAGGTATAAGTTATGTACTATACTTTGGAGATAATCATTGTAAAAATTAGCATTTATGTTATTATTTGAGAGCAATGATCTGTCATTCAAGCCGGAGTGTGAGGAAACAACTTATTGCAGTGATGAATTGTGTGGCATGAAACCTCATGCTGCTACATAACAAAGAATACAGTGAAATGTGAAGAAATATATTTAACTACACTCCAGCGTAAACTTGTGGTATATTTATTTAGGCTCTTCTTTAGCCAAGCAAAACACTTTCTAAAGTGAACGGGAGTTCTGAGCCAGTGTTGAGACCTTGGGAGATTTTCACCTGCCTCTGCAGCATGGGGCACAGGTCTCTTTCAGGTTTAAACTAGTGTTTAAATGGTGGATTCTCTGTATTTTGAAGTATTTAAATCATGATTTGAGGACTTTGGTAACTTAGCCTGAGGTCAGGAGTCTATTACAGGAGTGGGTGAGTGAGGTTTTTTGGCCTACACTGTGCATGAGGTCAGACTAGATCAGGGGTCAGCAACCTTCGGTGCGCGGCCCATCAGGGTAATCCATTGGTGGGCTGTAAGACATTTTATTTACGTTGACCGTCTGCAGACATGGCCTGCCGCTGTTCCCAGTGGCTGAGGTTTGCTGTTCCCAGCCAATGGGAGCTGTGGGAAGCGTTGGTCAGCACATCCCTGTAGCCCGTGCCACTTCCCCACAGCTCCTATTGGCCGGGAACGGCAAACCATGGCCACTGGGAACGGCAGGGGGCTGTGCCTGCGGACAGTCAATGTAAACAAACTGTCTCATGGCCCACCAGTGGATTACTGTGATGGGTGATGTGCAGAAGGTTATTGATCCCTGGACTAGATTATCATGGTGGTCTCTTCTAGCCTTAAAGTCTATGAGCAAGAGAGTTGATGTGTAGGTGCACAGAGGGATTGCGAAGCACAATCTTTCCCAGTGCTGCTCCTTTCATAAGGGTAGAGGTGGATGCAATCTACAGCATCTATTCAATAAAGCATATTGCTCCCTCTGGCATGTGCTGGCCTCCTCCCTCCAAAGGCCAGTTCAGTGAGAGGCAGATCCATGACTCTACCTCCTTCCAATGTCCTTTAGCAGAACTTTCTGCATTGCCAATCTCAAGTGTTCAAAAAATCAT
The DNA here is from genome assembly GCF_003597395.2 of Chelonoidis abingdonii. Lineage (NCBI taxonomy): Eukaryota > Metazoa > Chordata > Testudines > Testudinidae > Chelonoidis > Chelonoidis abingdonii. Next base: position 91,428,858 of record NC_133771.1, read on the forward strand.
GAGTCAGACCCCCAAAATCCTGGGACAGGATTAAAAATTGTGACATTTAAAAAAATTATTTACCTCCTGGAGTTTGAGCCTTTAGAGTAAACTCAGTCTTTTCCAAGCTTTACTTTGAAACCGTGAGGGCTACAAACTTCTTTTTTTTTTTTTTTAAGTGAAAACTGAGACACTCACTTAATTGTATATTCAGGAACTTTAGTGAAAAAAAACAAACCCATACCAAATATCATACACGAGACTTGCTGTGACAAAATCATGAGATATGGCAACATTCTCTGGGTGGGGCAGGAACAAGCAGCCCTTTTGTTCCAGGGAACATAGGAGCTGTTATATACAGCCAAGCAAGGAGGTTGGAGCTTGCTGCTCATCCCTGTTAAGCTGCACGTAGGCGTATACGAAGATCACAGAATTGAGTGCTATGAGGTATTCTTCTTTTGCACTAGTATCCTAAGGTGAGATAGTGACAAAAGCTAATTCTCCACCTACTCACCCCATTCAGGTCAAAACATCCAAAATTTGCTGCAAGGATTTTAGTTTTAGATTCTTCTGGTCCAGGCTGAGTGAAGAATAAGCTGTGTTATTACATAGTGTTTCAAGAGTTGTATCTGAAATATTTTCAGAACTCAGGATGTAAACAGGGCCTCTGGACTGACTGCCATTCTTTTCATTCCCATGTTAATATCCAGTAAATGCTCTAATCAGAGTTTTTTTCCTTTAGTATTATTACTGCTAGTTACTGATACACTGATCAGCAGAGTACAAAGGAGCATAGGAAGTGCCATACCATCTATTTTGATATCCTATCTCTGACAGTGGGAAGTACTGAATGATACAGAGGGAGATGCAAAAAATAAATTCCCGATAAGGGACAATTATGGGATAACCTTCTCATATGGTAAGTTTTCTTTCTAACCACTATCAGTTAGCATTTAGTTTATGCCCCGAAGCATAAAAGCTCCTATCCGTAACTGTATTCTGCACCTTGCAGAAAAAAAATAACATGATCCCTGCCCTGAGGTGCTAACAGTCTAATCTGTAGACATTACTCAGTGATGAGAATAAGTTTCTAACATGCCCATCCGAGGCCCATCTTGTTTTCTATACAAAATTTAAAATAATAATTAAGACTAAATTGGCCCAGTAGCCCTTAAAAAGAAAAAAAAAGTCACTAATTCTTAACACTAGACAAAAAGAAAATAATCCAAAAGGACAGAATTTATGAAAAACAAACAGATAAATGTTGACAAATGTGCACACCTGAATAGACGTGCCTTGCATCAAGCTGTCAAGCATCTTCTCTGCAGAGTTAATCCAGGGTTTGAGGATATGCCTACACTGCAGCTGGGAAGTGTCATTTCCAGCTCATATAGATGTACACACGGTAACTCTGATAGAACTAGGGCACTAAAAATAGCAGTGTGGCCATGTCTATTTTGAGTATGCTAGCTCAATCAGAATTAGCACATGTATGTCTACCCGAGCTGGGAGTTGAACCTCCTAGCTGCAGTATAGACACATCCTTAGTCAGGTGTTATCCCTAACCCCGCACGTGTCCACACAAAACCATCTCACCCAAAGTGGTGGTGCTTTAAACCCAGACTAGTTAGCTCTTCTGGTGATATAAACTAAAGCTGGAATGAGGTTTTCACTCAGGATGGTAATGCACCCGCTTTGCAATGAGGATGTAGGCTAAACCATATAAATGCTGATAAACCCTCCAATGACTTCCCACAATTCCCTCATGTGCCCAGAAGGACAGAGAGGTTTTCCCATAGTTCACTAGGAAAAGTCACAGGACAGCTCAGCTTACTGCAGCACAAAATAACATGGGATATGGTCCAGAAGTCCTAGCAAAACACGTGGGTGAGTACAGCACCAGGGAGGACACAATAACTCGCATATGGCTTGGCAGGGAGGCTGCTCAAACCTGAGGCAGGAGAACCTGGATAATCAGACCTGGGTGCTGACCATCTGAGTTAACAGATACCCTAAGACAGCCTCAGAGGGAATTGGTAGACAAGCCCAGAGTGAGAATTCCATGGATTGGGTCCCTGAACTAAGAAGATCCTGTCCCAGACTCAATTCAGAACCTCACTGTGCAGAAAAATAATTTAAAAAAAAGAGAATCAAGCTACAGAGGGAGAGAGAACAGCAAGAAGAGTTTCTAAGCAGCATATTTCTGGAGTGATATATGGGGAGGTTAGACTTGAATTTCCTGAGTTTTAAAATATCAGTCTTCAGTTTCCTATCTCACACACTACCTGATAGGGCCATTTAATAATCACCCAGCCAGTCACTTTCTGCTGTGGTGAATTGCTTTAATACTACTGAAAGGCCATCAGCTGAACAAAAAATCATATAAATATCTATACATTTGACTTTTAGGAATTTTTGTTTGTTTATTGTCAATGGCAAAAACAATCTTGAAAAGTTGAAAGTAGAATTAATGATAAATTTAGTAGTTCATGTGGAATAATCTGCCTTTCAAATAACCCAGTACTGCAATTGCCTTAAAGGCAGAAACATCTGCTATGGAGTGTTGCCTTGGTTGAATACAGCAACCTGAGATTTTACTATTGACCAGCTCTGCTCTCACTAGTGTGTAGCATTGTTGTCAACTGGAATTATAAACACTATAGAATCTTAATGATTTCATCGAGTGGCACCAACCTCCCCCCCCCAAAAAAAACCACTATGTTCAGGTAGGATGAATATATGGAGGTAGAGAGTTAATGTCAAAACATATTTACATAAAAAAGGCATGGTCTTGGGAAAATGCTTCTTCGGCATGAAAGCTCATGCATACATACCTCTCAGAAGGATTCTGTTCAAGAAACAGATGGAAGTTTTCATATTTCTCAAAATGAAAGGTGAAGAAATAGGAAACAGCCTGCAGAGAACAAGGCAATCCAAATAGCTCACCAGTAGCTTAGCAGTTGTGGAAAAAGCTCACAGCTTGTGACAAAGCCAGAAGTTATTGCAAAAATATATTGTGTTTGACATTTAATTTGCTTCTTTTACTCGTAAGAAGAAGAGGAGAAAGAGAGGTATGAAATGGGAGAGTACCACAACCTGACTGTGTTTGGATAATGAACAGTTAATTACAATGAAACCTGTATCAGAGACCAAGCTTATTTACATGGCCCCTTGTCCTGAAACACCATCCTAAAGTATTTTGAGAATACACCACCTCAGAAAATTCTGGCCATCAGAAAAAGCAGTCACATGTCACAAACAAACAGCAGCAAATGTGCAGATGTACTAACCGAGCGAATATAGTGTCACTGGGCAGGTGCTACGGCATTGGGCAGGCTCAGTGGGGCACAGGTTGCTGTTGCTCTCTTCTGGAACACATCAGTGCTGCTGAGCCTGACTAGCACTTGGGCTGGGAGAAATTTTTTCAGGCAAACCATTCCCCCCTGTCCCCTACTCCTGAAAAATGCAGGTTCAGGTTGACTGAAACATTTTGTGAATTCATGCTGATTTCAGCTAATTGTCTCCGCCAAAATGAAAAAAGAAAGAAATGTTGGAAATGTTGAGTCAAACCATTGGACATAACCAAAATTAAATATATTGATTTTTCAGCCTAGGGTCTCAAGGGGATTTAGACACCATCACAAAACCACTGGCAAAGCAGGAAGTGGTGACCCCCTTATCATCTTTAGTTCACTGGTTAGGTTGCTCACCTGGGGTGGAGGAGATCTGCGTTTGAATCCCTCTTCTGGAGCAGGGACTTGAACCAGTCTACTCTTTCCTGAGTGACTGCCTGTAGTGAGGCGGCATGGGTCCCCGCCGCCCCAGAGAGAGAGGAGTGCCTCCGGACACCAGAGTGGGCAGAGCCAGGGAGCTTTGAACCTGCCCCCCAGTGGGTCAGGCATGGCACAGGAAGTATAAAGGCCCAACCCCAGAGCTCACTAAGACAGCAGCCACCAGGGAGACCAGATGCCTCTGGCCCTAGTCTGGCTGCAGCATTGCCAGAACCCATGTCGGTGTGTTACGGCCAGGATCCCCACTGATACAGCAGCAGGTTTTCTGCTGCTGCTAGGGCCCTGGGCTGGGACGGAGTGAAGTGGGAGGGCCGGCGTCCCCCCTGCCACCCAACTCACAGGTGACAGTCTCCCCATCTCCCAGGCCTTCGGACCCAGGGCCTGGGCCCACCGTGTATATATTGTTCTTGCTCCGCCCCTGCCTGAGGACCTGACTCACAATTGCCCCACGCTGACTGAGGGCCTGGGCTGATGACTGTGTTGTTTCTGCTCTCACAAAGGCCATGGAGGAAGACTCCTGTGGCTGGACTAATTCCCTGCTAGACCTCCTCCTGAACTTAGTGAGCAGTGGGGATCCCTGCCGCCTCAGAGAGAGATGAGCTCCAGCTAATCTCATTACACTGTCCTTCTTCCAAGGTGGGTGTCTTGCAGCCTGTTCAAGCTGTTCCACTTTGTATACAATACTACAGTATTCATTGGGTCCCAGAGACCATGAGAATCACTCGTGATTAGGGTACTGATCTGGGATACCTCATATAGCTGTCTAGGTTCCAGTCCTTGAGCCACTTAATATTTAAATTATTCATTATTGACCCAAACCAATTTTTCCCCAGTTTTTCAGAACTGGCAAAGAGTTGAAAAATCAATTACTCACAAACCTCTAATTAGTATTGCTCTGAGTGGTGGCACACACCCTTGCTACTTTCAAAGTCAGTTATGCCCCTTTTAAACTAGTGCCCTCAAATTCAGGGCAAAATGCATGTGTTGCCATGGTGGAGACTTGCTACCAATTTTGTCCCCTCATTTTGCGTATTGCAGCTTTAGTTGCAGCTACATTGAGGCTAGCTTCCAGTGAAATCTAAAAAATGGAACATCATTGACAGAATTATCCACTGCCTGTGACATGGTATAGAGATATGTGCTGTTACTCAAGGCACCAAATGTGGTAGCACTACACGACTTCTGGCCACAATGCTGAGCAACCAAACAGATACAGAATCTTTGAAAGGGCAGATCAGCAAAGCACATAGGTTCAACTATTTTTCTCAAGGATCAGTGCTGGCTTCTTCATTATTCAACACCTGCATTAGTGACTCATCTGACACAATTTTGCTTGTCATTGATAACATTGCTTTTGCAGTACAAAGCACAGACTTTGACCATCAGCAACATCCTCTCCACCAACATGAAGATAATGGTGGAATACAGATGCTCCCCGACTTATGCAAGCTTTCTGTTCTGGAACACCTTGCGTAAGTCGAATTTTGCATAAGTCAGGAACGTATACCCAACAATTACACAAAAAAAATAAATAAAAGCTTACCGAACTTTTTCCATAAGTGTGGATTTGTGTAAATCAGGTTTGCGTAACCTGGGGAGTGTCTGTACTTTCAATATTGGAAGTTCCATCCCAATGCCTCCAAAAATGTATGACGACATAAGAACATAAAAATGTCCATACTGGCTCAGACCAATGGTCCGTTTAGCCCAGTATCCTTTGTCCCAGCAATGGCCAGTGCCAGATGCTTCAGAGGGAATGAACCTAATGAGGCAATTATCAAGTAATCCATCCCCTTTCATCCAGTCCTAGCTTCTGGCATTCAGAGGCTTAGAGACACCCAGAGCATAGGGTTTTGTCCCAGACCATCTTGGAAAATAGCCAATGATGTACTTATCCTTCATTAACTTACTTAATTCTTTTCTGAACACAGTTATACTTTTGGACTTCAGACATCCCCTGGAAAAGAGTTCTATAGGTTGATTGTGCATTGTGTGAAGAAGAAATATTGTATTTTTTTTAAACCTGCTGCCTATTAATGTCATTGTGTGACCCCAGGTTGTGCTATGTGAAGAGGTAAACAACAGTTCCTTATTCACTTTCTCCACACTATTCATGATTTTAGAGATCTCTATCATATCTCTCTCCTCCCCTCCCACCCCCAACTAGGGTGACCAGATGTCCCGACTTTATAGGGATAGTCCCAATATTTGGGGCTTTTTCTTATATAGGCTCCCATTACCCCCCACCCCCTGTCCTGATTTTCACACTTGCTGTCTCGTCACTCTACCCCCAACTTAGTCATCTCTTTTCTAAGATGAACAGTTCCAGTCTTTTTAATCTCTTTACATTTGGAGGCTGTTCCATTCCCCTAATCATTTTTCTTGCCCTTCTCGCTACCTTTTCCAATTCTAATAAATCTCTTCTGAGATGGGCAACCAGAACTGCATGCAATATTGAAGATGTGGGCATACCATGCATTTATACAGTGGCATTATGATATTTTTCGTCTTATTAGCTACCCCTTTCCTAATGGTTCCTAACATTTGGTTAGCTTTTTTGACTGCCGCTGCACATTGAGCAGATGTTTTCAGAGAACTATCTGTGATGACTCCAAGATCTTTCTTGAGTGGTAACAGCTAAATTAAATCCATCATTTTATATATATCATTGGGATAATTTTTTCCCCAACATGCATTAATTACCTTGCATTTATCAGCACTGAATTTCATCTGCCATTTTTTTGCGCAGTCAAACAGTTTTGTGAGATCCCTTTGTAACTCTGCACAGTCAGCTTTCGACTTTATTTTGAGTAATGTAATATTGTCTGAAAACTTTGCCACCTCACAGTTTACCCCCTAGTCCAGATGATTTATGAATATGTTGAACAGCACTGGTCCCAGTACAGATCCATGGGGGACCTTGCTGTTTACCACTCTCCATTGTGAAAACTGACCTTTATTCCTATCCTTTGTTTCCTGTTTTTTAACTAGGTATTGATCCATGAGAGGACCTTCCCTCTTATCCCATGACTGCTTACTTTGCTTCAGAGTCTTTACTGTGGGACCTGGTCAAAGGCTTTCTGAAAGTCCAAGTACACAATCACCCTACAATTATCACCCTCAAAGGATTCTAATAGATTGATGAAGCATGATTTGCCAGTGGCATCTCAGATTTGTGCCAAGACACTTCCAAAACTATCCATTATTTTACTAATCTGGACTCGACTATTTGAACATTGCTCATCACCTCTCTTGCCATATGAAAGAAGAAGTTGCAGTTTTCCTCTGTGAAGGAATATTTTTTTTACCACAATTGGGGTTAGACTGTAGTTGAGCTACGGACCCATGCAAGGGAGGAAGAACTAACCTCTCAGTAGTAAATTCTTCCTAATTTTCACCTCCAAGGAGGAAGCAGAAATGCCTTTTAGAAAGAGCACCTTATGAATCACCCCATCTGGGGTTAAAACCTAGCCCTAGTCTTTACTGCAGAGTATGTAGTGTTGTGTATAATGATGATGAGGAGTATGGAATGGTTATATCCTCTTGCTAGTTTTCACACATTACTATCAGGTGAAATGGAAATCAGATTGCATATGCTATAATGTTGGAATATGAAGCTGCTCATTCAGGAAATACACAAAAGCAACTATTCCCCTTATGCTTGGATTGCGAAGCTCAGAGGACCAAGGCATGAGAAAAATCATGCATAGAGAGTTTGAACATAGGAACATAAGAACGGCCGTACCGGGTCAGACCAAAGGTCTATCTAGCCCAGTATCTGTCTACCGACAGTGGCCAATGCCAGGTGCCCCAGAGGGAGTGAACCTAACAGGCAATGATCGAGTGATCACTCTCCTGCCATCCATCTCCATCCTCTGACAAACAGAGGCTAGGGACACCATTCCTTACCCATCCTGGCTAATAGCCATTTATGGACTTCACCACCATGAATTTATCCAGTTCTCTTTTAAACGCTGTTATAGTCCTAGCCTTCACAACTCCTCAGGTAAGGAGTTCCACAAGTTGACTGTGCGCTGCGTGAAGAAGAACTTCCTTTTATTTGTTTTAAACCTGCTGCCTATTAATTTCATTTGGTGACCCCTAGTTCTTGTATTATGGGAATAAGTAAATAACTTTTCCTTATCCACTTTCTCCACATCACTCATGATTTTATATACCTCTATCATATCCCCCCTTAGTCTCCTCTTTTCCAAGCTGAAGAGTCCTAGCCTCTTTAATCTTTCCTCATATGGGACCCTCTCCAAACCCTAATCATTTTAGTTGCCCTTTTCTGAACCTTTTCTAGTGCCAGTATATCTTTTTTGAGGTGAGGAGACCACATCTGTACACAGTATTCGAGATGTGGGCGTACCATGGATTTATATAAGGGCAATAATATATTCTCAGTCTTATTCTCTATCCCTTTTTTAATGATTCCTAACATCCTGTTTGCTTTTTTGACCACCTCTGCACACTGCGTGGACATCTTCAGAGAACTATCCACGATGACTCCAAGATCTTTTTCCTGACTCGTTGTAGCTAAATTAGCCCCCATCATATTGTATGTATAGTTGGGGTTATTTTTTCAATGTGCATTACTTTACATTTATCCACATTAAATTTCATTTGCCATTTTGTTGCCCAATCACTTAGTTTTGTGAGATCTTTTTGAAGTTCTTCACAATCTGCTTTGGTCTTAACTATCTTGAGTAGTTTAGTATCATCTGCAAACTTTGCCACCTCACTGTTTACCCCTTTCTCCAGATCATTTATGAATAAATTGAATAGGATTGGTCCTAGGACTGACCCTTGGGGAACACCACTAGTTACCCCTCTCCATTCTGAGAATTTACCATTAATTCCTACCTTTGTTCCCTGTCTTTTAACCAGTTCTCAATCCATGAAAGGACCTTCCCTTTATCCCATGACAGCTTAATTTACGTAAGAGCCTTTGGTGAGGGACCTTGTCAAAGGCTTTCTGGAAATCTAAGTACACTATGTCCACTGGATCCCCTTGTCCACATGTTTGTTGACCCCTTCAAAGAACTCTAATAGATTAGTAAGACACGATTTCCCTTTACAGAAACCATGTTGACTATTGCTCAACAGTTTATGTTTTTCTATGTGTCTGACAATTTTATTCTTAACTATTGTTTCACTAATTTGCCCAGTACTGACGTTAGACTTACCAGTCTGTAATTGCCGGGATCACCTCTAGAGCCCTTTTTAAATATTGGCGTTACATTAGCTAACTTCCAGTCATTGGGTACCGAAGCCGATTTAAAGGACAGGTTACAAACCTTAGTTAATAGTTCCGCAACTTCACATTTGAGTTCTTTCAGAACTCTTGGGTGAATGCCATCTGGTCCCGGTGACTTGTTAATGTTGAGTTTATCAATTAATTCCAAAACCTCCTCTAGTGACACTTCAATCTGTGACAGTTCCTCAGATTTGTCACCTACAAAAGCCAGCTCAGGTTTGGGAATCTCCCTAACATCCTCAGCCGTGAAGACTGAAGCAAAGAATCCATTTAGTTTCTCTGCAATGACTTTATCGTCTTTAAGCGCTCCTTTTGTATCTCGATCATCAAGGGGCCCCACTGGTTGTTTAGCAGGCTTCCTGCTTCTGATGTACTTAAAAAACATTTTGTTATTACCTTTGGAGTTTTTGGCTAGCCGTTCTTCAAACTCCTCTTTGGCTTTTCTTATTACACTTTGCACTTAATTTGGCAGTGTTTATGCTCCTTTCTATTTGCCTCACTAGGATTTGACTTCCACTTTTTAAAGGAAGTCTTTTTATCTCTCACTGCTTCTTTTACATGGTTGTTAAGCCACGGTGGCTCTTTTTTAGTTCTTTTACTGTGTTTCTTAATTTGGGGTATACATTGAAGTTGGGCCTCTATTATGGTGTCTTTAAAAAGCGCCCATGCAGCTTGCAGGGATTTCACTTTAGTCACTGTACCTTTTAACTTTTGTTTAACTAACCCCTCATTTTTGTATAGTTCCCCCTTTTGAAATTAAATGCCACAGTGTTGGGCTGTTGAGATGTTCTTCCCACCACAGGGATGTTGAATGCTATTGTATTTATGGTCACTATTTCCAAGCGGTCCTGCTATAGTTACCTCTTGGACCAGCTCCTGCGCTCCACTCAGGATTAAATCTAGAGTTGCCTCTCCCTTGTGGGTTCCCGTACCAGCTGCTCCATGAAGCAGTCATTTAAAGTATCAAGAAATTTTATCTCTGCATTTCATCCTGAAGTGAAATGTTCCCAGTCAATATGGGGATAATTGAAATCCCCCACTATTATTGGGTTCTTAATTTTGATAGCCTCTCTAATTTCCCTTAGCATTTCATCATCACTATTACTGTCCTGGTCAGGTGGTCGATAATAGATCCCTAATGTTATATTTTTATTAGAGCATGAAATTTCTATCCATAGAGATTCTATGGAACATGTGGATTCGCTTAAGATTTTTACTTCATTTGAATCTACATTTTCTTTCACATATAGTGCCACTCCCCCCCTGCACGACCTGTTCTGTCCTTCCGATATATTTTGTACCCCGGAATGATTGTGTCCCATTGATTGCTCTCAGTCCACCAGGTTTCTGTGATGCCTATTATATCAATATCCTCCTTTATCACAAGGCACTCTAGTTCACCCATCTTATTATTTAGACTTCTAGCATTTGTGTACAAGCACTTTAAAAACTTGTCCCTGTTTATTTGTCTGCCCTTTTCTGATGTGTCAGATTCTTTTTTATGTGACTGTTTATCATCTGATCTGGCCCTTACATTATCCTCTTCCATCCTCTGCTCCTGACTATAACCTGGAGATTCTCTCATCAGACTCTCCCCTAAGAGAAGTCTGTGTCCAATCCACATGCTCCTCTGCAGCAGTCGGCTTTCCCCCATCTCCTAGTTTAAAAACTGCTCTACAACCTTTTTAAATGTTTAGTGCCAGCAGTCTGGTTCCACTTTGTTTTAGGTGGAACCCATCTCTCCTGTATAGGCTCCCCCATCCTAAAAGTTTCCCCAGTTCCTAATGAACATAAACCCCTCCTCTCTACACCATTGTCTCATCCATGCATTGAGACTCTGAAGCTCTGCCTGCCTACCTGACCCTGCACGTGGAACTGGGAACATTTCTAAGAATGCCACCATAGAGGTCCTGGATTTCAGTCTCTTCCCTAGCAGCCTATATTTGGCTTCCAGGACATCTGTCCTAACCTTCCCTATGTCATTGGTACCTACATGTACCACGACCACTGGCTCCTCCCCAGAACTAGTAATGGAGAGGATAATAATGAATAGTAATGGGGTCTCAGGTTTAGCTAGGACAGCATTTACCAAATTTTTTTGGCCATGGAACACTTCTTAGCCTATTACAGAACACTTATATTATTTCGTAGTTGTTTGGTTTTCAAGTAAAAAATTGCGTTATTTAGGCTCAAAAATATTTTATTTTATAAAACAAAGCAAAAATACAAATTTAAAATAACTTGAACTAACAATTTCTAACTGGAAAGCGCATATAAAGTAGTACAAAAATCAAGCACAAGAGTCTTTCACGGAACACCTGTTCACATCATGCGGAACACCAGAGTTCCACAGAACACAGTTTGGGAAACACTGAGCTAGGAGATCAGATTTCTAACATTTGGCAAAAGAAACAGCACAGAGACTCTGCTTTGACCCTGTGTTAACTGCTAAACTGGCAAGAGTGCAAAGGATAAATCCTAGATTTGTAGTTGTGTTGGGCAAGGGTTTTGATGATACTGAGATTGTCAAATATTGTAAAAGACATCCAAGGCCATATTTATTGTCCCTTCCCCTTCATTCTCTTTGCACCACTACTGCTGGACAACATGAACAGAAAGCATCCGCTGAGGATTTCCCCAGTAAGACAGAGTCCTCAGCTCACTAACACAGAGCTAACTCCTACACCTTCTCCCAAATCCTTCTCCAGCCTCTGGCTTAAGGGGGCACGCTGGAGGAAAGGAGATGTGGTTGTAGTACTTTGGCAGCCTCCAGTTTGCATACAATTCCGTGGAGACTGTAGCCAGATGGCACAGGTTAGAGCGACAGGGCTCTGACCCCCCCACGGGGGCAGTGGTGCTCCTGGGACCCCAAGATGGATCTAATTGGAGAGGATCCTGTTGTCTGTGCCTGCAAAACCTGTCTTGGACTGTGTTCCTGTTCTCTAAATCATTCTCTGGACCGATTGCCGCAAATCACAGCCATAATTCTGATGGATCCTCTTCTCCTGGAGTAGGCAGATTTAGAAACAGGAGAGATTCTGAGGCCCAGTTTTTTCACAGAGATTGTCTTGTATCTCCCAGTTGGAGTGTTAAAGATCTTTCAGTTTTACCCTGCTGTCATACCCATCACTCTCTGCCAAGGCTGATTCCCCACTCTGGCACTTTGAGTGAAGCAGATGGGGGCCCGCAAAGATTTTAAAAATTAATGCTGGCCACTCCAGGCTTGCATTAAACTCCCAAGGTTACATCTTCTCTCTGACTTTGGCTGGTAAAAGCTGCCACCACCTAAATGCAAAAACCCTTTTAGAACCCAGGAAGACACACTTGGGAATTCCTTCCTGTGGGGTACCCCTAAGTCTCTTCATGCCTCCCTTTGGGGAAGAGCTGAGAAAGAAAACAAGAAATTAGCTGTTGTCACCAGGTAATTAAACAACATATGCACAAACCTCTTAGGACACCAAAAATCCAATCCTGTTCCTAAAAAATAAATTTTATTAAAAATGAAAAGAAAAAAAATACACTTGGAATTTAGGCTTTTGCTAGATATTAAAGGAGCAATTCCAAAAATTAAGCACACAAAATAACTTTCTTGGGGGGTTAGCTTAAAGGTTACAAGCAAACAAAAGCATCTGGGGATAGCACAGAGGAGTCCACAAGTCAATAAGAAATAAAAGAAATAACCCTAATTGCGTCTTTCTAGGCATTCCCTGATTACTTACATATTTGGGGTTTCAGATAAGTTTGATTGAGGTATGATTTGATGCTTTTTCATACCTGTTTTAAAACTGCTTACAGCATTGCTGCTCAGCATCCCCTTTCTTTCCCAGATAACCACAACACATAGACAAAGGGAAGTTTTTTTCTCAATTTTAAAAAGTTCTAGCCCTCCTATTGGCTTTTTTGATCAGGTGCCCACTCCTTTTCCTTTACCTGGGGGAATTTACCTGCAAAGGGTTAACAAAGCAAGCAGAGAACAGCCACCAAAATGGACTTTATAGTTAACTGCGTGGCTGGGTGTCCATAAAAGGGAGCTACCCCCTCATTCATTTATAGCACTCTCAGTACCTGCCCTTCTCCTTTCAATCCTTCCAGCTAAGAGGGACTATACTGAAATTCCTTCAGAGCCCGGTAACTCATCTTAAACAGTTGAAAAGGGTATTGTTAAAAGCATAATTCATTCTGTATGGGATGAGGATACCACCAAACTCTGTTGGTTCAAGGACTGAGTGCCCAGGAAAGAAAATCACATCTGGTCTCCTGCAGGCAATACGAAGGACTACCAACGGGTCAGATCAATTTATAAGGATTCCTTTTGGATTGAACATAACAAGGATGAGGTTATGTTCCTACCTAGAGAATTTATGCTATGCCTTACCTAATAGCATAAGAGAAAATGCACTGGGAACAAGGACTATTTGTCTCCTGTCTCTTTCCCCAGGTATTCAATGAACATATTTTCAAATTAAATAATGTTCTTTATAAATTGGGTGAATCATAATGGGAAAAAGTCAAAAAATGTAATTGAAAAATATTGCCATGTGGGTCAAATAAACTATTGGTTGCAAACTATTAGTCCAGCTCTATTTAAGGCAGTGTACAATTAGGCAGAATTGCCTACAAATGTTACTTCTGAAACACAGAATTTTATCAGTATCCTGAAATCAGGCAACTATAGCAGACTTCCTTCACAATCCTATCTCAAGGGTAGACTGTCACCCCACTCCTGAAAACCTCTGTGGATGTGAGGAGTCCCACTGAGTTTAGAAGCTTCAAATGTTCTTTTTTCTTTAATTTTCAAAAAGCTTTTTTAGAAATAACACTGAAGATATTCTAGTTTCAAAGCTGGTTCAGAGGACAATCACAGCTGCCGCAGTAGATGTCCTCTATCAGAAGAGAGACTTTTCAGAGTTGCTTTTTGAAGTTCTAAAAGCCTTAATTCATATTAAATTTGGCAATAACCCAAATAATGTTGAGAGTAGTTTGCAACCGCTTCTAATATAAGTGTCAGTGTCACCTTCATGCTAAGTTTAAAAATGCAACAGCATTAATATTTACTGATCATAAGTAGAACATTATTTGAGCATAAGCTCCAGTTCTGTTCATTTTATTACTCAGATACTTATGAAATTAGTAGGTCTGTCAAGCGATTAAAAAAATTAATCAAGTGACTAATCACACTTTTAAACAATAATAGAATACCATTTATTTAAATATTTTTGGATGTTTTCTACATTTTCAGATCTATTGATTTCAGTTTGAAAACAATATAAAGTGTACATTGCTCATTTTATATTTATTTTTATTACAAACTAATACAAGTACTGTAGTGTAATTTCTTTATAATGAAAGTTGAACTTACAAATGTAGAATTATGTACAAAAAATAACTGCTTTCAAAAAATAAAACAATGTAAAACTTCAGAACCTTCAGTCCACTCAGTCCTTCTTCAGTCAATTGCTCGGACAAACAAGTATGGTTACAATTTGCAGGAGATAATCCTGCCCACATCTTGTTTAAAATGTCACCTGAAAATGAGAAGAGGCTTTCTCATGGCACTGTTGTAGCTAGCATCATAAGATATTTATGTGCCAGAAGCGCTAAAGATTCATATGTCTCTTTATGCTTCAACCACCATTGCACGAGATATGTGTCCATGATGATGATGAGTTGTCATGGTACAATTCCCCACTCTGAACCTTAGCGTTAAAAAGATGGGGTACCAGCATGAATTCCTCTAAGCTCAATTACCAGCTTAGAACCTGTAGCGCTGCCACCAACCAGGAATTCCAGTGCCTGGTACACTCTGGTCCCCCCAAAACCTTGCCCGGGGAACCCCAAGACCCAGATCCGTCGGATTTACAAAGGAAAGTAAACCCTTTCCCCGCACCCGTTGCCTCTCCCAAGACTTCCCCACTCGACCTGGGTTACCCTGGAAGAATCACTGTGATTCAAACCTCCTTGAATCAACAAAAAGAGAGACCAATTCACACGGGTTCTCTCCTCTTCTCCTCCCCCTCCAGACTTCCCATGGAAACGACGTAATCTGGCACAGAGGAGGGAATTAGCCTCTCTCTCCCTCCTTCTCTCTTCTCGCCACCAATTCCCGGAATCCAACCCAGCCCTCCGGGGTCTCACCAGAAAAAAAAAAACAATCAGGTTCTAAAACAAGAAACTTTTAATAAAAGAAGAGAAACATAAAAATTATCTTGTTAAATTTAAGATGATTAGGTACAGGTTTTTTAGGTATACGGCATCCTGGAATACCCTCCAGCCTAAGTATTCAATAACAAATTAAAATCCTTTCAGACAAAATACAATATTTGAACTCCTTCAGCCAAAGCACATTAAAATGCCTTTCAGTCATAATGCACAATAAAACTCCTTCCAGCCAAAGCGACATTAAAACTCCGTCCAGCCAAACCCAATTCAATAAAGAAAACAAACATAACCTAACTCGCTTTATCTTATCTAGAACTGCACATTTTGAACTTATAAGACCTGTATCAGGGAGTATTGGACGAGAAACCCGGTTGCCATGCTCTGGTCCTCTGACCCCAGAGTGAAGAACAACAATTCTAACAGCACACACAGACACTTCCTCCATCAAGATTTGAAATATCTGTCCTCTTGAATGGTCCTGGTCAGTTGACAGCTTGGCTTACTGAACTTGTAACCCTTTACAGTCAAAGAGTATTAAATACTTCTGTGCTATTAATTTTCTTATCCTGTTTATGAACGCCCCCAGTCAATCACTGACAGTGTGGAAGCACACTGGGTGATTTTCTCCTCAGAACTAAAATAACAGATCAATAAAACACATGCATCCTTACATATGTCACTAATTAGTAAAACCTCACAATTTCACATTGTGGAGACCAATTTTACGCAGCTATTTTAGGGAACTTCACGCGAGAGTTCATCACTTCTCTGATCTGTTGGCCGCTGCAGGCGTTCCGGGTTGGAGAGGGTACTCCATGCATAGCCACCGTTACTTTGTCCCTTCGTATGTAGAACACGTTAGGACGTCACCAGGCACATCTCCTCCGGCTTGTGAAGAAAACCTGTATCTCTTGGACTAAAAAGGCTTTGAGAGAATTAACGTGGTACACTCGGGGTTACGGGAGGAATTGGGAAATGCTGATGAGTAGTTAACAGACTCCCAGGCTCTTCGGACCGTGAATGGCGCCTTCCGCATGATGCTTCCTATTTATGGGTCTGTTCCCCTTTAAGACCATAACTGGTCTCCTCTTGAAGGAATGCTCTCTGGTATGTCATCATACAAGCTTTTCTGTTCCTGAGCACCTTTGGTTCTCTTAGCAAGAGCAAAGAGTTCGAGGGTGCCTTGAGGTTGCTATTACAATCCAACTATAGTCTCCTGAGAAAGCGTAACCTCCATTCCCTGCTTCACGCTATAATTCTTTAACCTTCGTGGCCATAAACAAGCTCAAATGGTGAGCACCTACAACTGGATGCTGGTAAGCCCTGTAAGCAAGAGCAACGCTGCATCACTAGTCCCATCATCTGGAGTGTTCCGTTCACAATGGAATTGTACGGATCAAGCCTCCAATTTCCATTAAACTTTTCCACCAGGCATTGGTTTTGATAGTGGCTAACGGGGTGGCAACTAAGTGATACCCATGAGTCTCCCACAGATCTTTCATGGTCCCGCAGGAAATTAGTCCCTGAATCCGTAGGATGTGAGAAAGCCAACCTACCCTGCGCAAGAAACTCTGTAGGGCCGGCACATTCAGTTTAGCCTATTGTTTTGCCTAGAGCTACTGCTTCTGGCCATCGGGTAAGCAAAGTCTACAAAAGTCAATATGTTCTGCGTGCTCTGGGGATCTTTTTTTGGAAAGGGACCCAGAATATCCACAAGCTACTCGCTGAAATGGCCTCTGTTATGGAAGTGGCTGGAGGGGGGCCTTGACCTGGCTGGGCTGTTCCACTCTTTGGCACACTCCCCTCACAAGACTGGCTACTTGGAACATACTTGCCATGACCCCTCCCATGAGGACTCCCACATGTCTTTGGTTGTGTTACCCCAGCAGGCACTGGATGATCACGGTACAGCTAAAGAAGCTTCCCCCGTACTAGTTGGAACCAACCAACTGTTTTGTGGATGCCAGTCTTCCGGTGTCCACGCAGAAAGAGTCTTCTTATATAAAAGTCCTTGGTCTATAACAAACCAGGATCGGTTAGAAGAGCTGAGAGGCAGCTGGGTGCTCCGTGCCGCTGCCCAAGCTTTCTGAAGGCTGTCATCTGCTTCCTGCTCAATCTGGAACTGTTTCCTGGAGGCTGGAGACACCAGTTCCTTCTTAGACTGTGGACTTGGGCTTCGTCCTTCGGGAAGGTGATGGGATTGTTTTGGTGGCTGGTGAACCGCTCCCCGCTGATGCACCAGGTGGTGTTTCAGGCTCTGGCTGAGCCTCTTGGGTCTGGTTGTCTGCTGCTTCTGCCAGTTCAGGCTCGCTGGCACCCTCTGGCGTTGGGGTTGAAGATGTGTTTGCAAGCGCTGGCGTCAGTGCTGTCAATAGTTCTGGTGCTGGTTGCGTTTCCAGGTCCCGCTCTGGGACTGGAAGTACTGTGGCTATTGCAGTCGTTGGCAGGGAATCCGGGTCCACTACCTTTGTCTGGGTCTCTGCTAACACAGATGGGGCCTCTGTGGATGGTTCAGGAACAGGGAAGGGTCTGGAAGCTTGCCTGGCTTGGCTGCGTGTAACCATTCCCCACCCTCTTGGCCCACTTTACCTGGTTGGCCAAGTCTTCCCCCGGTAGCACGGGGATGTGATAATTGTTATAGACTGCAAAAGTCCACATTCCTGACCAGCCTTTGTACTGGACAGGCAGTTTAGCTGTAGGCAAGTTTACAGCTTGTGCCATGAAGGGGTAAATTGTCACTTGGGCCTTTGAGTTGATGAATTTGGGGTCCACTAAGGATTGGTGGATAGCTGACACTTGTGCTCCCGTGTCTCTCCACGCGATAAACTTCTTTCTGCCCACTCTCAAAATTTCCCTTCGCTCCGAGGGTATTTGAGAGGCATCTGGGTCTGGGGATCTTTGGAGTGATGGAGATAAAATGAACTGCACTCGGTTGGAGTTCTTGGGGCAGTTGGCCTTTATATGTTCCAGTTCATTACACTTGAAGCATCGCCCAGCTGACTGGTCACTGGGCCGAGGTGGGTTAATGGAGATTGGTGAGGTGAGAGAATAGGGAGTTGGCAGTTTTTCTTGGGTTGTAGGTGGGGTCCTGGGTTGCCCTCTGGTATAGGGTTTATTGTCGGTGTGACCTCTGTGATATTCGCTCCCCTTGATAGTAGCTCTTTTCTTTTCTGCCACTTCCACCCATCTGACTCCAATCTCCCCCACCTCAGTTACAGTTTTGGGCTTCCCATCTAGGATGTACCTTTCGATTTCCTCCGGAACA
>NC_133771.1:91449255-91457715 GCF_003597395.2 Chelonoidis abingdonii
GTCCTCTGGTCAGGTGACAGCCAGGCTTACTGAACTTGTTAACCCTTTACAGTCAAAGAGATATAAAGTACTTCTGTGCTATTAACTTTTCTTATCTGTTTATGACATGAGTTCTGCTCAATAATGATCCAAAGCAGAGCAGATCGATTCATGTTCATTTTCATCATCTGAGTCAGATGCCACCAGCAGAAGGTTGATTTTTATTTTTTGGTGGTTTGAATTCTGTTGTTTCTGCATCAGAGTGTTGCTTTAAAACATCTGAAAGCATTCTCCACACCTTGTCCCTCTCAGATATTGGATGGCACTTCAGATTCTTAAACCTTGGTTCGAGTGCTGTCTCTATCCTTAGAAATCTGACATTGGTATCTTTTGCGTTTTGTCAAACCTGCTGTGAAAGTGTTCTTAAAACAAATGTGCTGGATCATCATCCGAGACTGCTATAACATTAAATATATGGCAGAAAGTGAGTAAACAGGAACAGGAGACATACAGTTCTCCCCCAAGGAGTTCAGTCACAAATTTAATTAACACATTTTTTTTTAAACGAGCATCATCAGCATAGAAGCACGTCCTCTGGAATGGTGGCCAAAGCATGAAGGGGCATATGAATGTTTAGCATATCTGGCACGCAAATACTTTGAAATGCCAGCTAAAAAAGTGCCATGTGAATGCCTGACATTGTAAATAAGCAGTCAGCATTATCTCCCATAAATGTAAACAAACTTGTTTGTCTTAACAATTGGCTGAACAAGAAGTAGGACTGGACTTGTAGGCTCTAACGTTTTACATTGTTTTATTTCTGAGTGCAGTTATATAACAAAAAAAATGTACATTTTAAAGTTACACTTTCACGATAAAGAGATTGCACTACAGTACTTGTATGAGGTGAACTGAAAAATAGTATTTCTTAATTTTTACAGTGCAAATATTAGTAAACAAAAATATAAAGTGAGCATTGTACACATTTTATTCTGTTAGAATAGAAATCAATATTTTAAAATGTAGAAAAACATCCAAAAATAATAATTGAATAAATTTGTTAGTATTCTATTGTTTAACAGTGCGATTAATCACGATTAATTTTTTAAATCACAGTTAATTTTCTTGATTTAATCATGTAAGTTAATTGCAATTAATCGACAGCCCTAGAAATTAGTCCCAAACCTTTATATTATATACAAAATACGACCACATTTCATAAGTGGCACTATGGCTAGCTTTTATATTGCACTTTTATCATTTAATATGTTTTTAAAAGTTGTCAACAAAAGGGTAAATAGTCTCCCTGAAAGACTAAAGCAGAGGTCTAGGCAGCCTTTAAACAGCTCAGTGCAATAAACTCTTCCCCCCACTCCCCGCTCTTTCCAGAAGGGAAGGAGATGGGGCCTGTTGTTAGTAGAAGGGCAAGATGGATGTAGAAAGAACTGGGCTTGTTATGTGAGGTCTCTCCCACAATCCATATCCCAGGCAGGATGGGAAATCCCCCAGGGAGCCTTATGCTTTATTTTCCTCCCAGTGAGACACAGCTATGTATTACCAATATGCCATGTTGCTGAAAACACAGCAAAGAAACAAACAAGTATATCAATTAGCATCTTCATTGAAGAAACTGGAGAAGTTGTCAACAAAATACTAGCACAGTATTAGAAAAAAGAAAAATAGGGATTTTCTATTAAAAAATGGTGACCAGAAAAGTAATAAAGTTTGAATAAGGCGATATCAACATTTTGAAGGCTAGGTGAGGACATTTGAAGAGTCTCTAACAAAAGATTTTACATCAGCTTATATATTCGTATGTCTATCAGCAGCATCTCTTTGTACATCCTAGAACCTGGTATGTTTCCAAACAAAAACCTTCATTATGAGAGAGTTATGGTTTGAATTGCAGTGTAGATAACTTAAATATGAAGGGTGTGACCAAAGCACATTGCAGGTAACAGCTAAACATTCAGTGAGCTCTGGATGAGGCACAAAGAATATTATTAAAATATTGTGATTCAAAATTTACCCCCAAATATTTGACACTCAGACTTAAAAAGGCAGGTCCTCAGCACCACTGACTCTGAAGGAGCCACAACAATTTGCACCAGCTAAGGATTGGTCTCAAATCTCCACAAACAACCTTAACTCTGCCCACTACTACTTTTCCACACTGCACAATCCACAAATGGGACAGTATGTTAAATATTATGACTTTCAGTTGTTTATTAACAGCAGTCAAAAGAGTCATATTTTATTTTCACATCAATTTCTCTCTGTTCTGTATGTGGCACAGACAAGTTCATAGCCAATCTATCCTGCTTTGAAGAAGGAAATACTCTGGGATTTGAAGCTCATAATTGTCAAATGGGCTGGCTCAATGTGGATAGATGATTTGCCTTTAGCTGATGACCCACCTGGCTGTAGTCTGAGAAGTGCTTTGGAAGTGTGATTAAGATGAGAATAGTTTGTAGACATTTTTAGTCTGTAGACACAGTGAGATAAATAGGACTTTGTGGCTTGTAATAACATAGTTGGTAGGGGAGAGTGTTTGTAGATTATATGTAGGGGATAAGCTGTGAAAATGCTATGATGTATTGACTGCTAGGGATATTGCAATAAGGAAGGAATAGATCTTCCATAGGTATATGGAGAATAAGAGGTGATGTTAGTGTAGCTAACTTATAAAGGGAAAGTAAATCAGAAGAAAGTCTGTGGTTCTGTACATTAGTATGTGGAATTGTGTTCTGAGTATGTAGCTTATATTGGAAATGCAGAAGAGGTACAGGAGCATGGATGTAAAAATATAGATGAAGGGTGTCTTAACAATATGGTAAAAATCAACCTTAAAGTTAGTTGTAGAACCTTAACTATAAACTGAGTTTCCGTCCTGTTCAAACTATATATATATCCCCTGCACCCTTAGTTCTAGCACCTATGTACATGAGGTTTCTCGAAGTGCTGGATTCTAAAGTATAAAGTAGTTGAACGTTGCAGTCTTCCAGAAAGAGTATTTGATGTTTTTATCTAATTTCTCTGTTTGTATGCTGTGACCATAACATGGATGATGACCTAGTGATTCTGGAAATTGGGTCTTGAATGAAGGCTAGCCTGAAGTAATGTTGGTAGAATGGAGGAAGCAAAAGGAAGAGTTGACTAACACTATATCTGCACTCTCTGGTTGTGCAGCTGTGATTTATAACACAGATTTGCAACTCAGGGGGTCTTTTTAGACCTTTTACTACTCCTAAGTGCTCAGGTGGCAGCAAAGGTAACTAGCTGAGAACACTTTTTTCCATCTTTGCCTGGTGAGGAAAGGGCAAAATTTTCTTTCAAATGTGAGCTTTGCTGCAGTTATCTATACCTTTGTCATCTTGAGAGCAGCCTGCCACAATGTACTCTATTTGAGACTACATCTTGAGAACAATTGGAAGCTGAACTAAGTGCAAAATATTGCTTCCCTCATTTTATGTGGTGATGCAGTGGCATTATGTAACAGTGATAGTCTGCACTGGCTGCCTGTTAGTTTCTGCATGGAATTTGAAGATGTTGGTTTTAACTCTCAAAGCTTTAAAAAGCTTTGGGGCTAGACTACTAGAGAAACTGCCTTTCTCCCTCCATAACAGCTGTGATCAGCTATGACGGGGTGGGCAAACTATGGCCCATGGCTGGCTCATCAGGGTTTTGGATCTGGCCTGCAGGATTGCCACCCCTGTGGTGCTGTGGGCCCCGCACCGCTGTCGGAAGTGACTGGCACCATGTCCCTTCAGCTCCAGGGGACGAGAGGTGGAGTGGGGGGAAGGACCGCGGGCAATGGGAGCTTCAGGGGAGGCACTCACAGGGGAGGGCAGCACATGGAGCCCTGTGCCCCCTCCCCCAGGGTCCACAGGGATGCGGTGCAAGGCCAGGGCAAGAAGGTAGCCTGCCTTAGTCTTGCTGCATGCCACTGCCATCCCGGAGCCACTCCAGGTAAGCGGTGCCAGGCCGGAGCCCGCATCCCAAACCCCTCCTGCATCCTGCACCCCAATCCCCTGCCCTGAGCTCTCTGCTGCACTCCTCCTGCACCCCTCCTGTACTCCAACCTCCTCCCCACCCCTCCTGCACCTCAACTCCCTGCCCTGAGCCCCCAATCCCCTGCCCTGAGCCCCCTCCCACATCCCACACCCCTCCTGCACCCCAACCGCCTGCACTGAGCTCTGTCCTGCACTCTGCACCCCCTCCTGCTGTAGGGATACTAAAGAAGGTTTATATTAGACATGGTTTATATGAAAAATTATTTATTGTTAAAAATGATTTATTGTTAGAAATGATTTAATGTTAATTAATACTTTATAACTAAAGGTTTATATTAGAAATAAATGTGATTCAGATTTTATAGCCCATCTTACCTTGCAAGCCACCACGCTGTGTCTGTGTGAAGCCTGCTCACAGACAATACTTTTGTATTAACTAGTGGTTAAGGTTATTAACTCTATAGTGCCCTTCTCTTAGTGACACTTTTGTAGTCCGCTACTTTACTTTGTAACGCCGCTGTGAGCCAAAACAGTGCTGTTTATAGTACATAATAGGGACTGCCCACCTCTCTGTAAGTTTTCATCTCACTTATTTTAATTGATAAAAGGACGAAGAGTCTCCATTAAATTTGGTAACACAGTCGAAAGGTAGACGACGGTGAAATACGATGAGATTAAGCCTACAGATGTTAATGTGAATGAGTGCCTAGGTTAAAATAATGAATGCATGTTAAGGAGTATACAGCCTGAAAATTAGTGTTGGCTGAGAAGAGTGTCAAGTGGATCAACCAGATTGACTTCTATGGGCGGAACTGGAATCACCAAGGCACTAACAAACATCTGACAAAATGGAGCCAGCACTGCTGATTTGATCTGCAACAGGCAGAGTGAAAAACAACTCCCATGAACTAAACTAGGGAAAATCCCTATTAAACTGGACTCTGAAGACTGGGACTTTGAGTCTATGGTTCTGCTGCAGCCTCCAGTGTCATCAGGTGCACCTGACCCGGACTCGGCTCCACTCTTGTGTACAAGGTACCTGGCCAGTATTCTGTCACAAGCAACTTTAGGCTGGTAACTATAATATCTATACAGAACTTGTATGAATGATTGTGTGGATGGATATATATATATGTAATCATAGGAATAAGTAGCCAAACAACGTTGTTTGCTGTTATCTTTAATTTTATTATGGTATTTACAATAAATGTGACAAATGTCTTGTCCCCTTTAATAAGATCCTGCTAGTTTTTATTGCTATAACACTGCACCCCAACTCCCCACCTGAGCCCCCTTCATATACTCCTCACCCCTTCTCTGTCCCAATTACTTGCTCTGAGCCCCTTCCTGCACACCTCACCCTTTCCCATACCCCACACTCCCTCCTGCAGCCCAACTCCCTGCCTCAACTCTACATTCATGGCCCTGCATGCAATTTCCCCACCCAGATGTGGCCCAAAAGTTTGCCCACCCTTGAGCTAAGATGTTCATTTCTCCTCAGTTTATGGTGAAGGGGCCTGCTGGCAGAGTGTTCTATATTAGGGGTCCTCAACTCCTTCCTCCTTTCACACCACCCAAGTCCAGATTTTTCCAGAGGAGGGAATTATTCTTCCCTACTATTCAAGTGAACATGATCAAGCTCAATAACTTGAGATAATTAGAGTATATATTTTAGAGAGATATTCAATATTGGTCCAATGCTCAACTACCCACTTATCTTGGTAATCTGGTCTAACACTTAATTACCTTTTCAAAAGTTGTGGCTTATATTCTGTTTGAATCTTTGTAACTGCTACTTTCAGGCATTGCATCTTGATGATTCTCTGACATAGAAACATCTGAGGAATTTTAGTTATATAAAATAATCCATGAAGACTTTCACATAAACTAATTGCACGATTAGGACCTCTGAGGCAAGGCTTCTTGGTGTTTGATTTACATATTTTACAAAGTCTGCAAGAGTATAGAAAAAACACATATTATATAAGATCAATTCCCTGTCGCTCATTCCCAGCTTCTTGCAAACATATGCTAGGGACACCATCTCTGCCCACCCTGGCTAATAGCCAGTGATGGACTTATCCTCCATGAACTTATCTAGTTCTTTTTTGAACCTTATTAAAGTCTTGCCCTTCTGAACATATCTGCTCGGACATGCTGGAGCTCTATCGTGAAGTTTGGAATTTTTCTTCTAAAATTAAAACTGTCCTCTCAATCTATTTTAAGTCTCTTTTAAAAATAGAATGAAAATTAAAAAAAAAAAAAATAACCCACACACTATACTCTTACCCCTGTTAAGAAACTCACATATAACTTGACTCTTTATTTACGGAGACCTAACTCTGGCAGCTCTCTGGGTTTTGTGAAGTTATAAACTGTGCAATTCTCAGATATGACAGCTCTGTCTTGCACATCTTATAAACTCTGCATACTCAAAAAAAGATACATTGAATTGAGATTAATTTGTTTTCCTTATTTCTCATGTGAGAGTGTGATGAATAGAGCTGGTCAAAAATGCCATTTTTTCCCCCCACAGGAAATGTAGAACAATTTTAAGACCTTTTTTTAAAGTTTATTTTGAAAATCTTTTGGGGTTTTGTTGACAAACTGGAAACTGAAAGCATTTAATAAGAGTTTTTGGGTTTTAGTTTTCAAAAAATAATTCTTTTCAACGAAAAACTGAACATTTTTACTGATTTTTTCTGCCCCAAAACAATAATTTTCCCATGAAAATATGCATTTTGGGCAAAAAGCCATTTTTTAAGGAAAAAAATTTATGATGAAAAAATGTTGATTGACTCTAGTAATGAACCTGCTGAGTAGTAGGTTCACAGTTTTTCTCTGTCCACCACTTCAAGATGATGAGCAGCAGGGCTGTGGTAAACGTCTGTCTCAAATCTGGACTTAGAGTTCAACATCTGAGTGTTTACTGTGAACCTCCCCCAAGCTTATACCCAGCTTGGATCTTATCTCGCTGCCACCAGACAGGAATACAGCGCCTGCCTCGCTCTGGTCCCCCCAGACTTTCCCTGGAGAAACCCCCCAAGACCCAGACCCCTGGGTCTTCCTATCTCAATGGGAAAACAAGCTCCTTCCCCTTGTCTCCTCCGTTATCTGCTCCCACGCTGTCCCTTCCTGGGTTGAGCCATGGGCGATGGCAGTTACTTATAATCCTTGATGGCAAACATAAGAGGGAAATCACCCTCCCTGAGGCCGATTGGCATTCAATCAGTAGCTAGATATAAGGATTTTCCACCCCCCTTTCCTGTGCCTCACCAGAGAAAAAACCCAAAACCTCAACCAGGTTTTAAAGGGAACTTGTATTATAAAAGAACGAAAATTTACAGAATATATACCCACTGCATTTAAGATGTTCAATACAGTGCTTTTGGCTTATTTATATATTGAATAACCAGTCTGACTTCCAAGATAGCCAAAATTAACCAGTCCAGCACAGTTACAACACACATGTAAATAAACCAAAGCATATTAACAGCCTATTTGCCTTGTTGCACTTTGTACTCTACACTTTGTTTAGGGAATGTTAGGAGAAATTTGGGTTTAGCGAAAGCTGTTTTTCCACCATAGCCGGGGAAACAAAAGACACAGAGTACACAATTCTCGGCCCTGACTTTTGAAAAATCCAGTTCCTCTTGATTGGTTCCTGTCTGGTTCAGGATGTTTGGTTCTCCCTTGTTCACCCTGTTACAGGTAAAGAAAATTAACCCTTATCTTACTATCTACTTATTGACAAGGCGATGGTTGGTAAAATGGCAGGTAAAGTTAGGAGGAGTATGGTAATTTGGATGGCACTGATTAGAGGTCATGTAAGACATGGGTGTAGAGTTTTGTGGTCGGTTTTCATATGTCTTCTAAGGGCTTTTTATGTGTTGAAGTGTAATACATATGGTCAAAGAGTTTTGCTGATTTGGGGCCTGCACTGGAGCACACTTAAACAAATATGATTCAACATTGCTTGTTTTACGGCAGCCTTTTATATGTAAACCTAGGATCTGATTTGTTGGTTCTGAATTTAAGTTGAACATTTCAGAGTTCTACGTATCTACTCTTGTTTAGTAGTTAGAGTATGAAGTCTCCATTATTGCTCCTTTTCTTACAAACTTGAAAGCTCTGCCTATGTCCTTCAGTGTATTTCTCCAATAATTAGAAGTGCATTGGTATAGTATTATGTTGATGATGAATTTCCACACTGTTTTCCTTAGTAAGATTTGTAGTTTAGTATCCTATGAAATGTAGCAGGCAGGTACACAAGTTTTTTTGTGATCCCATGGAAGGAAGCTTCCTTTCTCTTTGAACTTGAGCATGTCAACACAATAGGTTGCTTCACTATCTTAGCAGCAATACTGCTAAACCTACAGCATTCTGTCCAGGGTTTACAGTCGGACGAGAAGCTGGTATGAGTTAACAGTGTTGCCCTTGTGCCTAAGTAAGAACTAATGCATTTTGG
>NC_133771.1:91458338-91621173 GCF_003597395.2 Chelonoidis abingdonii
CGGCAGAGCGCCCCCCCGTGGCATGCTGCCCCAAGCACGCGCTTGGCGCGCTGTGGCCTGGAGCCGGCCCTGCCTAGGGAGGTGGTGGAAACTCCTTCCTTCGAGGTTTTTAAGGTCAGGCTTGACAAAGCCCTGGCTGGGATTATTTAGTTGGGGGTTGGACTAGATGACCTCCTGAGATCCCTTCCAACCCTGATATTCTATGATTCTATGTCACAACAATAGCTCTAGTCTCTCTTTCACTGGAACAAATATGCAACTTTACTTCTGTATTACTGCCTCCTTGGATGGTAATATATTGTTGCTTTCTATTCCAAAATGAAGTAAATCATGTCCACATCAATCCAAATTCCTGACTAGACTTCTCTAGTGTAATTGGGATTTAGCTTGTAAAAACTAAATTGCAAAGCAAAACACCAATAGGCAATTTTCTATATGCAGCGAGAGAACACTGAACCATAGATTAGATTTTAAAAACAAGGTAAAATAATTGATATTATTTTAGCTCCAGTCAGGTTAGAAGGAGGAAGCTGGGGACCTGCAGTAAAGAAAAGGGATGGAGGGGGGAGGACTAAAATGGATTGAAATGCTTTCATCAGTCAATACTTTACCAAAAATCAGATAATACAGCACTAAGCAGACAGCCAAATATGGTTTACTCTTTTACTAATTAAAACAAATGCTTATTGCTTCAGGCTACAGATAATTTAATTTAAATCTCATTTGTATATACCAAATTAAATAAATTGTAACAAGTGAACAGGATCAACAAGGAAGTCAAATTGCTTCTCCTGGGGTTTCTTATTATTCCAGCCCCTTCTCCCTACAACTCCTTCCACCATAAATACTACGCAGAACTGTTTGCATTCCACATTCCACTGTGACTCATCTCTGTAAGTTATATGAGTATTGAGCAGTGGTAAAGATAGTGCAGTTTGTTAATGAATATCCAAGTGACAGGAAAATCAAAAAGAAAATTCTATTTATTTTTTAGTTGTTTTGCTTTTTTTCCTGGATTGTGATCTGAATGTGCAGGGGAGAGGAAAAAATGGAAAATGTACCTCCAAAAGCACCACCATCCAAGAATTGTTTTCCTGGTATTGAAAAATTGCCACCATGGCTAGTACTACAGCACAACTTACTGTTCTGTCAAGTACTACAAATGATTTTGTATTTTCTTTCTTGTTTTGTAACCTGTTACAGATATCTAAAAATCAGAATAATGACCTGAGAGAGCAGCCAAAAACAAAGAGGAACAAAACTAGACTTTATGATAGCTAGACTTTAACCAATAACAAAGAACAAATAAATTATATGGTCTAATGTAGAAAGAAAGTCTTAGAAGTCCTGATCTCAACTCCTTGCATCTTACTTCTGGAGATTGGCGTAAGAACCTAAGACACAGAAAAAGAGATCAAAATGTTTGTCTGGAGAGGACGTTAGGGGTCATTAATGGCTGGAGTTATACACCATCAGTCAAGTCTCAAGTGGTCCCTATATACCAGGAATCTGATAAGAGACTAGATAAGTGATGTTTTGTCTTTTCAGTAGAAAAAGATAACAGTATTTGGACTGCTCTACCCTCTATAGCAATACTTAGGAAGTGAACACAAACAACAGAAACCATCCAACTCAAACCATCAATGTAATTTCTAAGAATGTACTGATAGGAGCTGCAATACTGGAACAGATCAGTATTCTAGATAGTGACCAATCCCAGATATTTAGAAGAAAAATATTAGATTTCAACAATGCATTCTTATGCAATAATACAGGAGTACATTTCCTCTTCACACCTTGAGCTTTGGATTACTTTATGCCTAAAATCATCAGAATGTTAGCCCTGGTAATTTTAATTTAGCTGGTGTAAATAGATATTATTCTGTTTATTTTGGGATTCTCATTAGGGTATTTGCTTCAGTAAAATCCTGTAGCAGTGAGCTGCACAGCTTTTCTATTTTTAAAAGAGTATTCTGCTTCCCACTCAAAATTTGTTGCCTTTTAAATTTACCAATTGCCCTCTTCTTCTTTTAATATTGCAACAAAGTTCATCCTCTACCTTGGTGGGTCCTGTGCTTATTGGCAGATTTGCTCGCCTCACAGATTTACCCTGTGGGTCGGGAAACAGCCCAGAGACTTTCCCCTCTAGTAGAAGCCACAGTCTAGGTCAATTCCTCCTGTGTTTGATCAAGAGTTGGGAGCTTTGGGGGGAACCCAGGCCCACCCTCTACTCCAGGTTCCAGCCCTGGGCCCTGTGGACTTCAGCTGTCTAGAGTCCCTCCTGGTACATTTGTGCAACAGCTACAACTCCCTGGGCTATTTCCCCATGGCCTCCTCCCAACACCTTCTCTGTCCTCACCACCAGAACTTCCTCCTGATGTCTGATAATGCCTGTATTTCTCAGTCCTCCAGCAGTACGCCTACTCATTCTCAGCTTCTTGCACGCCTTTTGCTTCCAGTTCCCCGTACACACTTCCTCTCCCCTGGCTCCCTTTGGCCTGACTGGAGTGAGCCCTTTTATACCATCAGAGGGGCCTTAACTAGAGTCAGCTGCTTAACAGTTTCACTTGACTCTTAGCAAGTTAATTTGAGTTAGGTGTTCTCATTAGCCTGGAGCAGCCCCTGCTCTGGTCACTCAGGGAACAGAAAACTGCTTATCCAGTGGCCAGTATATCTCCCTTCTACTACTCTGCTGTTCCCAACTGGCCTGGGTCTATCACAATATGGAAAACTGTAACTAGGAGCATCCAAATGGCCATGCCTGTATCATCTAACATTATGCACACCTCTATTATAGCTCCTCCTACACTCCCCCCGCAAATAAAATAGTCCTAAACTTTTAAATATTTCATATAGAGGCTCACCCCTACCTACCCTCCACCTACTCCTACTACCATTAATTTGTGCTGCTCTTAGAAAATTTTACATTTCCACTCTCTTATAGTGTGTCATTTCTGAGATAAGATGATCAAAACTGAACATGAATCAAGGTTATAAGATACCACAAATTATATACAGTGTCATTTGAATGTATTTATGGGTGGGATGCTCGCATACCC
This sequence comes from Chelonoidis abingdonii, assembly GCF_003597395.2. NCBI lineage: Eukaryota > Metazoa > Chordata > Testudines > Testudinidae > Chelonoidis > Chelonoidis abingdonii. The sequence continues at coordinate 91,461,398 of NC_133771.1, forward strand.
TTCAACCATGCAAAGAGAGCAAACAAGTGTCTATGTTGCAGTGCCTCTAATTATACTGTCAATCTTTTTGATTGGTGTTCATCACAATCTCCTGTCAAAAAATTCAGTATCAGCTCCCTGTTCATCAGGTCATTAATAAACATATTGGCCAATACAATTCGTCTTAGTATTGACAACTTGAAGTATTAAAATAGACCCACATTCTTGTACTAACAAACACAATACAGTCATAAAATGTGATAGGACACCACAGGAAACCGGTATGAAGAGTTTTGAAGACTTTAACAAATGTGCTGTCACACATTAAAAACACTAGTATACTGTTATCAAACAGCAACATCAGACAACCATCTGTAGTGATAATTTTTGTTTCAGATTTGGAAGTCTTACTTAGTTTTCATTCAGGCGAAACTGATGCTGAAGCCAATAGGAATTTTGCGTAACTAAAGACTGAGAGGGGAGTTCAGGATCTGACCCAGCTATAAACCTGTGATCTTCAATACAATGAAATCATGCCTTCAGGTCCTTCTCCCAATATGTTCAACAGAAGCAGAACTGGAATTTAAAGGGAAAGTTAGCCCTTGAGTGGGCATTAATAATTAATACATGACACTCCTCTTTTTTTCTTTATTCTAGTGTCTTCCAAACCTTTTACTTCTACAGTTTCATAATTCCCTGAATATCCCTGTGGATATCCTTCTTACTCAGACTGCTGAGACTTTTTTTTTTATTTCAGCTGTATTGGAGAGTGGTAATAATAATCAAGCCTAACATTCTGTCTGAATGAGCCAAAAAAGTGTCAAAGACTTTTGAAACTTTAATTGCATTTGATTCAAATGAAATTCTCTAGCCTGGATTATTGTAATGTGCCCCAACACTGGGCTACAGGGCCGGCTCTAGGCACCAGCAAAACAAGCACGTGGTTGGGGTGGCACTTTCTCAAGGGTGGCATTCTGGCCATTTCTTTTTTGTGCTTCCGGCGGTAAAAGCCTAGAGCTGGCCCAGGCAGCAGCAGCGTGTCTGCGCGGGGAGCACCCTGGGGCCACTGCAGTTCGCAGGGTCCCTCCGGCCGGTTCTGGAGGCAGGATCCCTGGCTGGAGGGACCCTGGGCTGAGGTGCGGCCTGGGACCCCTGCTGCTTACCCTGACCCTGCCAGCACTGGACCGGCTAGAGGCGAGGCGGGAGGGGATAGAGTCAGCACTGGTGGGGGGGAGCCCAGGGCTGGGGTGGCAGGGAGTGCGGGTGGTGGGGGAGAGAGCCCAGGGCTGGGGTGGGGGGCAACCAAATTTTTTTTTGCTTGGGGCGGCAAAAAACCTAGAGCCGACCCTGCTGGGCTATATCTTAAAATAACTCAGAAAATGCAGGCAGTCAAAATGTCAGCAAGTGGCTGACAGTCTCTTAAGTGGTACTTCCTGTAGGAACCATAATATTTCCAGGTGCCATAATTTTGCAAGCTACTAGTTGACTTCTGGATGAAGTTCAAGGAGCTTAGTTTGGACTTTAAGGAAATAAGTAGTTTGGGTTCTGGCTACTTTAAGACCACTACTTTCTTGAGAAATACTGCAACAGCTGGAATTAGCTGAAAGTAAGAGTGAAAAGCAGCAAGAAATTCTTGGCTAGGGGCCCTTAACCATGGAAAGCATTTCCTCCTTAGTCCACTACAGTTTAGTCATGCTGCTGAGCTCACTGTACTAGAACAAAATGACCTCCTTTGCAAGTAGTAACTAGCCAAGAGCTAGCTGAATTAAATGAGTATTAGACTAAATGGACTACAACTGAAATTTCTTGTTCTTCTCCAGAGCTTTTGAATTCCTTTTAAAAAACTCAAAATTTGCTATTTTCATTAGTTTATACTCAGAACAGACAGACTTCTGGCTATCACTTTGAAGTTGCAGAGATCTCTCTGTACTTATGTTAAAAAAGATAAATGATAAACTTCTTGATAAAGTCACTATGATTACATAATTTCAGCATAGCAGAGTGTGGCTTCTGATTTTATTAAAAAACCTTTGTTACTGAAATACAATAGTTAATGCAAATCATGCTTCACTTTATCATTCCTGCCCTTCTCTCTTGCATACGTGTACGCTCTCAACATGATGAAAAAAAATGCATAATTTCTCCTGATATTTGCTATTACTAGTAAATTTTAGATTCACACTAATTATCATACAAAAAATGTCCTGAAAAATGCACTAACCACAGCATGAATCAGCTTTTAAAAAAGTGTCCAATGTACCAAATACAATCACTGCTGCATATAGTACTGTAGGCTTAAAAAGACAAATAGTTCAATCCATTATTCTTTTTGCAACCTCAGAATAATGAGCAGTTGATTACATTTAAAAAGGAGGATTCAGAGCTTTTTCCAGACATAATTATAAAAGCACTATTATGTGAATAAAGTCACATTCTAAGTAACTTCTACAAATTATACATTTCACCTCAATAGCAGTGGAAAACTGGACCAACGTATCACAGAGGAGACAGTAAGCATGAAAAGATTTCTTTTAAGTCAGCCTGCTGAATACCTCACTGATAATACATGGTTGTACATCTATAAACCTATGAAAAATGTACATGGTACTTCATTTTAATAATTAAAAGTATTCACAGTGCCAGATGGCATCCCTTAACTGATGCCATATGGTGTATCTTAACAAATGTGAAAGCTTTCTTTTGTTGTACAGGCTCATTGGTAATCCATTTTTATTTCTAAACCAGCTAGTCAGAATTACTGAGTATCATTACTTTTGCCACTTCTCAATAGTCTTCTAGAAAAAAAGAGTGACAGCATGAAACACAAAGTCAAATTTCCTTTGAAAGATATTAGTGGTTTAAATCTTATGGAGCAAACAGAGGCATGCATTGATATCCTGTTGGGTACTCATATTAAATGAACCTATAAATTAACACTATTCCCAGTAAGATGATCTTCCATTGATTAATGTTTTTGTGCATTTTAAAGTAGATTAAATAAATGGAACAATCCTTTGATTAATGAATGGCGTACTTTAGACACATGGTAAAACTTGGCCCTTGGATGTAGATGTGTAGCTTCCTTTGAATTCAGTGGGAGCAATATGAGCATCCATGGATAGAGTTTCACTGTTGGACTTCAGTTCATGAAACTGTTAGACAACATGGGGCTTGGTGAGCAATTCACACATCCGAGACAGATGTTAATCTTTTCAGTATAAAAAAGCTTAATAAAATAATGGTAAATGAATACATGTATGAACTGAATCTTTAAATTGTAATGACATTTTTGTCACATTATGTATTTCCCCTGAAGATTTAAGCAACAAACAAAACAATCACTAATAAAGCCTGGCTCATCATATTGTGAGAAAATGCCTCAAGTGCAATTTCCCCATGATCACCAGTCTCTCATTTTATCTACATAAATGTATCATGCCATTCACCGTAGTATCTTGGCACCACGTACAGGAATTCTCAGCTTGGCTGTGGTTAGAATTAAGTTCTCACCCTTTGGTGACTGCTCACTCAAAGATATTTTTTTTTTGTTTCAGAGTCTTTGTGGCCACCTTTGCTAAGGAATTGTTAGTGCAAGAAAGTGACTCTTGTTCTGCACCTTGAAGGAGACATACGATCATTCTGATTTTCCCTGTCAGAATTCCAGTAATATACCCTCCAGCAATTAAATCTGGTCTCTAGTGCCATCAGTTTCTCTGGCACTAATAGCCTTATTATACCAGTTGGTCATAATATTCTAGAGACAGTGGAAATGAGGCACCATTTTTTGATGGTTTGGAAAAGAAGGAGAAAGAATTGGATCCTTGACTGAATGAGGAGCCAGGGATGTATTTTCATCTACCTGTTCTGGATGGAAGTTGATTCAGTCTGGAATGGATCCAACTTCTAGATATGTTCTGTCAGCCTTATGTACTATATATACTCGATCATAAGCCGGTTCGTTTATAAGCCAACCCCCACCCCCCCAAAATGGATAAGCAAAAATGGAAAATTTTTATAGTCCATTCATAAGCCGACCCTATAATTCAGGGGTCAACAAACTTTGGCTCCCAGGCCATGAGGCTAAGCCGCTGGCAGGCCAAGATGTTTGTTTACCTCAAGAGTCTGCAGGCACGGAGGTAAACCTAAGTAAACAAAGTGTCCCAGCATGCAAACTGCTTACCCTGATGGGCCAGAAGAGAAACTGGTGGGGAAATTTTGCGGGGGGGGGGAAGCTGGGAGTCAGGAAAGTAACCCCTTTGACCACCCCCCACATGATCCCACCTGTAGCCTGGGACGCCCCACACTCTACTCATCCCATCCCTTCCCACCTTATCTGGGGAGGGCCAGGGGAGGATGTCTGTGGCCTGGCTGGAGCTGATCCAGTAGGCTGGGCAGTATGGTCACAGCCTGCTCCAGCAGGCCAGAACAGGTGGCGCGGCCGCAGCATGTTCCAGTGGGCTGGGCCGCGAGGCTGGGCAGCGTGGCATGGCCACAACCTGCTCTGGCGGGCAGGGCTGAGCAGCACGTCTGCAGCCTCCCAGCCCTGGAGTTGCTTTGGAGGCTGGGGGGAGAGCAGCGTGGCCAGGAGAGACTTTGACCTGCCTCTTCCCTTTTGGCTCTGCTGGCTGTGCTGCCTCTCCTTGCTCCCTCTGTTTGGGGGGAGGGGTTGCATCCCACCTCTCCCTCTCTATAACTGTTCATAAGCTGACCCACTTCTCTGGTGCTTCCCTTTTGCACTAAAAATATTTGGCTTATGAATGAGTATATATGTAATATTACTAGCCTAGTGGATGAGGAGGCAGGGAACAGTAGACATGAGTTATCTTGAATTTAGTAAGGCTTTTGACCAGTGTTCCCTCTAATTTTTTCCATCCATGTGCGGAATTAATTTTGTTATGTGCACCATATGGAAGTAATGTGTGGATGTGCACCACTAGTGGAAACCAAAAACCTAGATACAATACGTTTTTTAAAAGTTACCATAGGGATAATTAATCCAGCCAAGACAGGTTAGGCATTTTAGAACTCACTACTCAAATAATTAAATTTAAGCATAAGAGAGAAATAAAAATTATGAAATGCATAGACCAGTCAAAAAACTAAAACACTTTGGAAGAAGTATCAAGAAGTAACGAAAACAAACAACAGCACAAGTATGTGTTGAGAGGTGAATGTGAAAGACAATGTGTGTGCATGTGTGTGTGTGAGACAGAGATGCACATTTCCCCTTTAAGTACACTGATCCCACTTTAAGTATACTGGCCTTTTAAGTAGATCAGCAAATTCAGACATAGCAGCAGCTACCAGCTGTAGAGCAGTATCAACAAGACATTGTCTGTATGAAATTTTAGTTTGTTCTGACTTGGCTAGTGCTTTTTATGTAGCCTGCTGTAAACCTAGCCAAATATCTAGATGAGCTGATGTATCTCCTGGAAGACTTCTGCATACCCCCATAGGTACACATACCCCTGGTTGAGAACGACTGGTCTAGATGAAATTAGTATAAAGGCGGGTTCAGGACTGGTTGAAAGACCATACTCCATGCGTAGTTCTCAAAGATTCCCTGTCAAACTGTGAGGAGGTATCTAGTGGGGTTGTGCAGTGTTCTGTGTTGGTTCCAGTACTATTTAACATTTTCATTAATGACCTGGATAATGGTGTTGGTACCTGTTCAGTAAATATTAACCCTTTTATTTCTTTACCTTCTGTATATTTGATTCATTTATATATTAACTATTCTTTAGGATATTAACAAAGAGTATGTTAAATTCTAAGGCCCCAAAGAGTGGTCCTTGACCAATAAGAACCCTATTCAGAAATTGTGTGTTTGACTGATTTAATAATCCAGGGTGGCTCTGTGTCCGTAGAACTCCAGAGAACCTGGGAAACCATTCCCAGAAAATATATATATTGCTTACATATGCATATATAAACCTGGGAAACTGATAAGGGATAATTGTTACAGCAGGTAGAAAATAATAATTATGGAGGAAGAAAGACCCACTGAAATATATCTTGTTATTCCTCTCAGTTGTAGATAATCATGCCTTCACATATAAATCAGGTAAACTGAGAATGTATAGAAATGACATCAAAACATGTTTCTTGTGGGTAAGAGGTTTTCTTTGTCTGAAAATCCTATATGTATGTGCATGTGCGTACACACACACACACACACACACACAGAGCTAGCTCTTTACAATCATAATCACCACCACCACCACCCTGCCACATCAAAATGTAGTAATATATCTATTCTTTCTGTATAGTGATGTACTAATCTCTGATTGAAAATCTTTGATTAAATAACTCCAATTGAGCCTGTTATTTGACAATCTTGAGACATAATTAATTCAGACATGCAGCAATGGAGTTGAAAGGAAGAGCATGCTTGTGAACAGGCACAGCAAACAGGAGTTTTGTAAGGGAGTTCTTCAGGTTAAGGATGAGCGACTAAGTGATCATTGGGGTGAGGAGTTTGTTATGTACTTGCTTGCCTGTCAAATTTATAGTGTGGTCTGTTCTGGGGGCTGTGTGCTGACCCACCTGGCCTGCTAGGCTTAGGCTAGGCTGACAGCTTCCTAACAAGAATCTAGCCTGCTATCCTTTGATTCCTAATGCCTTTAGGATTCCTTGACAAAAGGGCAAGACTAAATTAGGTAGAACATGTGATTAAAGAGTCAGCTCTTAAGCAACCAGAGGAGCTAGCAAACAGGGAAGTGTTACAAGGGAGTTTAGAGAGGGACTGTGAGAGTCAGATACACCTAACAAATTCTAAACTTAGCCCCGCTGACTATAGGCGCCAACTCCATCGATGCTCCAGAGCTGGAGCATGCACCAAAAACAAAAATTAATAGTGGGTGCTCAGCACCCATCAGCTACAGCTATTCGGTGGGGCCCTGCCAGAACAATTGTTCGGCGGATGTGGGAGGAGCTTGGGGGAGGTTGGAGAACAGTGAGGGGCATGTGGGTGAGGGCCTTGTGTAGGGAGTGGAGTGAAGGCAGAGCCTCAGTGGAGGGTGCAGAGTAGGGGCAGGGCCTTGGGGTGTGGCGCACCCTCAGGTAAAAATAAATGTCGGCACCTATGCCCCTGCGCCCCAAAATAAACAAACAAAAACAATGCAAAAGGATATGTTTAGCCCTGAGAAAAGATGATTGAGGGGAGACCCGATAACAAGTTCAGGGCTGTTATAAAGATGATGGTGATCAATTGTTTTCCATGTCCACTGAAGGTACAATAAGAAGTAACAGGCTAAATCTGCAGCAAGGGAGATTAGGTTAGATATTAGGGAAGAAAATAACGATAACACTAAGCATTAGAATCGGTTGGCAGTGGTTGTAGAATTCCCATCACTGGAGGTTTTTAAAAACAGATTACACAAACACTTGTCAGGGATGGTTAGGTAGACTTAATCATTCTTGCCTCAGGATAGGGGGCTAGATTAAATGACCTCTTGAGGTGCCTTCCAGTGCATCATTTCTATGATTACACATACATTAACAATTTGTTAGAATTTTGTATGAACAAAATAGAAAAATATCTGATATGATTTTTATTGCTACAATTTTCTGCCATTCTGGTTAGTCCTTTGTTTTTATTTAGATTTCAACTAACTTTTACCAACCATTGGATAACAGAATCATAATTAATTTCTACCTCATCTTTAAGAAAAAAGAATCCAAAATATTTGATCCTGATTCTTCAATGGATTTACTCCAGTTTGACTCTACTCACTGGAGTTTCACTGGTATAAGACAAGTGTAATGGAGTGGACAACATATGCCTTCAGATGTTAAAAAAAAGTCAGTCTAGAAGAACTATTCATTCTAATGAAGATGAAGGCTAAGAGCATTAAAAGAGACTGATTTTTGGCACCAGTGGTACACCCTGCACAGGGCCTGAGTTTCTGAAAGTAAGGCGGATAGCAATTCCAAAAATTGAAGTACTCAACATGATTATGTGCTGGAAAAGTTAAACAACCAGTCAGATTATGAAAGAGTTAGATTTTAGATGTTTAAGCTAAAGATGATGAAATCAGTACTAATCTGATCACCCACTCTCCAATTCATAGCTCTTGCATGTGGGTTGATGAACTGTAGAAGAACCTCCAATTTAGCCTTAATTGCATCTTGCTTAAATAGCTAATCCATTTCTAACTTAACTGTTTCTCTAGATAGCAAATCTTTATATGACTGACTTGTTTCGCAGGTGAAACAAATTTGATCACTTAATGATACTTTGAATACTGAAGGCATTGTTTCAGCAGTATTGTATATCCAAAAGTCATTTCTGAATGCCAAACTGGTCATGCAGCTATGAAACAGGAGTCCTCATATATAAACATTAATGGATGCAGTTTAGTGTCTTTTGGCTATTAAGAATGTCACCAAAAGGACAAGCAATAAGGTATTATTGATCAGCCAGGAGATAAATCATGTCCATTTATATTTTATAAATCATTTGTAATCAATTTATTATGTATATCACACACACACACATATATATATTTTCAATCTTGGAAAGAGACACTTTTGTTCTCTGTTGCTATTGCTTATCTTTTGCCTGAAATCACAGCTCTTCATTTGTGATATCATACTCATTTTTATGGCAACAAATTACATTGCGATATTCCAAACATAGGATTACTCATTAAGTTAGAGAGTGAAGAAAGAGACCAAGAACAGATGAATTCTTAAAAACAAAAGTTTTCACAGATATCCTTGTTGTGGATGCGGGGAGGTAGGAGAAAAATAAAGAATATGTGATTTCTCTTCTAGAAGAACATTGTAACAGGGTCACAGGGCTGTCTAATTGTGTGTGGGAGGCACATCCAGAGAGGCCCTAAAGAACATGGCTCCTCCCAGATGAGGACAACTCCAGACTTAGGAAGTAACCCAACAGGAAGATCAGAGGAAGTGCTTCCTGACTGGGGGAGAGAAGTGTTTGGTCAGTAGTACCTGTAGTCAGAGGGGAGCTGCCTCTATCCTTTGACAGTAGTAAGAGGTCACACAACAATATTATAGACAGGGTTGGTAGCACCACCTATTTCTTAAGGGTGTCTGACATTTCCCATTATAATACCATTTAGTTTTCCATCCAGGGCATGTGTTTCAGGCTGAATTGTTTTGGTTAATTTCTGCCACAGTAGTTCAGTCATTTCCATAAACAATACTAGGGAAAAATACACTGTTTTGCCCATGTTAAAAAATTCTGTTGACCTTTTCTTTGAAAACTCTAGTGCCCCCATGCTTTGGAACAGGAACTTGAAATTTGGCAGACGCATAGTTTTTGTGTCAAGGGTTTGCCTTTTCCTGACCCCAGGGAAATCTGTTCAGATTTGGGCAAGTTATAAGCTTTTGGAAAAGTCTCAATTCACACATACTCAGTAGAGATATTAGATTTTAGCAGCTAAATTCTCCAAAGATTACTCCAGTTCCTGGCTGCTGAGAGCCATGCTGGAGCTGGGCTGCACTCCTGAACTGAGAGCAGGGAGACTATCTTCTGTGTCTCAAAACACTCCTGTTGCACCCAAGTAGCATGGAGGAGGAAGCTGCCTAATTCAAATGCAGAAGGGGACTGGGTGAAAAAGGAAACTGGGTCTAGGAGCCACGGGGAAGACCAAAGACTGACTGGGCAAGGAGACTGGCAGGCACAGGGCAAATGGGTGGGGAGACAACTGGGAGTCAGTAAGTGTAGTGGAGACAGAGCTTGGATGATTAGCTGAAGAGGTGAGGACTGGGACTGTCTGGGCAAGGAGTCTGAGTACCAATAGAGTGGGGGAAAACAATGAAGGTGGAGGGGAGACAGATCTAATAGTAGGAGAACTGGACAAAGGGACTGGGACAGGTAGAGATGGAAGAGGAGCCCAGGATGGCAACTGGAAATCTGTTGGAAATTATTTTCCTGATAAGTTTAAGATTTACCATGACTCAGTTTCCACACAAGCATTCCCTTATTAATTCAAAGGCCTCTTGGTGATAATTACACACAATGTACAAACATGAGCATATATACCGGTATCTATATTCTATACCCAATAGCAATACATTTATTAGTACTGACCAGAATATTAACAACAGGATCATGCCCACGAGGTATCTTACTATTACGGCATTCTCCAGAGGGGTAAGGAAGAGCTCTGACAAAGACCACCTAGCAAACCTTGCTTTCTTCTACACTGTAACTAACAATGACATCACCTGTTTGTAGGGTGACCAGATGTCCCGATTTTATAGGGACAGTCCCAATATTTTGGTCCTCTTCTTAAATAGGCAACTATTACCCCCCACCACGTCCTGATTTTTCACATTTGCTGTCTGGTCACCCTACCTGTTTGTTGTCAGACTTTAGCTAAGTCCAGATGAAGCAGCCAGGGTTGAACCATGTCCTCTGCCCCGGTCAAGACAAGACAAGGAAACCTTGATGAGAGGCCTAGTCACTGATCTTATTTGGCCATATTTCTCTTAAACTATCTAACTACACATTAAAAAAAACCCTACAATTATTTATTGCACCTGTTTCTTAAATCCAAACCTAAAATAAGATAACACTAGTATTTCCAGGTTCACCACATGTTTAAAACAAACACTCTCTCTTTCTAATGATCTCATTCTTTTTGGTCACATGCTTTGCGCCTATCACTCATATTAACATCCAAACTCAGTTTAAAATCATAATTTATCTAGGTCTAATGTGGGCCTATACTCCTACAATGCTAGTAGCCAGGAAATATGGGCACAGACAGAGTGAGTGTGAGAGAGAGAGAGAGAGTGTGAGAGAGAGGAAGATAGGATGAAGAACTGGGAGTAGTGGGGACTGGGACTGCGCAAGGAAACTGGTAACAAGGAGCTAGAAGTTTGAGAGGGAGGGAGCACTGGGACTGTCTAAGGCCTGGTCTACACTGGGGGGAAGGGGCGTCAACCTAAGATACACGACTTCAGCTATGAGAATAGCATAACTGAAGTCGACGTATCTTAGGTCAACTTACCTCGCGTTCTCACGGCCCGGGGTCAACTGCCGCCGCTCCCCCGTCAACTCCACTTCCGCCTCTTGCCATGGTGGAGTACAGGAATCGACGGCAGAGTGATCAGGGATTGATTTATCAAGTCTACACTAGACACGATAAGTTGATCCCTGATAGATTGATCACTACCCACCGATCCGGCGGGTAGTGTAGACATACCTTAAGTGAGGAGAATCAGACTGGAGGAGCTGCCACAGGTGGGAAGTGATAGGACCAGAGGGAATGGGACAAAAGAGGTCAAGCTTGTGGGAGGGAGGGAGGGGAAGTGGAATGGGCAGAAGTACTTGTGCCCCTAGAGCACATGCCCCTTCAGAGCCTGAAAAGGAACCCAGGATTCCTGAGTCATCATTCTTCTGCTATCAGCAAATATCTGTGAAACCCACTGACAAACTGTGTCCTATTCCCCCTCTAGTGCTGGTCCACAGAGGATGACAACCTACTACGGCTATCAATTACTCTGTTAGCTCTACTGGCATAAGTCTGTATGAGGGATCTAAAGGTTCCTGCCCCGCTGATGAAGCATGTGAGTGTCAATATAATACTATGTGATAGAATTAAAAATTTAGGAAAAAAATGCAAAATCTGTAAAATTACACAAAACTACATTACAAGAACATTAAGGTTGTAAAGTATATATATTTCAAAACTTCAAAGCACCAGGTATTTAATTGTAGCCCACAGCAGATATCAGAAAAACATTTCATAGATTCATAGACTCTAGGACTGGAAGGGACCTCAAGAGGTCATTGAGTCCCCTGCCCTCATGGCAGGACCAAATACTGTCTAGACCATCCCTGATAGACATTTATCTAACCTACTCTTAAATATCTCCAGAGATGGAGATTCCATAACCTCTCTAGGCAATTTATTTCAGTGTTTAACCGCCCTGACAGTTAGGAACTTTTTATTAATGTACCTAAATCTCCCTTGCTGCAGTAGCCTTGTTCTTGTTCTTCATTGAGGCTTAGGTGACTGGTTTTTTCTCCTTCTCCTGTGAACCCTTTTGTCTGAAACTGTATTGTACTTCTTCTTCTCTTTTCACTTAACAACGTTTCTTTCAGCTTTCCATATAGGTTGTTTCAAGTCTTTTATTTTTGTTGATCTTCTCTGGCCCTTCATTTTCACTCTTTCTTGAATGCGGTGCTCTGGAAACTGGACAATTCGTTGTGCGTAACAGCCAGAGTAGAGCGGAAGAAATGATTCTCGTGTCTTGCTCCAAACACACTGTTAATGACATCAGAATCAGTTTGCTTTTTTTACACAGATACTGTTGACTCTATTTGCTTGTGGTCCTATACCCTAGATCCTTTTTGCTGTACTCTTCCTGAGCAGTCTCTTCCTTTCTGTATGTGTGAAATGATGTTCTTCCTAAGTGGGCACTTTGCTATTTTGTCGTTTTACTTATTCATCGTTTTACCTCAATCATTTCTCAATTTGTTCCAGAGATCATTTTGAATTATGACTGTCTCCAAATCGTTGCAATCCTCCCCTTTCGTCATCTGCAAACTTTAATAAGCGTGATCGCCACGATCTTTATTGCCACTCTCAGTCGTGAAGATATGAACAGAGCCGGTCCCAAAGCCCTGCGGAACCCCATTTGTTGGACTTTCCGCAGGATTGGGACACTTTCATACTCTTCTCTGGTACGGTTATCAGCGTTTATGACCAACTTATGGTGCATTTAATTGTATTTGCTAGTTTATCGATGATATTATGTGAGCTGTATCAAATACTTACTAGTCTAGCGTATACACTCACCGATTCTCCTTTCCACAGATCGTTTCCTATCAGAGCTATTCGTTTGGTTTGACATGATTTGTTCTTTACAAATACTTGCTGGCTATTCCCTATCACCTTACCACCTTCCAAGTGGTTGCAGATGATTCTTCTGGAATCTCTCTCGTCTCCCATGATTTTCCAAAGATAATAGCTAGAGGCTCAGATACCTCCTCTATTAGCTCCTTGAGTATTTTAGCATGCATTTCATCAGGCCCTGGTGTCTTGCAGACATCTAACTTTTCTAAGTGATTTTTAACTTCTTCTTTTTTTATTTCATTTACCCCTTCCCATAAGCATTCACTATGTTAGGCATTCCTTCAGAATTCTCAGTGAAGACCGAAACAAAGAAGTCATTAAGCATCTCTGCCATTTCCAAGTTTCCCGTTACTCTTTCTCCCTCCTCATTTAGCAGTGGGCCTACCCTGTCCTTGGTCTTCCTCTTGCTTTTAATGTATTGGTAAAAAAAAAAGTCTTCTTGTTTCCCTTTATTCCCATAGCTAGTTTGAGCTCATTTTGTGCCTTTATCTTTCTAATCTTGCCCCTGCATTCTTGTGTTGTTTGCCTATATTCATCCTTTGTAATCTGACCTGGTTTCCATTTTTTATATGACTCCTTTTTATTTTTTAGATCATGTAAGATCTCGTGGTTAAGCCAAGGTGGTCTTTTGCCACATTTTCTATCTTTCCTACCCAGTGGAATAGCTTGCTCTTGAGCCCTTAATAGTGTCCCTTTGAAAAACTGCCAACTTTCCTCAGTTGTTTTTCCCCTCAGTCTTGATTCCCATGGGACCTACCTATTAGCTCTCTGAGCTCACTAAAATTTGCCTTCCTGAAATCCATTGTCTCTATTTTGCTGTACTCCCTCCTACCCTTGCCTTCTACTTTCAAATTCTCAGTGAGTTCCTCCCTATTTGTTAAAATCATGTCTAGAACAGCTTCCCCTCAGTAGCTTTTTCAACCTTCTGAAATAAAAAGTTGTCTGCAATGCAGTCCAAAAACTTTTTGGATAGTCTGTGCCCTGCGGTGTTATTTTCCCAACATATGTCTGGATAGTCGAAGTCTTCCATCACCACCAAGTCTTGGGCTTTGGATGATTTTGTTAGTTGTTTAAAAAAAGCCTCATCCACCTCTTCCACCTGGTTAGGTGGCCTGTAGTAGACTCCCAGCACGACATCACCCGTGTTTTTTACCCCTTTTAGCCTAACCCAGAGACTCTCAACACTTCCGTTTCCTATGTCCATCTCCACCGCAGTCCAAGTGTGTACATTTTTAATATATAAGGCAATACTTCTTCCTTTTTTCCCCTGTCTATCCTTCCTGAGCAAGCTGTACCCATCCACACCAACATTCCAATCATGTGTATTATCCCACCAAGTTTCAGTGATGCCAACATCATAGTTGTATTTATTTATTAGAACTTCCAGTTCTTCCTGCTTATTACCCATACTTTTCGCATTTGTATGTAGGCATCTAAGATACTGGTTTGATCTTGCCTCCCAGTTTTGCCCTGACCCTCTTTTCTCCCTGCCATTATAGCCCACGCTCCCTCTTGTTTCCGACCCATCTCCCAGGTCTCCATGTTCCCCACTTACCTGTGGGCTTAGCTCACCTGTCCCCGTCAAAAGGAATGGGCACCTTGTCCTAATTATGTCCCTCCTTTCCATACCTGGCAGGGATACATTTCCAGTTATTTACTAACTAATGCAGTCTAGTGACTAATCAGCTATAGGGAAGCTTTTTAGCATGTGGTAAATTGGCCAATCCCAAGAGCATAACTTTCAAGTTATTTCAGAATATGATACACAATATCGTGATCTGTTGTGTGCAATGCCCATTCAGTAAATTGAAGTAACAGATATGTCGTGATATCTCATATCACATTGGTGTCTTGAAACTCAACTAATCTCATGTGAGCTACAAGAATTTTTACACTTACATAAGTTGGAAAGTAAGAAACCAAAAGCAGTGGTGCCATAAATCAGATGATTTCTTACAAAATCAGCCTGCCTCCTCTGAAACTAATGATCTGCCCCATTACACAGTAATATCACAGTTAAAAGTTGAGAAATATGTAAGTATTTTGCAATGACAGACTTTACTGCCTTTGAACAGTAAAAAGAGGTTACCAAAAATTGAGTACTCCATGAGAAAAAGGTTCAACTGGTGCATTGTATTCTTCCAAATTATGGTTGTCTGATCACAAAAGTCCTATTGACCTTTACATAACATCTTTTTTCTTGTCATCTCAAAAACTGTAGTTGCTTTGAAGAGGTTGAGCTTGTGACTTCTTTTCCACTTCTTTGGTCTAAGATGACTGATCTTAAAAGACGGTCAGCAGTTCACTTCTGCCTGTTTATATCTGAGCATTTTTTTCCTGGTGATGCAACCTGCCAAAAATAATTTCTGAGTACCATATTATATGAAAAGTACATCAATATGATTTAAGAAAAGACTTTCTATAATAGTGGCATCTTGGCTTTTTACAAGACTAATAGCTCAGTACCCAACAATAAAAAGGACATTTACCCCCCTCCCCTCCTCTGCCATTACCATTATTATAAAATTGACTAATATGACCAAAAAGCAGGTTAAGTATTTGGATGAGCAGAAATAGTAGAGGGCAGAATATACCATTAAACTTTTGAAAACATTCTTAAGAGATTAAAGGTTATGTGTTACCTTTACTTGTGCTCACATAAAGTATCTTGCAGTTAAATTTTATGTAATTTGAATCAAAGAGGGCATAATTCTCACATTTTAAAAATCTATACTTTCCTTGAATTGTATCATTGGACAATGGGGACATTTTTTGTATTACTTTTATTAAAAGTGAGACTCCGGTTACCCACTCACTGTTATGTTGCTACATATTTGGTCTCATATTTTATATAGTTTAAAGCCAGAGGGAACAATTAGACCAATTTGACTTTCTGTATAGCAGGTCATTACACTTCACCCTATGTTGAGCCCAATAACTTGTGTTAGATTAAAGTATTTCAGTTGTCTGAAGATAAAGCTTGTGTGCGCTACAGGAAGAGAACATGAGAGAGTGTGCTTCCACTAATGTTCGAGGTCCCTTAAGAGGATGCAGAAGAACATTCACGGGTGGTGCAACTGGGACCTAGGTTAGCCCCCAGTGGGGGCAGAGAGGGAGCACCGCCCAGCTTCATGGCCCCCAGCTACCCACCCCATGCCTGAGGGCCCCAGCCGAGGCTCCATTCCCACCCCCAGCTATGGCCCCAGCCTCAGCTCCCTTACCCCTGTGCCATTTATCACCCCACCACAGGTTGCATATCCATCCACTACATTCTGCACATTACTGAGGGTCACAGTCCTTCGGAGCAGGGGGCGATTAATGGCCCTGCACACTTGCACGACATTGGCCCCCAACAGTGGATTTCTCAACTCCAAAATGATTCCTGACTGAGTGGTAGCAATCTGGCATTGAAAGTTTCCACAGTGCAATTGCCACTTCTCCACTGCCAGTGCAGCTCTCATTTGCTGTCCCTGCACTGGAGGGCTTGGACGAGTTTGGTACAGATTCAGGAATGTAGCCTCGTGCATCCAAAACTTCTGCAGACACTGCTCATCCTTCCAAACCTGAATCATGCCCTGATGCCACCAGTCACTGCTGGTTTCTCATGCCCAGAACCAGTGCTCCACCATCTCCAGCTGTTCTGTGAACAACAGCCATGAATAGCTTCTTTCTATGCCCTGCAGCAATATGGCTTCCAAGGAATCCTTATGTTGCCTGCAGCTCCTCTTGTGCCTCTGCCAGTACTGCACGATCGTGCACTCTGTGCTTGCAATGCTCATGACAATAGTGCTGAGCTATACAGGCTCCATGCTTCTGTCACAGATGGCAAACAGCAAGGAGGAGTGCGTGGGTTTGTGGGATTTTAAAAAGGAGTGAAAATTATGGGATGCAGATGAAATTATGGGATGGAGATCACTGTATTATGGGAAATGGACCCCATGCTCCCAGTCACCCTTGTGACATTTGTTTTGGCCCTGTCAGGCATTGCAAAGAAGCTTCCCAAAAGAGACTGTGCTGGATAGTGGTGAGTTGCACAGTGGGATACCTACCCATGATGCACTGTGCTTTGCATCATGCAAGTGATCCTGGTGAGTACGCACACCACCAACACATGCATAAGTGATGTACTAACTGTGGTGGCTGTTCGTCAACATAACTTAGGTCAACGTACATTTGCAGTGTGAACATGGCCTTACATCTATGTAAGAGCAGCTTATTTTAGTTTGACTTAAAACCTGGTCCAAATTGACTTCAGCTAAGCTGAAAAAAAGCCACTCAAACTTGAAATCATAAATGCCTATGTAGACACTATCAGTTTAACTATATCAGTTCAAATTCACACTAAGTTACATCGGTGCAACTTTCCTGCACAGACGAAGACAACAGGTGGTGGAAGGCTTGTAGGTAACAATCACATGTGTAACTTGCCCTCTTTTTGGAAAGGTAAGTGGAAAGAAGGAATTTGCATTTATATTTAAAAACAAAAATGAATTTGCATTTTACCAAGAACTGCAGTTTATTTTAAATACCTTTTAAAAGATTGATACTTAAACAATGAAGACACTGAACAAACAAAATTTTAATCAGTGGTACTGTTTAGAATCCCTATAAATACTGTCCATTGCTCATTTTGAATTCAGTAAAATTCAGCCTATTGACTATTAAGTCTAGAACATTATAAAACTTATAAACAATTGAAAATGGAAACAAACAAATTAGCTTGTCTGCTGCTATGGAGCAGAGAGGAGTCTGAGCTGCAAAGGTCACAAAGAGACAGCATATCCAGAATGTCAAAGTGAAAAACAAAACTCAGTGGGAAGGGTAACAAGGGTTGGAATGGGGTAAGGGTTCAGAAACATGCACAAGGAAGCGTTCTGGCAAATGAGAAGGAGGGGAAATGGATATCTTTACCTTCTCCTTATCATCTAGGTGGTATTATTTATTTAATTATCCAAATTTATAATTGATTTTGGTTGAAAGGGGGGTTAACTGATGGATTTGTTTGTATGTATATTAGGTAAATCCCTTATTAAAGATGAAACTGGTGAACAGGAAAAATCACGAGCCAGATCCTTAGCTGGTCTAAATTGTCCTGGCTCCATTGATTTCAGTGGAGCTACTTTACAGTTCTGGAGTTGGGCCCATATTTGTGATCAGCAAGAAAAGGTAGAGAAGACCCCCTTTAGAGAAAAGATTGCTGTATTCAAGTTAATACACTAGAGACATGAATTCTCAGACTGATGGGGGAACATTGAACAGAAGAGAAGTGGAGTGGCTTAAGTAATGAAATATGCAATAACTTCTGTAGGGATTCAGAAAGAACTGTCACAGCTAGTACAGCACAACATGTACATCTTCACTTTAAATTAATAAACACTGTTATAAAAATAAGTCATTTACATCAATAAATAAATGAATAAAGCAGGCATTTTAAAGCATATGATATGCTCTTAATGTCCCCTTGGTTCACCAGCTGCACACTTCATGCATTGTACATGTCAAAAGGAAAGTGAAGTTTGCTCATGCTAGTAGTTCTGTAGTTTTCAAAAGTAGATAAGATTGCAGTATTTTTAATATTGAAGAAGGGACTTCTTTTCAGGGATGTTAAAAGCCCTGAAACAAGTTTGAATTTATGACCAGAAGTTAGAGCACTATAAACTTTGCATGACAAAAAAGCAGAAATATATTCTCCTTCATTTGGGACAAACTTTTTTTGCATTTATAGCCCCAGATTTTCAAAAGTGAGAAATGATTTTGGGTGCCTAAACTGAAACACCTTAAAGGAGCTTGATTTTTAGAAGGTGAATACTTGGCATTTTCTGAAATGTCACACTCTGAACGATATTTCAAGGTGGGCATGCAAAAAGTGAGTAGTGTATTTTTTAAGGTGCCTCACTTTTGAAAATCTTGAGGGACTTACCCTTCCACTAGAGCCTGTGTAACACTGCTGTGGGTGGGATCATAGGCACCGACTCTGTGAGTGCTCCAGGGCTGGAGCACTCACATGAAAAAATTGGTGGGTGCTCTGCATCCACTGGCAGCTCCCCGCTGCAGCTCACCTCCACCTCCTCCCCTTAGCATGCTTCTGCGTCCTGCTTCTCCCCTCTTCCTCCCAGCACTTGTGCCGTGAAACAGCTGTTTCGTGCAGCAAGCCTGGGAGGGAGGGGGGAGGAGGTGGAATGTGGCATGCTTGGGGGAGGAGGAGGGCCCAGGGCAGGGATTTGGGGAGGGGTCCAATAGGGGCAGGGAGAGGTGGAGTTAGGGCGGGGACTTTGGAGCAGAGTTGGAGTCAGGGTGGGGCAGGGAGGCACGAGCACCCACTGGTGCAGGAAAAAAGTTGACGCCTGTGGGTAGGATTTGAACCTGGGACTTCCAGCATAGTGTATGAGCTGTTACTGCATGAGTTAAAAGCCCCAGGGCTGCTAGCTAAAGGCTGTTGCAGACTCAATCTCAGCTAAGTGCCACTAGAAGGAGACAGAGCACCACACCAAGCAGGCATGTGTTACAGCTGGAGTGACTCAGACTTTAGCCATGTGGCAGAAGCCTTTCCCCAAGCAGAGCCTGGATCAAATGACCCCTAAGCTCAGTATCTCCTCAACTTCAGCAGAGCTGCAAGTCAGTCTCTGCCCTCCTACTGCCTCACAGCATATCAGACTCTCAAGACTCCTAGCCTGCTCTTGATCTGGTTCCTGCTCCAGGCTTGTCCTACTCTGACCTTGCTCCAGCTCAATTACAGACATGCTCCTCCCCTGCCTCCCAAACCCCTGGGCCCTCAGATTCTGACCACCTGGACTCCAGCTACAGTATTGATTTGGTTTGCCTACAGACTGATCATGGTTCTGATCCCGGCCTGTCCCCAGATCCTGGTTTCAGTGCTTCCCTCAGCCCAGTCTCAACCCTGCATCCAGCTTAGACTTCCACTCCAACCATTAGGCATAACTACCAGGAGCCAGCATCTGACATATTAACCATCTAGTAATGTTCCTCAAAAAAAAAACACCCAAAAAACAAAAAAAACAACCCACACACAACTGTAAATATTTTCTGCAATAAGATTAAAGAGTGGAACTATAACAAATTTCTGCTTTAACTCTCCATTCATCAGTGGGTAATGATATATGTAATCCTTACACGTGCACTTTTACAGATAAACATTTGCTCTCATTCTATAGGATGCCCAAAAGAAATAAGATGAATTTAATAGATTCATAGATTCCAAGGCCGGGAGGGACCATTGCAATCATCTAGTCTGCCCTCTTGCTTAATAGGCCATAGAACTTCCGCAGAATAACTCCTGGAGGTTTTTCAAAGAGATGCTCTAATCTTGATTTAAAAATTGCCAGTAATGAATTGCCAGAGAATCCACCATGACCCTTGGTAAACTGTTCCAATTCTATTTAAAATTTTATGGCTTATTTCCTGTCATTTTGTCTAACTTCAATTTACACCCATTGGATCTTGTTATACCTTTCTCTGCTAGATTGAAGAGCCCATCTAAAATTTGTTCTGCATCTAGGTACTTATAAAACTGTAATCAAGTCCCTCTTAACCTTCTCTTTCTTAAGCTAAATAGACTCAAGGACCTCAGTTTATCACTATAAGGCAGTGGTTCTCAAACTATGGGGTGGGCCTTCCAAGAGAGGTTTGGGAATGTGTCAAGGGAGGCACAAGCTATATGGGGAGGGGTTGACTTTTTGTTGTTTGTTTTTTTTAAAGAGAGTCTGGCCATGCACACCCGGGAGATGGGATAAAGGTGACAGCTGGATCCCTGTAGCCCTGGAGCTGACAGCAGAACCCCACTCTCAGGCTTTCCCCCCACACTAATTCCTCACCGGGGGAGGCACCAGGGCTCCAGATGTCAGCCCCAGGATGGCAGCAGCAGCAGCACAGAAGTAAGGGTGGCAATGAGGTGCATGCTAAATCTGCAAATTTCACTTTTCACATTGTCACCCTTACTTCTGTCCTGTTGCTGGTGGTGCTAGAGTTGCCAGGTATTGAAAAGGGACCTTGGTAGTTCTCAGCAGCACCACTGACCGGACTGTTAAAAGTCCAGTCGGCAGCACGGTGGGGCTAAGGCAGGCTCCCTGCCTGCCATGGCTCTGCGCAGCTCCCTGGAAGCAGTGACATGTCCCTTGGACAATGGGAGCTGTGGGGGCTGTGCCTGCGGGCAGAGGCAGTGCGCACTGCACAGAGTCGCCTGGCTATGCCTCCACCTGGGAGCCGAGCGACATGTTGCCACTTCCAGGGAGCCACCTGAGGTAAGCATAGCCTGGAATCTACACCCCTCAACACCTCCCATGCCTCAACCCCCTGCCCCAGCCCAGAGGCCCCTCCTGCACCCCAAACCTTGGCCCCACCCCAGAGCTGGCTCCCCTAGCCAGAGCCCTCACCCCTCCCA
This sequence comes from Chelonoidis abingdonii, assembly GCF_003597395.2. NCBI lineage: Eukaryota > Metazoa > Chordata > Testudines > Testudinidae > Chelonoidis > Chelonoidis abingdonii. The sequence continues at coordinate 91,482,614 of NC_133771.1, forward strand.
CATGCCAACCCCCTGCCCCAGTCCGGTGAAACTTTGCAAGTGAGTGATGGTGGGGGAGAATGAGCAGGGAGGGCAAGGCCTCCAGGAAGGAGTGGGGCAGGGGCAGAGCCTCAAGGAAGGGGCAGGGCAAGGGTGTTTGGTTTTGTGTGATTAGAAAATTGGCAACCCTACATGACACAGACTTCAGAGCTGGGCTCCCAGCCAGCAGCTGCTTCTGCTCTCTGCTCTGCCCTCTACCTTCTATTATGGTCCTCATGGCCATTAGATCTGAATGGACACTTATCCATTTATGTGAAAATGAAAAGTAATATGAGTAAGCATAATAAGTCAACCAGTGCAAAGTAAACCAATAGTTTACAATACTTTTTCCTCTAAAAATTGAGGCTTACGGCATTATTCTTGACTAAACTATTAATTTACAGAGTAATTTTATCATATCACACATCTATAAACGTAAGGAAGTAGATAGCAAATTTGGGCAAACTCACCCTGAGGTCTGAAAGCCAAGCTGTGTTTCCTTTTCACATATCACCACCAATAGTAGATATTCTGAAGGCCAAATGAAGCCCTCAGTTAATAGTGTGGCACCCCACTGTCTTTAAATTAAGCCCTCAATGGGACTGCTCAGGTGCAATTGACTGGAACTTAAATAAACAGTTCTGTTGCTGATGAACAAAGTAGACATAATCCAGCTAATTCAATATAGGCTGTTAACTCTGAAGAACTAGCAGAAGTAAAAAGTAGTTGAAACTTAATTTTGTTAATCAAGCAGACTGATGTGACTCTGAATGCCCACAAAGAGAGTCTGTTGAGTTTGGAGGCATTATTTATACAGTCAGTATTCAAAAGAGGATCACACTTACTTAGCCTCCATTACAACTTGGTGAACAAAAATCTTTTCTAGCAAAAAACAAAAAAAGCAAAATAAATGATTAGGAATGGGCCAGATTCACTGGTATGCTTCAACTGCTTTGTGTCATTCTGGTGAAGCAAAGCAGCCACAAATAAATATCTTAAACAAGAAGTTAATCTGGCCCAGCATTCTTAATTCACACCTAAATTGTTACCATTCTAACCAACAGAAGAAATAACAGATGCTGGATAAAATGTTCAAAGAATCTTTGCCACGCAAACAGTGAGTGGAGGAAGCATGGCTTTCTGGAGCTGGCACAGCAAGTTATGCTGCATCAGTTAAAGTTTTTCATAAGCACTTCAACATGCTGAATGAAGGAGGCTGAAGTTTGTACAGACATGTACAAGTTGCTGGATAAACTCAACAGCAGCTGCGTACACACCACCACTAAATGAGGAAAAGTCCAAACCAGTGAGAATGCACATTTCAGGAAGAGAAAGTGCATAAGACACCAAGAACTACTGGGAGACAAACAGAAACCCTGTGGAGCTTGAGGTCTGCATGGCACTGGGGACCAGGAGAAGAAGAGAAGAAAGGAACCCTCCTGAGCTCATATAGCCTGATTTTCAAAGATACTGAGCACCCACAGTCCCCATTGACCTCAGTGGCTTAGCTCTACTGAAAATCAAGATATAGGCCTGCAAAGTCCCTTGCCCCTTAGCTCCCAATCAGTCTTTCCAATTTCCCAGCTTCCCACTTTATTTCTAGCCTCATGGCTTGTCATTCCTGCAGGGCTGATGCAAGCATGTTTTGCACCCTAGGTAAAACTTCCACCTTGCGTCCTCCNNNGGCCTCTGGAGCCTACACCCCCACCCTGAGGCGCCCCCCTTGTGGCAGCTCCTCACCCCCCACTCTCCGCCCTGAGGAACCCCCCAACCCCAGCTCAGCCCTGCTCCGTGCAAGAGCACCCCGAGCACGCCGTATCTGCTTCACTTCTCCTGCCTCCCAGGCTTGCGGCGCCTAAGCTGACTGGCGCCGCAAGCCTGAGAGGCAGGAGAAGCGAAGCATCCACGCATCCTTGGGGAGGAGGCGGGGCAGGGGTGAGCAGGGGCGGGGAGTTCCCCTGCGCTACCCCCCCCCCTTACTTGCTGCAGGCGGCCCTCCCAGCGCTCCCCTGCTCCAGCTCCCTCTGCCTAAATGCTGGCGGCAGCCAGGGCTGCTGAAGATCTGGCTGCTGTGGTCACTGCCGAAGAAAATGGCGCCCCCCTCCCAAATCCCAGCACCCTAGGCGACCGCCTAGGTCACCTAAATGGTTGCACTGGCCCTGCATTCCTGATTCTCCTAAAAAAATTGCCATCCTGGTGGATTTCTTAAAGTTCACAGTTGTAATGACCAATCATGCTCACTTTATAAAAAGTGACAGTTTTGCTGGACCCAGTTCAGACTGGAGGCATGGTTCTACAGACTTCAGTATGTACACAGGAGTGCTAATTAAAGAGAGCAGGAATGAAATAAGAGGATCATGCAGAGAGCTTTAACTCCAAAGGGCACTGGGAAGCAGGGAGCCCTGTAGGTGTCTTTGTTCCTTAGCTCCAAAGCAGTCTTCCCCAACTTAGTTCAACAGCCTCACCACTTCACGTCTTGCCTCTCAGGTGTGCACTCTTCAAAGTCTTCAGGAATTACCAAAGGAACAATACACACTTTATAAACAGCACCACTGGCCATGCATAATTTATTATAAGCTCATTCGAAGCAGCATTCATTTGAACCTTCAAAGATCTGCAGTACCTCCAGCAGACTTTGTAATATAACGCACTGAAAACAAATACAGCTATATCCCGTTATTTAAAAAATAATGGATTTTCACCAACACAAAAAAACCTTTGATAAGTATTAAGTTTCAGCTAAGTTTGCTAGTTAAACTTAACATTCCTTGCTATATCTATAATATGGTATTACAAAGCACCTAGAGCTAAGCTAGGGACCCCATTGTGCCAAGCACTGTACAAACACACAGCCAGAGACAGTCACTGCCCTGAAGACCTTAAAAATCTAAATACACAAGACAAAGGGAAAGAGAAAAGTATTTTCCCAGGGTCAAACAGGAAGTCTGTGGTACAGCTGGTAACTAAACCCGTTTCTTTCACTCCAATCCTATGCATTGTTGTCAAAAAAAAAACAAAACCCCACATCAGTCTTCAGGACAGCAGTAATATAAAGCAATTTCCAGTGATTCTGATGTAGCAAGACATTAGAGACCAACTTTTCAGAAAAAAAATATGTTTTTCACATCTAGCGTGTGAAGATCCATACTTGGGATGTTAGATAGCAGGATCAAACAGATATTTGGTCAAGAAGCCAAGTCAAGAAATAACTTTGTAATTGTGTGAATAAAGTCCCAGACAGCAGCTTTGCATATCTCAATAATGCAAACATTCCCGAAACACACTGTAGAAGCTACTTTGAAGATGGTAGGCTGTGCTCAATCTTCAAGTACTGTGATACCAGCAAGGTTACAACAGATCTGTAAAGAAAGTTTGAATGCAGATCTGTTCTGACAGTATTAAAGGATACTTGTCAGTAAGTCTAGCTCTTGTATGTTGCCAGTACAGATCCACACGCTTTACTACTCATTCTCACTTCTTGGTGTCTAAACAGCAGAAGAACTATTGTGCTTTCCTTTTTACACTCCATAATTATACAAGAGAAGATGGAGAGCTAATGACATCACTCTACATTGTAACAAATTCTGACCTTACTATGGCCTTAAACCAATCTGCTCCTGTTCATTACAAAATGAAAGCGCTTGCTTTTCTATTGATGAATGCGGAGTACAGAGTTAAGTTTCAAACCATCATTGTATCCATTCAGAAAGAGGAGGAACTTCTCTGCCCACTTTTAAAATTCATATTTGGATAGAGAGGCCATTATACAGCAGGGTTTTTAGTTTTGAAATGGGGGGAAATTCTATAAAAACAAAGATCCAAACTTTACATAGGTGTAAGAAGTGAAGTAATATACCGGTACTCAAATTTGTCAAGTGTCTTAGAATTATTTCATAGATTACTCTGTCACAGATTAACCTGAAAGGGTACAGGAGTGGATCTACAATTTTATTTACTTCATATTAGGTACTTTCATAATGTTATTCAGCACACAATAATCCACAAGTTACTGAATACATAATGCAATAAAGTGATCCTAGTTACTATTAAAACTACTTATGAGATTCCTATAAACTAGGCATAATTTGAAAATGGACATTATAAATGTGTATGTTATTAACTTTCAAAATATTAGTCAGTTTTTCTGGGTCTTGATGGAATAAAAACAGCTGGGGAGAGATTATAGAGATCTATAAAATCATGAATGATGCGGAGAAAAATCAATAAGGAAAGCTTATTTACCCTGTGGTAGGGTCCTCAGTGGGCTGGGTCAGGCCGCGAGTGTTGGCTATATTATAATGAATTTTTTTTACTACTACTCCCATAGATAAGGCCTTGAGTTCCGAACTAGACAACGAGACATGAGCGCTGCTTTGGAGGCTAGTCTCAATCAGCTGTTGCAGGCAATGGGTATGTAGAATGCTAGGCCCCTTGCACCCTCTTAACTATATCATGACCAGAACAAATATGGTGGTGCTCAGTGAGGCCAGTTTTGCTGCACTAGTATGGCTTCCCCACCCGCCCAGAGCAACACAAAAACATTAAAAACCCAGAGCTGTTCTATGAAACAACCTATATCTCTTCCAACTGACTGTATTGGCCTCTAGGTTCCATTTTCCAATAAGAACAGCAATTACCTCCTGGTGAGCTTTGGTACCATGCCATGTCCTGTTCTCCTTACCCTTCTTTCTTTCTCCAGCAAGCCGTTGTCATGCAAATTTCTTTAGGGGATGTTTAGTGAAAGGAGTAAGACTAAAACTGACGGGGGTTTGGAGTGGTTCCGAGGGGAGCTAGAGGATGAGTTGGAGGCCATGGAGGTAATTGTTTGTGCTAACATAGGTAAGCTAGAAGGACTCTGGGCTTGCATAATGATGATTTAAAAATAATCTTTTTGCATTTGGACATGAATCAGACAAACCAATAAGGCCACCTGAGAAGATAATTCTCAAAACCAAGAATCAGGAAGCCCTAGGCTTCATGGCCACACCATCTGCTCTCATATTAGGATAGTCTAATTGGTCCTACAGGCACAAAAACACCCACTAAAATGCAAAACAGGCTGCAACAGCATGACTTGACTATAAAAAGTGACAGGATGTCCTTGTCCTCTGCTAAAAAGGTGAGGGTAGCCCAATCTGATCCCCATCCCAACCCACTAGGCATGGGTGAGGCCAGTACCCCCACTATCTTACTCCTCACATCACCTCGCTCTCACTCGGGATGGCCTTGACTATTTGGGCATGGTTGCACTTTGCACAATTCTGAAAATAGGCTGAAAACATCTATCCCCTAGCACTACAACCAGAACCTAATCCATTTGTATGCTCAATCACATTTTGCCAGTGCCCCTCTAAAGCTCCCATGGATGCCTATGTCCCACGTGCATCCCAGAATAAGTGCCAATAACTGAAAATACACTTTTGGTCTCACAACAGCCTTAAAATTTATCATAATTAAATGAATGCATATTTACATTGAACAATTACGTGTAAAAAAAGAGGACCATTTTTCTTTTGAAGGGGCACCTATACTTTGTTGTCTCCTACAATACAAAATAAAATAAATCTGTTCTTTTTTTCTTTTAAATCTGAGCTCTACTTGTACATTGGTAACTAACAGGATCCTTTAACTGTAAAGCAATAAGAAGTATATCAGCCTAGCTCGTCGGTTTGGCTTGTATTGTGAAATTGCTGCCCTGCCTTGGGGCAGTCCAAAGGTACACTAACCAAGTGCCAGCTCTGGGAAGCATTGTGTGTCAGACATAATGCCTCTCACACAGATGCAAAGTGGCTATTGTGACACCCTTTCAGAGAAAGTAGCATGTGTTCATCTGTACTGGCCAGCTCTGTAGTTTCCTTCAGTTGTGCTCTCCACTTAATATCACTAACTTCATCAGTACTCAAGTACTGTGATGGTTCCTGGCTCTAACATGGGGTCAGTATAGGCTGGAGTGTCTTTCTAATGGAAATTATTTATACATTTCCACCATATTGACATTTTGGCTTTTTACATCAAATACCATATTATTTATCTTCTTTGAGACAGTGGCAACCAAAAAAATGCCAAAAAAAAATTTTAGCATGATTTTTAGTCATCTGTTGCTTGCATACCTCAGTAATTGAAGACACTAATCATAGCAACCCACAATCTTAGCTCTGTGAGGGTGCAATTCACACCTGCACTGATCATACACTACTGTACCCTGCACATCTTCCAACTGGCCAATATTACTCAACAAATTGCCCCAGTCTTGTGATCAAATAATATGAAGTTTATACAGTTGCTTTCATCCCCAAAGACCATGAAGTGCTACAGACAGTACAAAGTACAGGATCAAGCTCCCAGCACACAAATGTATCTTCTGTGGGGTGCCATGAAGCACTCATTCTGTGCCTACAACACTATACAACAGTTCTTAGGAGGGGAAGTAAAGCAATAATTTCTTCATTTGAAACTTCAGCAGGAATTGTAGGTAGAATATATTTATCAAAAATGAAATTTGGCCAGGACACCAGAATTAACATCCCTACCCTTGCAAAGAGTGCCATACCATCTTTTTTCCAATGAAATGAAGAGGTCAGAACCTTAGTTTCAACTTAGTGCCCCAACCAAAAGCCAGCACCTCAGGCTAAGCAGTGACATAAAGTACCGCACAACTACTGTATATTGATTCAATGCCCGTTTAAAACAAAAACCAAAACCAAAAAATGCCACATATTGAACCATCACCATTGAACTTTTTGCAGCATCTATTTTTGAATTCTGTATTAGAAGAAAAGCAAGTAATAACTGGAAATTAAAATAGTATGATAAAGTGCTCCATGTAGGCCAAGTACATTTTAGGGTAGAAAGGATTAATACAATAGCTGTTTCATTGAAACAACATATGGAGACAAAAATTATAAAATGTTTATTGTAATCATGAATTGCATCAAGGAGATACTCCTTTAACATATGAAGAATGAAAGAAGTGTTGCAAACATTTTAAAGAACATTGAGATTGTAACATTTTATACCATGGAGTGACCAGGTGGGCTGGATGAAGGAAGTGGAGCCTGGGAAACTAATTATATTCTGTACATGACAGGAGTTAATTTACTCTCAGCCAGGTTTCTTTGGTGGCATTGTATCTGAAACAGTCACTCATGTTCCTCTTAATTTGAATAATAAAAATGTAATGCTATTTTATTGTTAGGAGTAGAAATACTTGTTACTTATGACATGACAAAGGATAATGGGGGAGTAAGGAAAGCTGAGGGAAACAGGCTAAGGACCACTCTCACTGACAAGGAAGTTTGCTGCAGTAGAGAGATCAGAAGCTAGCTTCAGCCTCCATCGAGACACCAAATTTTGGAAAGAAATTTGAATACTCAAGGTGCCTAAAGAACGTCAGAGAATGGAGAAGTATAGCTCTCTTAATATCAAGGCTGTCGCTAGTATAAACCAAGAAGGACACTCCTTGCAAACTGGATGACTAATAAGAGACTAATGAATCTACACAGAAGTGAGAAAGAGATAAGAAATAGTGGGACCTGGGCTCCTTGGTAGCAAATAAGTGATTACATCTACTCCATAGGTAACCTCTGAGCCATGTCACTCATATGAAAATACAACATGACAAAGATTGGTGACGGACATATTTGCTTTGAGATATACTTTATCATGACAAGTTCTTTAGTTATGGCTTTTATGGACTTGCAAGAGTCACAAAATTAAATGACTCAATCCATATTTTAAAAACATTATGCTACCATTTCTTAGATTCATACATTCCAAGGTCAGAAGGGACCACTGGGATCATCTAGTGTGACTGCGATGAGTTGGATCACAGAACACCCCCCGGGAGCTGTCAACTGCTGTGCCAAGACTACCTCTACTCCTGCCTTCCCTGCCAAATCAGGACTCCAGCACCCTGTCTTGCTGAGCCAGGCACTCCCGCCTGCTCAAACAAAGACCTGGGGTCTGAATTACTTGCCTCAAAGCTACAGGTTTACCTGAAAGCAGCTCACTGAAGTGTGCTGGTCTTTAACACTCAGATGCCCAACTCCCAACGGGGTCTAAACCCAAATAAATCTGTTTTACCCTGTATAAAGCTTATGCAGGGTAAACTCATAAAATTGTTCACAACCTCTATAACATTGAATATCGAGAGATGCACGGCGTTTGCTCCCCCATGGTATTAATAATACTCTGGGATCAATATAGTTAAAAAAGTGATTTTATAAATACAGAAAGTAGGATTTAGTGGTTCCAATAGTAATCAGCAGAACAAGTAAATCACGAAGCAAAATAAAATAAATGTGCAATCCTATTCTATCAAACTAAATACAAGATAATATCTCACCCTAGAGATGCTTCAGTAATTTTTTCCTCAGATTGGACACAACGTCCAGGACTGGCACAATTCTTTCCCTCGACATGCTCTTGTTCAGCTCAGGTGGCAGCTAGGGATTCTTCATATGGTTCCTTCTACTCTTGTTCCGCTTCCACCCCTTTATATACTTTTGCAATAAGGCAGGAATCCTTGTCGCCCTCTGGGTTTCCACTCCCTCCTTCCCAATGGAAAGACACCAAGTTAAAGATGGATTCCAGTTCAGGTGGCATGATCACATGTCACTGCAAGACTTCATTGCCCACTTGCCAGCACACAAATATAGAGTAAAACTTACAGATAAAACACACCCATCTGCAGACAAATTGTCCTCGTTAACGGGAGTCATCAAGATTCCAAACCACCATTAATGGCCCACACTTTGCATAATTACAATAGACCTCAGAGTTATATTTCATATTTCTAGTTTCAGATACAAGAGTGGTAGATTTATACAAATAGGATGATCACACCCAGTAGATTATAAATTTTGTAATGATATTTTACAAGAGACCTTTTGTATGAAGCATACTCCAGTTACATTATATACACTCATTAGCATATTTTATAAAACCATATAGACTGCAACTGTCACAGTGTCCTCCTTTGTAACACAGGCAATAGGACTTCCCCAAAATGTTTCCCAGAGCACATCTTTTAGAAAGAGGTCCGATCTCTATTTTAAAATGGTTAGAGATGAAGAATCCACCATGACTCTTGGTAAGTTGTTCTAATGGTTAATTACCCTCACTGCTAAAAATGTAGAGCTTATTGCCAGCCTGAATTTTCCTCACTTCAACTTCCAACTATTGGATCACGTTATATCTTTCTCTACTAAATTAAACATTCCATTATTAAATATTCGTTCCTCATATGGATACTGCTAGACTAATCAAGTTACCCCTTAGCCTTCTTTTTGTTAAGCTAAAATAGCTTGAGCTCTTCAATCTACTCTATAAGGCATGTTTTTAAATCCTTTAAATCATTCTCACAGCTCTTCTCTGCCCCCCCTCTACAATATATCAACATCCTTCTTGATTTGTGGGCACCAGAACTGGACACAGTACTCCAGCAGCAGTTGCACCAGTACCAAATAAAGCAGTAAAATAACCTCTCTACTACTACTTGAGATTCCCATGTATGCATCCCAGTAGCTCTTTTGGCCAAAGTGTTGCACCAGGAGCTCATATTCTGCTGATTATTCACCATGATTCCCAAACCTTTTTCAGACTCACTGCTTCCCAGGATAGAGCCCCCCATCCTATAAGTATGGGCTGTATACATTTAGCCATATTAAAACCACAGTTGGTTGCTTGTGCCCAGTTTACCAAGTGATTCAGATTGCTCTCAGTGAACTTTCCTCTTCATTATCTACCATTCACCCAATCTCTGTGTCATCTGCAAGCTTTCAGTGATTATTTTATGTCTTCCTCCAGGTCATTGACAAAATGTTAAATAGCATAGGGCCAAGAATCAATCCACGCTGGAAACACATGCTTGATGACAATTCCCCATTTACAGTTATATTTTGAGATCAGGGAAGGACAGCTCAGTGGTTTGAGCATTGGCCTGCTAAACCCAGGGTTGTGAGCAAAGTCCTTGAGGGAGCCTCTTAGGGATCTGGGGTAAAATCAGTACTTGGTCCTGCTAGTGAAGGCAGGGGGCTGGACTCAGTGACCTTCCAGGTCTACGAGATAGGTATATCATATAGCCAGTTTTTAAATCATGTAATGCGTACAATGTTAATTTCATATTCTAATTTCTTCATCAAAATGTAGTGCAGGGGTAGGCAACCTACGGCACGTGCGCCGAAGGCGGCATGCGAGCTGATTTTTAGTGGCACTCACACTGCCCAGGTCCTGGCCACACTGGTCTGGGGGGCTCTACATTTCAACTTCATTTAAAATGAAGCTTCTAAAACATTTTAAAGACCTTATTTACTTTACATACAATAATAATTTAGTTATATATTATAGACTTATAGAAAGAAATCTTCTAAAAACATTAAAATGTATTACTGGCATGTGAAACCTTAAATTAGAGTGAATAAATGAAGACTTGGCACACCACTTCTGAAAGGTTACCAACCCCTGATGTAGTGCCTTACCTACTCAAATGCTTTACAGAAGTTTAAGTATAACTAACAGGATATATATTATAGAACTAGAAGGAACTATGATTCTCTCTGGCAGAGTGTGAATGGCAGAAAAGTTATATATATTGTGGCAAATTGCCGGTATTGTTCTCTGGGTCTCGCGCTTTCTCTTCTCTGGGGTAGGTTCAGGGCGATATTGCTTGCCTCTGAACCAGTTCTTAATCACTCCCCTAGTGTTCCTTGAGAGAGGGGAAGTGAAAAGGGAGGGACCTGGCCCGCCCTCTACTCCAGGTCCCAACCCAGGCCCTGGGTGTGGTGAATCCACTTGACTAGCGGTTCCTTCCCCTGGGTTACTCCCTCTCATACCCGCAGCTTGTAAAGGGCTTCTCTGCCTCTTTCTAATACAACAAGCCTGTGCCCCCCCTTACCGTAGGTTTCTGTTGGGCTTCCAATCCACCGCAGCACTCCTCCAAAGCCTGCTATTCTCTCTGGACAACTCTTCTCTTCTGCAATCTGACTCTGCTCCAATCCAACCTTCCTCCTTAACTACCAATTAAGCCTGTCCTGACTGAAGCAGGGGTTAATATCGCCATGACGGAGTCAGGTGCTCTACTGAAGTCAGGTGCTCTAACACTGGATCAGCGTGCTCTAAGTGAAGTCAGTGAGCTAAATTGATCAGGTGCTCTAACTGAAGTCGGTGCTCTAATGGCCACACTGTTGCTAAGTTAATCTAGCAAACCTTCCTCCCTGGCAGGAATAAAGCCCCCTGCTAAGACACCTATGCATGCCCTCTGGCCATCGCTGTATCACAATATATAGATTACACACACACACACAACATACTACATACATATATATAAAAAAATCTCCTCTCAACCCCTAGGATGTATGTGTCTTCCACCCTCCAACCTGGTCCTCTACCAGAGCCTGGAGTCTGAAGGTTCTGCCTACTTAGTCGTGTCCTAGCACTGATCTCGTCGACAGAGAGCTTTTTCCTTTTTTTGATGGTTGTGTTCTGGATTCTGTTGAGCCACCACCCAGCTTAGGAGTATCCACAGCTCTCCGAGGGCTCCTACCACCACTGGGACGCTGACTTTTGGCCCTTACCACGATTCCACATCCTCTCTAAGTCCTCTTTCAGGCCCTGGTAACTTTCCAGCTTCTCATATTGCCTCTTCCTGATTGTGCTGTCACTTGCACTGCTATATCTATCACCACCGCTGCTTCTGCTCCTTGTCTATTACCACGATGTCTGGGTTGATTGGCAGAAACCTGCCTGTCCTTCTGGATCGGAGTCCCAAGAATCTAGCCCTGTTATTCCCACAACTTCTGTGGAATCTCCCAGCTGGTCTGGGAGGCTTCTGCCCATACGCTGTGCAGGATGTTCCTGTACACAATGCCAGCCACTTGGTTGTGCCGTTAGTGTATGCTGTTCCTGCCTAGCATCTTACACCCTGCCTATGTGTTGGACTGTTCTGCGAGCCTCTTGCAACAGCTGCACTGGTCCTCTCTAGTGTGGTAGACCTCCTGCTTCAAAAATGGTCGGTGCTCAGGCCTTGTTCATGTGCTGCTAGAATTCAGTGCCTCAGGTGTGTCTTTTAGTCCAGCCCTTTCCAGCCACTGGTAGGAATTCCAATGTCAGCCACTCAGCTATCTGTCAATGGTACACCATCAGGGTCCTGTTACTGGCCATGGCACTTCTTCGGCTGGTCTCCTCCGCATGTCTCTGCCTGCCTCAGGCATCTCTCAGCCAGCTGCATCTTTGGGCCCATCTTACTGATGTACTCCTGGATGTTCCGGTTTCGTCCAGGACAGTGTTTGACGCTCACCAAGCCCGCCCACATTGCTTTCGGGCTTGTATACAGTCTTGGGTGTTGGATCTTGGGGTGGAAACCTCCGTGCAGTTGAGGACTGCGGGTCTTCACATCGGCAGCCTCCATGTCTCCTTGCCAGCTCACTATACCAGCAGGCTTAATTTGAATGGACCGCAGGCGTATCTGGTGATGGCCGGCGGATACTTGTTCTTCCCACGAGCTGGTCTTCAGGACCTGAGACTTATCCTTTGTGAATACTGGATGTTGCTGTCTCCTTGCCTCCTCATCTATGTTTCCATGTGACTTCGTGGAACGCCAAAGTATCTGTAAGCATGGTCTGTAGTTCTGCTATGTGCCCGCTGGTAGTTCCACCCATCAGTCTTGACTACCTCCCTCCTTCCACACTAATCCGGCCACACTTCTCCAGTCCGAATGACTCCCGATATCCCTCACTGTAGAGCCGCGTTCAGGTGATTAGCGAGTCATTCTCATTCATTCTAGCATCACAGCTTGATTTAATCATCATGTAGGAGGAGGTTGGCTGATGTAGTTCATTCCTGAACCTTACCCGTATCCCAAGTCCTTGGTGATTATCTTGGCTGAGGGGGTTTTAAGCCTATGCAAGAACAGCAGGGGGACAGTGCATCACCTGGTAATAATGCCAACATATGATGGCCACTTGGCAAAGCGCTTGAGAGTTGACTGTCAAGTGTTTGTCCTCATAGTCCCATTGAGTTCTTGGGAAGGGAAAAAAAGGTTTCATTAGGTCCTGTGACTTCGTATAGGCAAGACATTACAGATTCCACTGTGTCATGAGTCATAGCTTTCTGAGTCCAATCCAGGCTTGTGCTCAGATTGTCGTTAGATCTGAGTCTTGGGCGAGCTGCTCTATTCTATGAGCACTGTGTTTTGAGCCTCTGGTGTTGTTCCCAATGCCCTTACTGAAGCGTGCTCATGTACTGGCCATCTGTCCCTTAGCTTGGCGCTAGATGTCTGATAGGATTTCCATGTTGTGGGAGGCAGGTTTATTGGCCGGTAGTGGACCGAGTTTTCTGTTCCCTTGCAGGGTCGTTTCCTAGATCAGCACTGTCCTTACCTTGGGTTAGCCGGTTGGGTGGGAGCCTGCTGCTAGCAGCTGGTTCATCTGTGCGGCAGGCGTCATGCACATGCTGTTATTTCTTTTAGCCAGAGGTGTGGATCATTGCTCTCGTCCCAGGTGCTTCCAGCCTTCAAGTTTCACCCGCGCTGGATGTCTTCCTGAATGGTGGACTGGTTTCTGTTCTGCGGGAGATTTCCTGTGCTCATCTCAGGTCCCGCCTAGCCACCTGTTGCACTGGCGTGATGAAGTCGCTCTTTCTCCATATTTCTTACCAGTACTGGTTCAGGTCTGCTGCTGCTGGGCTCTGCTGTTATGTGTTGTTGCTGCAGTGGGAGTACACCTTGGATGGTTCTTTGAGAACAGCGCATTTACTTTTGGCCTCATGCTTCGCAGTTCATCTCCTTAGCCGGTACCAGTGCTGTGAAAGCCTTGGTTTAGCATCCTCCTAGGGCTTTCTGCATGGGAGTCAGGCCCCTGTATTTTTTCAAGTAGCCGAGTCTATCCTTAATCTCTAACATACATTCTGTAGTTTTCCCAGCTACAACTTCTCTCCGGGTCGCCTTGATCTTATCCCTCGCAGACCTCATTTTTCCAGGTGGGACATACGTTGTTCTTCGTGATCGTGTACCAAGCTCTCCAGGATACAGAGGCTGTAGCAATATCCAGTTCATGGGTTGAGTTATGGTGGTAGTAGGGATTGTCATGAGGGCTCTATTGGCATCTTCTAACATACTATCTGATGGTACTTCTCCACTGAGCCTTGGTAATCGGTCTCGAGGATTGATGTAGCTAGTTTCTCCATGATCTTATGCCTGTCTCTCTCTCTCTATGTATATATATATGTATATATATACACACACATACATACATATATATATACATAGAGAGAGAGAGACAGAGATATTTAGTGGACTAGTTGTGACATTATGAAAGAAGTGCCCTTCAACTTTTCTGCCATTCACACCCTGCCAGAGAGAGTCATAGTTCACTCTTGGTTTGTGGCAAAGATAGGCAAACCAGTTATTTGTTTTTGTTCTTAATAAAGAATCATCAGCTTGAAAGTGAGTCCCATCATTGCACTGGACTTGAACTTACAAAACTATGGAATGGTTCTGATAATGGACTTCCTCCTTCTTACATAAACCAACAGGCTCAAATCACCCTTCTCCAACTTCCTCTTCTGTGACCCTCTAATAGGTATTCAAATCAGGCACCCAAAATCAGTGAGTACTTTTGAACTTAATATCCCTCTGCCTCAGTTCCAAACTGTAAGAACAGGAATTATAAGCACCCCCACATCTCACAGGTTCTGTGAAAATAAATTCATTAATTTTCATGAAGCACTGAAATACTATCGTGAGAAGTGCCATAGAGAAGCTCATGAGGAAATTAATAATTCTGTCTTCACAGCTTAGAATAGTGTGAAGTAAATAAGGCATGGGGCCACCAACTCAAAGAAGGAAACAAAATACTGAAGAGATGCTCATTAATAGAGCACTATCCATTCTATGCACTGAACGAGGCAGGTGGCCTATGAGGAAAAAACAGTATGTGATTAAAAACTGTATAATGATGCATGTGCACGGGGGGGGGCGGCAAATTAATGTTGCGCAGGTAACCTATATGTTGGCATTTCCTAACTTTTGAGATTTTTACTTAGCAACCCTGACTATTTTCTTTTAATGTAGCTATATTCCCCCCTATACAATAAGGATTACATAAACACTTTCTTCCGGTTTATTTAAAAAGACAAGTCAAGAATTTCAAATAATGGACACTGATCTTGGTTGCCTCAATTTTTGGGTGCCTATCTGAGTTTGAGCACTTACAAAGTGCTTCTGAAAATTTGGCTGAAATGCTTACATTATGGAGACAAGCAGGTAGCACAACTGGCAAAGTATTTCATAAAATGTTTTTCACTTCACATCACTATAAAAAAATAAAAACATTTATTTATATACAATACAAAAAAGATTAAGAGAACCAAAATTAGTATCCTAAATGATTCAACTGACAGCTTCAGAACTCCCTTTAAATTACTCCTGTTATGCTGTGAAGAAGACCACTAAACCAAAATGTGATGGTTTATGATCTCTCCTAATAAATTTATCATGGTTAATATGTAAGTAGGCATGTATACTTCTTCTTTATACGGAATGACAGGGACAATATTTTGATATAATTATATTTCATGGGTTGGTCATAGTTAAAATATCAAATTTAATGGTATGTCAGATTATTAGAACAGGAATTTCTCTGCCCCATGCTGATTGGCTGTTTGTTCCAACCTTTCCCTTCCCCCTTCCTCAATCTCTTTAGTCCACATCTGCCCCTTTTATTCTCATCTCCCCTGACCTGTCCCCCTTCCCTCTCCATTTAGCTGATCCCCTCAGAACTAAACCAGGAAATCAATTAAATCATGAAACTAACATGAAGTTTACCACCATCACATTCTTCATTCTGCTGGTATGTTCTATCCCTTCACCCACCCTGTGTCTGTCTTGCCTATTTAGATTGTACGCTTTTGGGACCATCTACTACTGTTTGTACAGTGCCTAGCACATTGGGACCCCATCCTTGGGTGCTGCTTAGGCACTATCATAACAAATTACTATTTATTAATAGTCATGTTTAATTACAAATATACATTTAAATGATAATCAGAAGTCATACATGTATTACAAAATTAGTCCCTGACACTGCAAACGCTCACCCATGTGACTAAGGGCTTGGCTACACTAGAGAGTTGCAGCGCTGGTGGTGGGTTTACAGTGCTGCAACTTACTCACCGTCCACACTTGCAAGGCACATACAGTGCTGCGTCTCCCAGGCTGCAGCGCTGGCTGTACTCCTGCTCTGCCTGGGGTATAATGATTGCAGCGCTGGTGATGCAGCGCTGCTTCCCCAGTGTGGCCACCAAAAGTGCTGTAATTGGCCTCCAGATGTATTCAGAGGTATCCCAGAATGCCTGTTCAGCCACTCCCAACAGCGCTGCAAATGTGGCCACATTGCAGTGCTGGTAGCTGTCAGTGTGGCCACACTGCAGCGATTTCCCTACACAGCTGTACGAAGACAGCTGTAACTCCCAGCGCTGTACAGCTGCAAGTGTAGCCATACCCTAAGAGGTACTACCCACATGTGAGAAGCATTACTTCAAGTATGCTTATAGACCCTTAAAGAGTCAGTTGGTGGAACTGTCAGGGAAATATTACACACACAAAAGAACCTATTTCCTATAAACAAAAGCTTCATTTTAAAAGAAATAAGATTGGCTAAGTGTGACAACGTCAAAGGCAAAGTCTAAAATGGCAAAGAAATGCCAAGCTATGGGACACTTCTAGACTGTACTCTCCTCCAAAAGCTAGGAATAGGACCCGCCACCTTGCTATAACCACTATACCACACTCCTCCCCCAGAGCTGGAAAACAAACATGAGACCTGGTGTCCTACTGTTGTCTAGTAAATAACTAAGTGTGCATCCCACTCTAAAGGCAAGTCTGCAGGAGGGTTAATGGTTATTTCTCAATGTTATGCCTGGGCTGAGGAGCCCTGTGGATGACCTGGGGAATGTGGGGTCCTTAATGTTGGATGATAAAGTCCCTGATTTTCCAGTTTTCTTTAATAAAAAAAGATTTAATTCACATTGTGAACAAAATCCTTAACACTTTATACTTTGCCAATGACTATGCCATGCACAACAAAAAAAGAGGTGTTCCACATTTCAGTCACTTGTGTTACGTGTTGTTAGGTTTAAGGATGGCTGTGTGAATTGGTATCCATCTTCTCAGAGGGAAGCCTGTGGCTTCAGTCCCACAAAAAACAACAAAAGATAGCAGACATCTCTAGTAGGGATTTCTCCTTCCTACTATTGATGTAATGGTGATTTTTTAGCCAAGACATGAACATCTTCAATCCCACTAGGCAACTTATGTCCCATTGCAAATCATGGGAAATGGTAGACATTCCAAATAAAGGAAAGTTATGGACATATAGGACAGAAAAAAAACAAATAACATTCTTAGATTACAACCTAGATTCTTCATATAAACACTCAAAAGTAACATAAAATTCAATAAGTTTTAACCAGATGGAAACTTTGAAAGATAACAAACCAGCCATTAGTTAGCAAAAGGCTTCCAAAGAAAAGGTCATACACTGGGAATACTTAAAGTTCCTATTTTAAAGTCAAACTAATTAACAGACTCAGCGACTCTGAAGATATATGGACAGGCTCCAGCTAGTTGCACTCATGCATCATTGCCAGAAAGTGAGGTAGGCTTGATGAATGGCATTTAAATAAGGGAAAAGGTGGGAAGATCCCAGCCATTCCACATACTACATTATTTTCCGGATTAAATTTAGAGAGCACTTCATAAAGTTGTATCGTGGCTCTTAGTACAAAATCTGAATTATTATACCCAAGATTTTGCCCCAGTTCATCTGCAGAAGTTTCCAGACCTGGGAAATATTTCTACATTATACTTGACTTAAGGAACTGTCCCTAAAGAGTTCCTCTTCCAAGTATCAGTCCTTTCAGATGCACAAATATGAAACTAATCAGTTAAAAAAAAACTGAAAAAAATCAGGTGTTTCCTACCATTGTCCTTTTTTCCTTAACATTATAGTTTTATTGTGGTCCAGATTAGGGCTTCCCAAAAACTTTATATTAACATTCCTTCTAGAGAGGCTCAGGACTGGGGGCAGAGGAAAGGTTGTGGACCTCTTCCAAGTTCCATCCCCAAAATAACCACCCCCCACATTTCTAACACCATACACCACTTGCTGTAGATTTGATTATTTGCACAAAGATCATCATCCATGTTCTGAGATTCACTGACTTTCCCTTGGTGGGACCTGAATATATCCATGGGCTCTGCTACGTTCTTTGGACTCTACTCCTCGGTTGGGGAAGAGGCAAGTGATTAAGCTCACCCAACCACCACCTACTCTTGACACTTAAAAAAAAAAAAAGAGACCTCACAGTAAACTGTGTAGAAGTGTGACTTACCCTTTCCTGTATTACACAAAGAATGAAACCGTTAACAGTGTCAACATGTAAGTCATCACTGGGCATCTGAAACAACACCTCAGTGTGATGAATGGTGCAATTCTCACCTCTCAGAACTATTGCTGTAGGCTCCTGGCAGGGTCATATAGATATCCCCACATTGGCTACACTCAGGGCTTATCTTCACTTCAGTCAACCCAGACTATGCTGCTAAACTGCCTCCCATCCACAAAAAAAGCCTCTCCCAGATACATCAGTGCTTTCAACCCAGGCTAACTCGCCTGTCCTGGCCTACATGTTAAAGTTCAAGTGCTGTAACCCACTCCCTTTGTGAGGACACATGTAAATCACTCCAATGAGGATATCCCTCCAGTGCCTTCCCACAGTTCCCCTGCATGCCCAGGACAGACAAGTTCTCCCACAATCCACTGGGAAAAACATGGAGTGCTAAGAACCATGGGACATGCTTGCAAAAGTCCTACCACCTCACACAGATGAGTACAGACACAATGTGAAAGCAGTCAGGGGTGGCTCTACACTGCAGCTTCTTACATCTGAGCTGGGCTAGCCCAAGTGCCTATCACACTGCAGTAGAAACATACCTTTCATTCATATTTGAGGTTTTTGTCAAAACCATAATGGCTAGAGATTTACTTTTTCTATTTAAGTAAAAGATGAAATTCTGGAGAAAAAGATAGTAGTTTCAGAGAGGTGGTGGATAGAAGCCAGGTGCTGGATTTCAGTGGGGATTCTTCACGTGCTGAAAGCTAAATACATAGATTAATAGATTCTAAGGACAGAAGAAAGGACCATAATCTAGTCTGACCTCTGCATAACAAAGACTGCAGAATTTCAGATAGTAATTCCTTCAGTAGAGGGAATTATTCTTCCTATGCACAAGTCTTTGCAAGATCAAGACCTTAACCTTCTAACAGATTTTATATGCGATTTCCTAAGTGTTTTTTGTTTGTTTGTTTGTTTGAAAAAGAAAAAAAATATGGGGAAAAGGAATGAAATGACAAGGAGCTT
The DNA here is from genome assembly GCF_003597395.2 of Chelonoidis abingdonii. Lineage (NCBI taxonomy): Eukaryota > Metazoa > Chordata > Testudines > Testudinidae > Chelonoidis > Chelonoidis abingdonii. The sequence continues at coordinate 91,502,048 of NC_133771.1, forward strand.
CACCTCTTTAGAACTCTGGAGATTTGTCAAGTTGAAACAAAGTTGTGATAGAGTATGTGAACTCCATGATTTGGAGCTATTGAATTACAAACCACTGAAATGTACTGTCCCATTTTCCTTAGGAGACCCACGGAATACCCATCTCCAATGAAGAGCTGATAAGGTACATCAGAGCATCATGCATATTGTACAAATTGTGAGCAGCCTTATCTAACCCCTTTGCATATTCAGTAAACTTATAAATTAGTCACACAGCATGTGCAACACAGCCTTCATTTAGATACACAAAAAGATATACAAAACACAGACAGATGCCCAGCATACAATTTTTTACAGGTCATAACTCAGTCAAAGCAAAACCAAGATTTCGCTAGACTACTCAAAAGCACTTCAAGTGAGGATTATTTGGATACCAAATTTCAGCTTTCTATATCCAGACATTCTGGTTACATGCCTATTCAAAAAAAATGGGTTGCTACTTATCCAAATTTTCCCAGGATTGTCACTTTTTTGAGGTAGCTCTCCTGGGAAATTTGTAAGGGTGCTGTCATAAACAGATAGTTAAGGGTTAATGTCTCTTTTACCTGTAAAGGGTTAAGAAGTTCACCTAGCCTAGCTGACACCTGACCAGAGGAACCAATGGGGGAACAAGATGTTTCAAAAGGAAGGAGGAGAGTTTCCTTTGTTTAGTCAGTTTCAGTTTCAGCCAGAGTTGAAAAAATCAAGGAACCAACTTTTTCAGAGTAAAAGTAAAAGTTTTCAAAGGAATACATGTTTATGCTTATTTCTTTGTAACTTGTCTTGTCAATTACAGGAAGATCAAACTGAGTATTGGGTATTTTTTTGGTGTAACTAAGGTTTGTCCAGGGGAACATCCTCTTGTTTGGAATCTGTTGTCTGTGAGAGTAGCTGTACGCTAATCTCTCCCAGAGGGTTTTCTTGTACTTTCTTTTCTTTAATTAAAGCCTTCTTTTAAAAACCTGATTGATTTTCCTTGTTTAAGACCCAAGGGATTGGATCTGGACTCACCAGGAATTGGGGGGGAAAGGAGGGGGGATGGTTAAATTCTCCTTGTGTTAGGATCCAAGGGATTTGGATCAGTGTCCACCAGGGAATTGGTGGAGGAGTCTCTCAAGGCTACCCAAGGAAGGGAGTGCTTGGGTGTGGTGGCAGCCAGACCAGATCTAAGCTGTTAATTGAGCTTAGAGCTTCTAATGCAAGTCCCCCACATCTGTACCCTGAAGTTCAGAATGGGGAAGGAACCTTGACAGATGCTCATTAAACACTGCCAGCTGGCTAGTTTTATGGGCTCAGGATCATTCCAGATGTCCTAGTTTTTTGTGCCTCAGAGATGACAATCCTATTAAAAAAGGTTGGAAGTATTTTATTTTTATAGTGAGCAAAAACATTTTAATTTCTGCTTATACTAAAAATAATGGACTTGATCATTTTTTTTCAAACTTTCTAACCAAGCTCTCCTTCAGGCAGAGACCAAGCTTGGAAAATTTCAGTCCAGCAGGTCAATGTTTCAGAAAGTTACAAACCATGGAAGACAGAGTTAGAACACATGTATTTGAATGTAGCTGAACCAATCACTGCCACTATAATATTATGGCAGGTGTTATCAGATGGCATTGTGACACAGCATTCCATGGTCTCTTAGCATGTATGTTCTGTCTTGAGAAGACATGGCCTTATACAGCAAAAACTATGTAGAGGCAGAGGTCCTTGAAAGGAGTAGCTGCATGAGTAGCAGGAGAGTTTGCTGTCTGATTAGAGTCAATTCTCAAGGCAGAGTTGCTCATTGTGACCCAGGCATTGTTGTGCTGAGATTCCCAAAAGGATATATTGCCATGAATGCCGTTTGACCATCTCTGTTCTAGGATTGATATACACACATAAATAAAAACAAGTTACTTAGAATACACTGTGGCTCAGCGCCATTCATTTCTTTACAATTGGGATACTAACCTGCAATGTCCTAGTCATTTGCTACTGCTTAGCAGAGGGGCAACAGAGGTGTCAGAATGGCTTCTCTGTCTGTCAAGCAACAGTTTTAAATTTTGTACTCAAGTGTATTTTATGTGAGGTTTGAGTGCATTTGAGTTAATTAGCCAAACTCAGTCAGAATTCTAGCAGACTCAGTGAAACTGCAACATCTCTCTAAATACATGCTAAAAACCATAAACAGTTGTTAATTAATTGACAGTACAATGATATAATCTCGTTAGTATTTGCAAATTTCAGTCACAAAAAGGACAATATTTCACTTTGTTATTTAGTCAGGGTTTCTCCACTATGAATGGAACAAATATCAAAAGTTACTGGTGTATCTAATTTTGAGATGGGTGATTGTATGCTGTAACAGACCATTTGTGATAGGGTGGATTTTTTGGCATGGAGTTACATTTTGTTATTTTCTTCTTATAAAATTCCAAGTGAAACTGGGGAGACAGAGTTTGCAGCATGGCTTATGCTTTATCTTTATCCTTGAGAGGCTGGACTTAGCAAAGAATTGAGAGGGATCACTCAAAGTGAGGAGAGCTAATAATACAGTCCTTCATTAAGTCAAGGCCTTAATCTATTAAACAACAACATTTGCAGTCACTGCAAGGGTGATAGAGTCCACATGCAACTCCCAGAAGGAATGAAGAGCCCTTCTTTCCAATTAAGTGTCACTTTGATCCTTATTGCATCAAGAGTGGGTCTCAAGGCAAGGTAATGGACAACAAATTAAGCAGAATAGACTTAAAGCATGTCTTCATGTAGATTCCACATGAAGGACCTGATCTCTGGAAACAGTGGTCTGGATGTGATCTCAAAAGAAACTAAGTTTACTAAAAACAACAAAGAGTCTGGTGGCACCTCCACTGGACTCCTTGTTGTTTTTGTGGATTCAGACTAATACGGCTACCTCTTGATACTTGACACCATGTAAGTTGAATAAATACATCTTTACTTAGCTTTTAGGAAAACATTTGTGGGAATTAACAAACCCTTTTAATACATTCATTCAAATCAAACAAATTTACACATGTAAATGAATTATCTTCAGGTTTCCACTAATATGTTGGCCTGCAACTAATGTAAAATAATCATTTATTTTTTGTACTGCAATAGCACTTGGAAGCCTTCCCATGCCCCCATCATAGACCAGGGCCCGACTGCGCAATGCACTGTACAAGAACAAAAAAGGCCCTGGTCCAAAGAGTTGACAATCTAAGATTGTACAATAAAATAAATTCTAACAACAACATCCTGCCATTATTTCAGTAGAAGAGTGCTGTCAGAGGATTATCCAACATGCATCTAGCATAGAAGCTATCCTACAGCTGCAGGATCGACTAGCTCATGGCTGGCTAGGAGAAAATACTGCCAGGCACACTTGGCTGCTTATTTTAAAATGAGCAGTGATGGTAACAGGAGCAGCAGTAGCATGTGCTAGCTGGCTAAAGGGCTGGATACACACCCTAGTTAGCAGACTATGCCTCTTCTACAGTGTGATGGGAACATTGGTGATAGACCCTCTTCCAACTGCTTACTAGCATGCTGTGCAGAGATCCTTCCCTTCTGCTTACATGAGGGAGAGAGAAGAGGCTGCTTCTTCACCCTGCAGTACTCACACATAGCATAGCGTAGGATTTCACCCTACGACTGTATTGTAGTGCTCTTTGCCTGTAGTGTACATCTCTTTAAAATATGTTCCCGAAACATGTCAGTTATATCATAGGTGGGATAAAAAGAACAGTGTTTGTATCAGAGCGTCATCAACCTATGGCAATCTCTTCATTTTAAGTTCAAGTGAAGCAAAAGCGTTTTGCGCCACTTGATGAAACTTGTCAGGCTGTCTCAATAGGGTGAATGCTGAAATGGCATGGATTTGTGGTGCCCCAGAGAGAAGTAATACACTTAGTGGCAGCTGGTGGACTAGAGAATGTATTACCCACATACATCCTGCTCCCTGACATACATACAAAAAGAGCAGTCAGACTGAACCAGAAGGTGTTCAATGAACAAAGAACTGTTTAGTTCCTTTCAAAGTCTAGTTTCAAGATAAGGAAGGTTAAATTCAGAGTAGCACAATGCCCATTAATTGCAGGGAGTACAGGAAAGCTCTGTTAGTAAGGCTGTGTGAAGACAGAGGTAAGGATGTTAAAGGCCTCGCTAAGGACTAACTCAGGGCAGCTTTTATTCATAATGATCAGGCAAACAGATGGCTAATGGGTTGCAATCCATGCCCAGAAGCAGTGGGGTATATTCTGTGCCTAGAAGTTGGTTCCATTCCATGGCTGGGTGCCCACTGCAATCTGTAGGTTGGAGAGAATCAGAGGGTAAAGACAACATCAAATTAGATGACAAGGCAAAGGGCCTGAGGAGGAGACAGACAGGTCAGGCCAGGCAGCCCAGTATCACACTGAATCCTGGAATGGAAGAAGCTGAAGTATGAGAAGCAGCCAAAGCAGGGAGAGTAGCATGAAGAGCAGGGGCAGCACAATGAGAAGTATCATCATGATCAAACTAAAGCAGCAGGAGAAGCAACAAAAGCTGTAACAAAAGCTGTAATGCAAAGGGTAGTGAGAATATTCTAAATTATTTTCCTTGTGCTGGAGGGAGGTAACCTTGCTTCCTTCCTGAATACCTATGAACAAATGAGGAAGTACCATTGTGTGGGAATATGGGTCTGCACTTTTCACTTTTTCCCCTTACAGTCTGAAGTGGGACATTTTCTATAATGGCTTCCAAACACCCTGGAATATTGGGTCAGTAGTCAAATGTAAGTCCAGTTAAAGGAATACTTAAGGTGTCCAAGAAGCCACAGTTAGCACTTCTAACTAGCAGACTGAGCCCAAATGTCAGATAGTTTGTTATCCACTGGCCAGATCTGTAGTTGGTAGAAATCAACGTAGTTCCATTGACTTAAATGCAGGTATGCCATTTTCCCATCATTTGAAAGGATCTGGCCCCTAGATTTCACAGTTTAGTGGAGACTCAATTATAAACACAATTGTGACTGACTCCAAAATTGTGGGTGCAAAATTAGGTATGTTTCTAAAATTTGGCTTTATGAGGATGCACTACTTAAAATGCAGGTGATTGTCCAGAATATCAGGGAGTAAATTGAGCTTTACTGTAACATTTTACCTGACCCCAGGGACCAACAGACTACAATATGAGTAGAGTAAGAAGGCATCTCATGAAACATATTGAAGTGGACATTGATATGGTGGAGCAGAGAGATAAGTAGATGGAAAGGGTTAATGCTACCACTTTTCAACACTCCATAATTTCAGATCCATTAAATTTAATCCAGATACCTCTGACTTGAGCTAGACTAAAGCATTTCAGTCTTCAGGATAAACTGTGCTACAGGGACACCAAGGTGCCACTGATGCCCAAGACTTCTGCTACACATTTGAAACAAGCAAGCTGAAGCAACTTTGCAAGATTGTTCCCAGATTATTTTAGAATTTGGCTAATAGCTGCTACAGCAGAAGCCACAAAAATTAGTTAACTATGGTCACTGTCAGGCCTACTGCACATGGAAAGCAGTAGAGAGAGGAAGATGAAACAGTGGCCAGGACATTAACATAAAATGAATGCTCAACTGGTTAAAAAACCCATGCTCAGAGCAAAGTTGTCAATGGTTTGCTGTCAGACTGGAAGGCATATGTAATGGAATCCTGCAGGGGTCAGTCTTGCATCCAGTATTATTCAACATTTTCATTAGTGACTTGGATAACAGAGGGAACGGTATGCTTATAACACTCTGTAGATGACATCAAGCTGGAAGGGTTTGCAAGCACTTTGGAAGGACAAGACTGTAATTCAAAATGACCTGGACAAGTTAGAGTTAGTCTGAAATTTTTACTGAAGTATTGTATGTAAGACACCGGATGTAATTGTCCTGATCTACTTAGCACCGGTGAGGCTTCAGCTGGAGTAGTATGTCCAAGTCTGGGTGCCAGACTTTAGAAAAGATGTGGACAAATTGGGGAGAGTCCAGAGAAGAGCAACAAAAGTGAGAAGGTTTAGAAAACCTGATTTAATGAGGAAAGGTTTAAAAAGGGGCATGTTTAGTCTTGAGAAAAGAAGAGTGAGGAGGGACCTGATAATAGTCCTCAAATATGTTAAGGGCTGCTGTAAAGAGAACTGTGATCAATTGTTCTCCAATCTACTGAAGGTAGGACAAGTAGTAATGGGTTCAATCTGTGGCAAGGGAGATTTAGGTTACTTATTGGGGAAAGCGTTCTAACTATAAAGATAGCTAAGGTCTGGAATAGGCTTCCAAAGACGGCTGTGGCATCTCCGTCATTGAAGGTTTTTAAGAATAAGTTGGACAAATGTCTGTTGGGATGGTGTGGTAATCTAGCCTCCCAGTCCCAGACCTGGACTTTAGCGTCCACAATCTGGTCCTGTCCCAAACCTGGACTTTTGCGTCCAAAAGTCTGGGGGCTTACCTGAAACTCCCCCAAGCTCACTACCAGCTTGGGTATTTGGGCTGCCACCAGGTCAGGTAGGTAATTTACTTTAGAGGGGCCTGACCTCCCTTTCCGCTCTCGGGTCCCTATACCTCCCTTGGTGGACGCCAGATTCCAAATCCCTGGATGCTACAAGCAGGGGAAAAATCCTTCTCCCTCTTCCCTGCTTGCCCCGAAAGCCGGTTTTCTGCTTCATCAATAAGCGTTCTCCTACCCTCAGGAAATTGAAGAATGCAAAATGCCAACAGCTGGGCTTTGCCTTCCCCCGGTGCTGCGCTCTTAGCAGTAACAGGAAAAAAACTTCACCACAAAGAAAGAGATGATCGTTGTCTCTCCCGTAGCCGCTCTCCCTGAAAGAAATAGGAGAGAGAGAGCGCGAACCTGGCTTTTTCCCTTCTCCTTGCCTCCCTAGGAAAGAAACTTCCACACGTTAAAGAAAAGAGTATATAAAAAAGAAAGAAAATATAAACATAACTGCATAAGAAACACAATATCAGGCCTTGCTTATAAGACGATAGAAAAAACTAGTCTGATTTAAAGATAAGCCGCAAATAAATCATCCAAACAAACAACCATACAGTACAATACACCACAAAGATCACAGAGACGAATGACTTGCGTCCGGGGACGCCTTACAGATGTTAGAAGAACTAAGATAAGAGGAGTTAGTAGGAAACCTGTTACTCAAGCGAGCAAACAACAAAGACCCCTGATAACAAATTCCCGCCCCTGACTTTAAACAATCCAGTTCTCTGATTGGTCCTTTGGTCAGGTGTTTGGTTACCCTTTCCAGGTAAAAGAAACTTAACCCTTACCTTACCTATCCATTTATGACAGATGGTCTTGGTTTACTTGGTCCTGCCTCAGGGCAGAGGTTGGACTTGATGACTTTGAAGTCCTTCTAGCCCTACATTTCTATGATTTAATTGATGTGCATAGTTACACCACAATGGACAATGTTTTAAAATCAAGACAAGCTGCAGAGAGTTTTGCAGCTCTATGACATAACTTTGGAGACCTATTAAAGATTTAGTCTGCATATGGCTAAATCTTGACCGGACAGGAAGTTGAGACCATCTTGAGACTGGAGTCTGCGATGGAAGGCTTGTAAACCACGGAAAGAACACTCACTATCCCAGTATGTGTGAACTGTGCAGCAGTCACCAGATTTGAGGCTCGCCACAAGTTTACAGTGGCTGAGCAATTTCTGGATAGCATGCCCTGTAGTGGACTCATGGTGTCAAAAGATACTGGTAAATCTAATAAAATCCACAAAACACTCAGGAACAGGGGGAAAGGATGATGGGGCAGAGGCATGCACGATTCCAGAGTAGGAATAAGATTCTCCCCCACCCCAGACCCTAATCGTGTAACTTGTTACTTAATATGCTTCCCTCACATGAAGGGAACGATAAGGACAGGTTCAGAGTTATTTATTTTTATATATAGTTATTTATATTAATACAGTAGTTCAGCTTTGCAGCATAATTTTTCCTTATGTTTATACTTTTCAAAATAAACTCAAATATACCCTGTGCAGAAAGTGCATGCAATATAAAATTAATAGAACAAATTAGAAATCTATACACAGATGTATATAATATATTGATCAGTCAATACCATTCTCAGATTATTCTCAAGTGTCTTGCAACATCTATTATACATTACTATGGTCTAGCACACTGCACATTATTTTGCAAACATGATGAGTTGTAACAGGCAATGCTCAGTTTTACAAGAATGGGTCTGATTGAACTGCTTTTATGTCAGCCTTCATCTCAGCCTGCACTATCTTCTAGAGGAAATCCAGACACCTCTGTACTGAATAAAGCCTGGAATTTTCCAACAAATGATTCCCTCTACCACAGCCAGGCTTCACAGTCTGTCCAAATTTGGGGAAGTTCAGAGTCAGATCTAAATTTTACACCTTGGGCCCATCCTAGTTCTTTTCATGTGTGTATAAACAGTGGCATGGTCAGAAAGCAGAGTGCAAAGGAAGGTAGGGCAAAGGTTCCTGCTAAAGGGGCTGAACTCAGTCTAACTTAAAGGGACTGCTCTAAGAAGGGCAGCCACCCCAGCATTCTCTATGGCCCCACTCCTGCCCCTCCCAGAACCCAATCTGTATGCTGGTTTGTGAAGATGGACAGTGCAGGGCTTCTTAAAACAATCCAACATAAGGCTTGTGCCAGGGGAATTCTCCCCAATCATTTTGCCATCTTTTTTTACAAACCTTATAAGTCACTAGAGCAGTGTACAAGGATCAGAGTGGGAAGCAGAACCATCCCTATAGTTTATATACATTTCATTCATAACATGAGTTTGTAAATGTTCTTATTAACCAGATCCTAGGTACCCATTCATTTTCACTTGTAGAGTGTTTCTGGCAATCTGAATGGGATGATTAAAGTCCATGTTAATAGTTCATCATTAGAATCTGCAGATAAGCTCCAAAGAGAAATAGAAGCTACAAGTTCATTGATGCTAACTTTGAACAATATCCAAAATTGAGACCTCATGTATAGTAACATCATAATTGAACACATTTTCTTCTTCCCCATGATGATGAGCTAAAAGATCTTTGTGTAATATAAACAAACAATCAGCCCGATGCTATGAACATTCCCATTATGAGTCCATTCTGCCAACCTTATAAAAGCTGAATTTCTAATAATATCAGTGGAGATTTATGTACCCGGAAAGTTTGCAGGAGTATGAACTAAGACAAAACCCTAACATGTTCAGTGCCATGCGTGTCAAAATGCATTTCACCATATAAAGATTACCTATGTACATGTTTGCATTCTATCTGAGCACAAATGTTGGAACTCATGACCTTTATTTTAATACAGATTTCAATTATTTATAAACCCTTGAAAATGAACTTGTAAATAAACAGTCCTAGGATTTTAACATTTAGTGCAAACTGACCTTTGTTGCAGTCACTGAGCAACGTAACTGTAGGTATTGAAAAATGGGCAAGAAATGCCTACTGTTTTTGTATATCTTCATCAGCAATCCTCTAGTAATGGCTCACATTTTCAGAATGTTGTTTGGTTTCGGGCTGGTCTACCCACAAGAGTTGTCCTGCTTTAATGGTAGCAGCATAGTTACAGCAGTACTACCCTACAACTAGTGTGAATCCAGTTATAATATTATGAAGGTGCTTATACAGATAATGCTTAATCCTGTACTGGAAGTGGAATAAGTGATCCCAGTATATGGCACCTTTACACTAGAAGAACTGCATCCACTGTAATGGGTTTTACTGGTATATTGGTTAAAAAAAATCACATCCCTAATCAATATATTTATAGTAGTACAGAAGTTCAGTGCAGATCAGGCCTTAGAATTAGGGCACACATTAAGCTACGATTATCTGTTGAAATAAGGAAACAATTCCTGCAGGTCCTCTTTCTTGAGGATTTTAACCCTAATGGCTAGAGTCACCAGCAATGACTGGCCAACTACAGTTTTCCAGCATATCTGGATATTATTATAACTCGATTATTAACTTTCCATATTGATCCAATGCACTGATTGTGGGGCATATACCATGCCTTGTGGATTTTGGGTAACAGAATCCAGAAGACAAGATGTCTGGTTCATAGACAGCTCTTATTAGTGCACCCTAAGGACAGCAACAAACAAAGAACAAATATTACATCTTATACTGCTGGAAGCAGGGCTGGTCCAGTGTTTTTGCCACCCCACGTGGTGGGGAAAAAAAAAAAAGCCACGATCAGAGGCACTTCGGCCGCAAGTCCTTCCCTCCAAGAGGGACTGAGAGATCCGCCTCCGAATTGCCGCCGAACAGCCAGACGTGCTCCATTCAAGCTACCTTCCAATTACCATTTAGCATCAGGTCTTGCCTTCCCATAGATTAAATCCAGTTCAGCAATAAGAAGTCCACTCACTCTCTGCCTTGGTCAGAAACAGAGGCAAGTGAAAGATTAATCAACTCATATCCAGCCAAAAAGCAACCTAAAGGGATCGTTTAGTTATTCCTCTTTCCCCAGCTGTTGTGTGGGGCCCAAGCATCCACTTCTTCCTTTCTGTTATGGAGGAAGACTTAGGATAAAATTACACCTCAGTAAGGAATTGGGAAGAGCTCATATGCTCTGTCACTAGGTGCTTAGCAGAGCTTGGCGGGAAACATTTTCCCCATCCCATGACAATTTTCCCATCATGAATAGAAACAAAAAGTTTCTCTCAAATGTTCATGGATTGATAATCTGAAAAAAATAATTTAGATCAGGTCAACTGTAACATTTTGTTTTCATAACTTTAAAATGAAACATTCATATATTTCACTATATATTAATTTTAAATTTAAAAAGGGGTTTTTTGTTTTGTTTTTTTTGAAACAAAAACAACATTTTCTTTAAAAAAAACTCAAACAGGATATGGCAAAAATTTTCAACAAGGGAACAGTTTTGGTTTTGACAACCAGCGCTTTCCAACAAAGAAATGTTTAGTCAAAAATTCCTGTTCAACTTTAATACATGCAATTATATCTGGTCAAAATTTTTTTAAAAGATTACTTTTATTTCAAAAAGCAACCTAAAATATATGGAACATTTCATTCAAAACTGCAGTTTTTCAAATAAACTAAATGTTTGTAATGAAAAAACAAATATATTCCTTTTTTCCCCATTGGATTTTTTCTTCCAGTTTAGAAAAGGAGCTTGGGTTTAAACAGCAGCCCCACATTCTGATCCAGGGTTGGAGGTAGAGTAGATTTCATCTGCCCAAGCACTCTGCACTCCACTCACATGGAGCCTGGACAGTTGTACTTCATGCCAGTGGAGAGAATTCCTCCCTTGGAGAAGAAGCAAACCAATTAATTGTTTTTAAATGTGGGCGAGTGATGTCACCTGCTATGTACAGTTTATTACAACAGTTATCTGGCCCCACTGAAGTCAACGGGAGTTTTGCCACTGACTTCAATGAGGCAGGATTTCACTCAAAGTCTCTTCTGCTTAGGTGTAACCTCTTTGAAATATTTGAAAGCCACACTCAGACCTTTCGTTCAGAATAATTTGCAAAGTTCACAACAGCAGGTATTTTAATATTTGCTTTGAAATTAGATTTTGAATCATAATTCTGGAACAGACGCTTCTGCCTAGAGTATAAATAAAAGCATATTTGTTGTCTGGAGAAATGGAAATGTAGAGTGTCATTTACAAATCTGATTTTGCACTTGATATCAATCCTTTTGCTACAGGCACTAATATGAAATTAAGTGGTAGAAAATGCTTACCACCCCATCTTCTACCATGCTTACTAATTTTATAGCAGCACATAGATGAGAATGCATGGCAATGATTCAGCTAAAATAAATTCCAAGTAAATTCCATTTTGGACATCTTGCCAAAGAAAGGATCCATTTGATCCAGTCAACTACTTTTTCAGCATCAAGAGGCTATATTAGATGCAGTTTATCTGATGATTGCATCAAACGGCTCACTCTAATGCTCTATGGACATTACCCCTGGGCACGGAACCTGACTCAACCCCATTGAATTCAGTGAGAGTCTTTTCACTAAGTTCACTAATCTTTGGATCAGGCTCCTGGAGCTTAGCTATAAGATATGGGGTTGCTGATCCAAGTCTTACTGGCAGGATTTTAAAGCCAGTATATGTCTGGTGACAAACCAACCTTCAGGCTTCTCTTCTTCAGGATATAATACAATGTTTACCTCAAACTCTGAGGTGAAGGATTTTTTTTCCGCCTTTGTCAATCTACAGTTTGTCAGTACAGGAGCTAATTTCTGGCCATAGGTTTAAAACATTCTTCAGGAAAACCACCGGGCTCTGCTGCTTTGTTTTACCTTGAGGAAACAGTTATAGTAAATTATTTATTGTGCTGGCATATCTTCCTTTATCTTCATTGTGTTTCCTGTCTGACAATAAGCAGATCCCTACTAGTGACAGGGAAGCCAGAAGGGGTCAAAGTAGAAACCATTTTAGATTTTGATATAAAAAATACTTTAAAAATAAAATCTAGATTAATTACTGTCCATCTGGATTTTTAATCCACTAAATTGTCCCTTCTAGCTTTTTCCCTTTTAAGCATTCATTCCAGCAATGCATCAGATTTGTTGTTTACTTAACAGTAGAAACATTTTAGATAACTTTTGTATTGTTTTGTTGATCTCAGTTAAACTTATTTCATCCTGATTATTCTCATTTTTATATAGACAGACACTTTTTCTAGTTTACGCTGTTGTAGCAAAGCTCCTAACTATAATCTTAGCTGTTCTTAAAGTGTTTTTTTTAAAAGCAAGACAAGACAATTGATATTAATTTGCCTTTTGATACAGGTTTCATTGTGTCTCATGAATTAACATCAGTATTAGGGAGTTCATTTGTTAGAAAGAAAATATCAGATTCATTTAATCTTCTGCATCTCTCAGGTTTACAATCTCAGAATCATGTTTGACTCGTTCCTCTCATGCTTGCCTCATACCCAGGCCATTGCTAAACCTTTTCACTTCTCTTCTATAAGATTAAAAGACAAAACAAAAAACCAAGCCCCTCCTCACCCCCCATGAAGCCTTCTTTTGTTCTGGAAGCAAAACTCTTGTCCATGCCCTTATTATTTGCCATCTCAACTATTTAACTTCAGGTCTTCCCAAAACCTGTAATCAAAATCCTCCCCCAAAACCTTTTCCTGCTAATCCAGAGTGTCACAGCCAAAGTTATCTTCCTTGGTAGTCAAACAATATCAAATGCTCTTTGAATAGCTCTATTAGCTTCTAATGGCTTTTAAATTCTTGGTCTCACCTTTGAGGCCCAGTACAATTTACCTATGGCCTACATACATCATGTTCCACTCACCCTCTTGGTCTGCCAATGTTGCTAGCATCAACACCTCCTTTGTTTCCTTCTCTCACACTCCTTTCTCCAAACCTTCTGCAGTGCTGATCCCTAAGCACAGATCTACCTCCAAAGCTGAGTTTGCTAGGTCACCAATCTTCTCCTCCTCTACATAATTCCTAAAGGAGTGTGAAATCCTGGCCCCATCAATGCTAGTGGCTAAATTCCCATTCACTTCAAGGAGGCCAGGATTTCACCATCACTTCTGTGTGGTCTACGCTCAACACAACTGAAAAATAATTAGTTCAGACATTTATATATAGACATTGAAGGTAACCATTTTCTGTCTCTCCCAGTGTATCTCGCCTTTCTCTCTATTCTAGACTGTACTGTGAAATGACCAGCACATTTATTATATATTATTAAATTAGTGTCTAGGGGTTTAATCATGGACCAGAGCCCCACTGTGCTGTATAAACACAAATGATTCCTTCCAGAACAATATTATAATCTGTGTATAAAATCAGAGGCATCTGGTGGACAGAACAAACAGTCTCAGGGAGCACAAGGAAACAGTAAGGTCATACTTGCCAGGGAATAAGCGGGAGAGGAGGGACGGGTGTCTCAGAAAACTGCCGAACTATTGTCAGGATGTTGTGGGCTTCATGGCAGAGGAGAATTTTAAGTAGAATGAAGAAGGTGGCTTTGCACATGTTTATGAGGTACTCCATAATGGGCAGCATGGGACAAAGGATGAAGATGCTTGTTTGAAAGTTTACCACATACTGTAGGCAATAAAGTTTGGCATTGTTGTCAACGTGTTGTTTTAAAGATGATAGGTAGGATGGGGATTGACTCTGAAAATGCCTTGAAAATGAAGACAAGGAGTTTGTTTGATGCAATGGCAAAAAGGAGATGATGGAGGGACACAAAGAGAGGGGTGACATGGCTCAAGTGGTGAGCTAGTAAAAACGATCCTTGCAGCAACTTTTTGGATGGATTCAGTGGAACAAGATGGGATTTGTCAGAGCCAGAGAGGAGGATGTTGCAGTAGTTGAGACACAAGATGAGAGTTTTAGATGTGTGGATGGAGGGGAAAGATAGATCTTTGTTGTAATGTACGAAGCAACAGCAGCAAGGTATAGACACAGACTGGATCTTATTGTTAAATAAACACAAACAAAACAAAAATCAATGTATTGGTCTGATGTTTTGTGAATTCACAAAACAAAAAGTATAGTCACTGATGCATGCTCAGAAAGTGTTATCTATCCAATGAAGCAGTGAGAGTTCTCCAAAATTGTATCTAAGAAGGCCCTGATCCTGAAAAGACTTAAGCAAATGCATAATTCTATACATGTGAAAAGTCCTATTGAGACTTAAGAGTCCAAACTTTTTCTGTGTCTGAAGAGAAAGTGCATCCTCATACATTTCTGCTTGTTTTTCCTGTGTCAGTCAATCCCAAATCTGTTGTAAATTTAATTCTCAGAAGCAGGAGTAAGAGAGTAGTAGACTAAAGTGGCCTGTTCTGTTGTCTCATGTTATTCCACTAAGTAAACTTCTATTAAAACAGCATCTGTATCAAGTGGAAAAATACTGGTGAATGGTTTGGATTTGTTTATTTAAACAAATTCTGTGGTATTTGTTTTTATGTACTATATATAACATAATAGCCATAAGACCAAAAAACAAAAGTTGCCCATTTGCTCAAGACCCAGGATGCTGTACAAGGCTATTGCCATTAAGACAAGCCCAGTGTACTTGTGAGAGATGTCACTTTTTAAGGTATCGTCATAGTAGCAAAGCTAATTAGTGGAGTGGGAGGCATTGTGGATGTACACTAAATCCACCTTGTGCGGAAAGCTTATATATCTGCTGAGCAAGTTTAAGCACCTGCTTTGGAGGACAAACCCCTATTCTTCAATTTATGTCACAGTTAATTCTATTCAGGATTAAACCAATATTGGCATTGCCTTTATGACTTTTAAAAACAAGAGTATATACCCTTTGTTTATACATTGAGTCAAAGACCATAAAGACCTCTAACCAATCACTTTTGGTATTTAGTTTTCTTTTTTAAATAAGTTTGCCTAAATGTAATATTCAGTTACCCTTGGCATTCTCCAAATGTCTCTACTATAATGCAGACTAACAGTTTTATTTATGATAGTCCTTTGGAGACTCCAACAAATGCACACAATCAAGATTATTCAAGACATAATAATACAAGATACTAGTACAGTAATGTGAATAGATAAACTTGATATCACGCAGAAAAGAAAATGGATTGGACACTACTATTATATACCACACCACGACAGACATGTTATCTTAATCCCTCTGCACAGAAAGTCAGATCTTCTCAAGAAGCATCCCATTGCTAGCAACAAGATGCATCATGACCACAGGTACCAGTGAGCTAACATTATCAGTTTTTGCAATGTGAAGCACAGTGTGTCACCTCAAATATCTTAAAGGTTCTCTGGGTTACTAAATAGTTTAACTGTGGAAACTTTCCTTAATTTACCTATTCAATAATAGCTGAATTTTATAAGCTTTAAACAAGAGATTGTTTTGTATTATGTTAAATTGGTCTCTGTTAGTATTACTAAAGTTTATCTTGTGTTACTTTAATTATCAAGTTTGTTCTTTCATACTTCATCTTTGAAAATTTGCTTGGGTCTGAGCATAAGATGTCTCAGCTCTACAGAATCATTATATGGTTTTATGCAATTAAAAATGCATTTGAACATTTAAAAAAAAAGATTCACAACTAAAAAAAAGATTTTTGTTTAAGGTGCTTCCCCTCTACCCCCAAAAAAGTTAATAAAATTTATCAAGCAGTCATTACATAGTATAGTCCAATCACTGTCGATATTTGTGGCCCTGCTTCAAGAAAACATCTCTATCCAGCAAAGCTCTTAAGAACATGCCTAAATCCCAGTGACTTCAATGGAATTTAAGTACAGGCTTAAAGATATGTATGGGCTTAGTGTTTTCGTGAATGTGAGTCCTTCTGCTATAACTTTTTTATTTGATTTTAAAATAACCACTATTTTGCATAGTTACAAAAACTCTTGATTCAGGGCCAAATCCTGCAATCTTTACTGAGGCAAAACTCTCAATGCCTGAGGAGGAAAGCTAGGATTTGGTACTAGCACAGTATTTACACAGACCAAAAATGACTTCATTAGTCATCCATTGCCAGCTACTTTGTTAGGTAAACAGTATGGATGAGTAACGAAATTCCAGGAAAACATTATCTGGGTTGCAATATTTCAGGGACAGTTTATTTGGTTAAAAAACTGTTTTGTTTTGTTTTTAAATACGCAAGAATGTTTCTATTAATCTTGAATTTTGTGGAAGCTTGTCTTTACATAGTTTACCAAAGCTGATATAACAGTATTTCCCTTGATGTATGTTTTCATGTTATTTAGACACTAGACTCTATTGAGTGGTAAACTCATGCATTTCTAAGAGAGAATGTTCTCTCTAAAAAAACAACAGGGAGTCCAGTGGCACCTTAAAGACTAACAGATTTATTTGGGCATAAGTTTTCATGAGTAAAAAAACCACTTCAGGTGGACCCATGAAAGCTTATGCCCAAATAAATCTGTTAGTCTTTAGGTGCCACTGGACTTCCTGTTGTTTTTGTGGATACAGATTAACACGGCTACCCCAATTGTTTTCTCTAGAAAGTCATGATTAAAACGAAGGAAAACAAAATTCATGAATTAAACCAGTAATAAACACTAAGGCAGTACACACAAGCCACTAAAACATTAAGTTACATATGACAGTCCTTCCTTGTTCTGTTGCACTGAATTTAGATATTGTGGTTCTCCAGCCATGCTATGCATAATTTTATATACCATCTGTTTTACATGACATATTCCATATGTAAAATCCGTAACCTGAATACAATATTTTGATGGATTTGAGCTACTATGGATGTTTTTGTTCTTAAATTGATGGGTTATAAGTTAAGAACTATATTCTTCTATTTCTAAGAATTTGCTCTACAGACTAAGATATGACACCATACAATTGATTTTAAAATAGAAACATGACAAGAAGTCAGAAAAAAGTCAAGGGTCTGTTTGCTGGAATCCTGGTGAGAATGTTTACAGTCTAATTATATGAGCCCAGTAATCTGTCAGTATCATTCGTATGATAAACACACTGGAAGATTACAAGACTTTATAAATATGTTTCAAATTAACATACTTTAGAGTACATTTTCAGAAGCCTAAGTGAAAAATTTAGACAAGAATGATATCTGGATCAAGCAACACTTTTTCCTCAGCAGATTATACTGACAATAAGGTTAAAAGTGATTAAAGGAGGTTCAAATGTAGATTCTTCATTTGCTAATTTCCTTTCCCACTCCCTACAACCTCTGATCTAAGAACACCTGTCCCCCCAATCCTGCTCCCCAAATCATGCACACTTCATTTATAGATAAATGCCAAAAATGAGTATACACTTTCTAATTTCAGAATACACAAATGTTTCAAGTATCACTTGGATTTCTTAATATATATGTGAGCAGTCATTGGGACAAAATCTAAAAAGGTGTACAACACTGCATAGCTGACAGCTTACAGGGCTTATGCTAAAATTTGTGCAAATAAATGTCCTTGTTTTCAGAGTTGCGGAATATCCACAACTCCAGATGAAGTCAACAGGACCTGCAGTTGCTTAGCAGCTTTGGAGAAAAAAAATCAGGCCAAAGTTTTTAATATGGAAAAATATTCATTATTTCAATGAAAAGTATAATAGTAAAAATAGCTTATCATGATGCCTGTCAGTAACTACTAGATTAAGACAAGAAAAACCTCAACAAAATTCTGTCTGACCCCCAAATTTATAGTACCTGATTTAAAACAATTTAAATTCAGGATGTTACAATAAAGTTAGGGATAGAAATTGCAGTGTGACATTTAAGTCTGACCCTTCTCGTAATATGAAGGTTGCAAGAGAAAAGAGAAAGTGATAAAAAGAAAAGCATTTATCTGCTTTAAATCTTTGTTCTCCCCCACCCTAGCTCTATTAGGAACATCTGTCCATAAATAAATATTATGAATACATTCAATTTAACAGCAATTCTTCTGGAAGCATAGAAAAAAAACTGTCAGCTAGGTCCAGTATCTTGAATTGCATGTACACTATATATTAACTTGACTTCTTTCTTCTTCTTCTTCTTTGCTATGAAGCATCCTATTTCTAACAATTAAATATCTGTAGGGATACTGGATTACCACCATGACCCTGATGGTAGTTAGATATTTGTATAAGGATATTAAGTGTTTTGGAGTTCTTTTAAACACTTTGTAGAAAAGTTAGTAAGGTCACTATTTATAGAGCTTATGCAAATTAGTCTTTTGGATGAGAATTGACAAATATACCTATAAAGTACAAATAATATTCTATCCTTTTAGAGTAGGTGGAGAAGATTAAAAAGTGGTCAGAATATGCAAATGAGAGGGGTTTTTCTTAAGGGTTTATTAAAGATTTGGGGTCCCATTAATATATTGAACTGCTTCTAACTCTGATACTTCCCTATGCATACAACATTCTATGAGCTAAAACTTCCATCTACTATTTTTTTGTATAAAATATGCTTTGTAATCTATATGATGTTCATTTTAATTACTAAGATGCATTTTTCTTTGTATGTATGTTGTGCAGGAGTTCTTAAAATTGAAGAAGAAATAAAAATTATACAACATGTACTATGTTTTCCCAAGGGGAAGGAGGAAACTGTTCATGAATATTATGCAACACCTTCCCTTAGGGATATTACATTTCTCTTGTTAATCTCCTGTTCCCACTGCTTACTCCTAGGGTCTGATCCATAGGCTACTGAAGTCAATGGGAGCCTTTGCGTTGAGCTCAGTGGGCTTTGGATCAGCCCCCCCCCTCTGGTTAACAACTTTATAGTAGGGGAGGGGCAGAGGAAAGTAGAGCACCAGAAAAACAAACAAATATGCTATTCTGACCCCTTGGATATTTTGTGGAAGTCTGTGTATAAAATGACTCAGTCTTCCTTTTGTTCGCAAACATTTGAAGAGAAGACAATCATTTAGATTTTTCTTCCCTCAGTCCGATTGGAAATCTACAAGATAATTCTGACACAATGCAGCTAAAAATCTCTTTGGTAACAGCTATTCTTATCTTCTTAGAATGAACTTCTTTCACTAATCTCTGCTGCTGTACCTCTTTCCACCTGCTCTCTCTTATCCTTTTCCTTTGAGCAGTATTCAGTATAAGCCCTGCCCTTCTTTCACTGAAGTCAATGGGAGTTTTGTCATTGACTTCAGTGGGAGCAGGATCAGATCCAGCATTTCAAATGAACGGAGACAAGATATGCTCGTCATAGTGCTGCTTCTAAAACCAGGAGAAATGTTGAAATCGTGTAGCAAAAATCCATTTAACGGTCTTCAGCAATCGCCAGCTCTATCTGTTTCCCACTGCTTTGCCTGATTTGTGGGAAAGAACAAACAACCCCCTTGCTCTAGAGAGTCTGACATCTGACAGCCGGAGGTACCAGCCATCTGAGAGGAGTCACCAGGCACAAATCTCTAGTTCAATGCAACCATGAACTAATTTTATATCAACCATTTTGCAAATATTAAGCCTCCCCTAGGGAAACGATATTTTGCAGCCAGAACCCGCTATGAAGCACATGATGAAGAGAGATGGGCTGGCACCAAGAAGGGATAGTAGTTGATGAACTCCGTAGGCGGCTTCTTTGGGCAAGAGCTGAATTGCCCGTGGTGGGAGTGGGGAAGACCCAAGCTGGGACCCAGGCGACAGGAGGCGCGATGCCACCTACCCCATTAGTGGAGCCTCTCCCACCGCAGGTTACAGCGGCTGGCGGGAGAACAGACCCTCTCACTCCCCTTCTACAGCCCTGAATCGCATCATCACTAAATAGGGGTCACTCTAACAGTAACGTATAAACGACAAGCCTCTGGCAGCCAGATATGGGCTAATTCCTGACAGCAACTCTGGCGTGCCCTCAGCAATACAAAACCCCGTGTCCAGCAGCTCCAGCCTTATCCCCAGCAAGGCACAGAACCAACCCTTCAGCAATGCACGGAACCAACTGCATCCCCCTGATGCACAGGACCATGCCCACAACGGTACCAAAGCACTGCACAGAACCAACCCCTCCAAAAAACTGCACCCCAGCCAACTCCCACAATGCTCCCACGGTACCCAGAAGAAGCCAAGGAAGCCCCTCGGCAATGCACGGAGTAGCCCCCACACTGCACTCACCGTGGCGTGACAGGTAGCACGCTCATAGAAACCCCAGAGTGTCCCCAAAGAAATGCACAACCCCCAGGGCAGGAGTCCCAGCAATGCACAGGAAAACCCTCCTACTGTACCCGGAGCGATATCACAGCGATCCAGCCCAGCAGCTGAAAAGTCCTTCTCTACGGCTTCACCTTAGCATCACATCAGCCGCTTCCTCGCCCCTCCGCCTTGCCGCGCGTGCGGGAAGACCGGGCACTGCTATCGCTAGCCCAGCAGCTGATGGCACGGGCAGACTTCTCGACTGTCACCACCACTTACCGGGCATCCTGAGAAGCAGGAGCGGTGAGGCGGGGGCAGCGGGTCGGGTTCCCCTGTTCAGCAGCCAGGGCACACAGGGCGGCTCAGCCCCGCGCAGGAGACCCTAGCGTGAGTGGCTCTGCTGCGTGTGGGAGAGCGAGACACACACGCACTGCTGGAGACGGGGAGAAGTGGCGGAGTTCGGGACGCGTTTTCTGCACATCCCAGAGAGCCTGGGGCCAGGTGCAGCAGGGCGCGCTCCCGCGGCGCGGGCACAGCAGCAGCAGCCCCAATCCCTGCACTGCCAGTCCCCTGTGCCCGGGAGCGGCAGCAGCAGATGCGCCCCCCCGCCCCCAGTCTCTCGCACACAAAATCTCTCGCGCTCCCCAGCTGCGAGCTAGGAATCGTTTTCCACAGAAGAGCCTCTCTCCCCTGCCTTCCCCGGCTGCTGCGGGAGGCCGGAGGAGCAGAACAGGTCCAGCCTCGGTGGCTGCGAGGGAGACACGGCGCCGCTCCTGCTCCCGGAGCGCCCCGCAGCTGCTGCTGCCGCCGGTGGATGTGCCCAGCTGCGCGCGAGAGTCGCTTTGGCTGGAGCACTGAGAAGCCCCCCGCCCCCCCAGGTCACAGTCGCGCGGGCTGGAAAGCGCAGCGCAGGTGCCCCCCGCACAGACACGCAGCCTAAGAGCAGCAGGGTCCTTCTGGGCAGCGGGCCGACACCGCGGAGCCTCGGCCTGGCTCAGCCACGCACTGGGCACCATGTGGCAGGTGCAAGCGTGCCCCGGGGACCCTAGCGGGGCGGGGAGCACGGCTCAGCAGGCGGGAAGCAGCGGCCGGGGCGCTGCTGCTTGCTTCTCCGAACTGTGGCCAGATACTTCCGCCGCGGAGTAAAGAAGCGGCAGCTGCATCGCCGAGGCAGCTTTGCAATACCTGATTTGATGCCCGCACCGTCCCCCACCCCCAGCTCACCTTCTTCCCAAACAGAGTGATCGGCTCAGCAGTTAGGTGCCATGGTTTATCTATTGGCACATGGAAATATTTCCCCCATGGTGGGGGGAATTGTTTAAAAACCCCAGACACCCCCTTTCTCAGGAGAGGAAAACATAGCCACCGTCAAGTTGTTTCCTTGTTGATTTGCATTTTAAGCTCGACTGCTGCTGCCTGTCCTATTATGGAGTCTCACTAGTGTTCCCCAGCGGACGTACCAGGATGGAGAGAGACAGCTAGACCTGGGCTAACGCGTTTTCGCTAGAAGACCTGCTCGAAAGCTGTCCCACTCCCACCCTTGAGATTGGGAAGGGGATGGGCTTTTGAATGCAAGTTTCGGAGTGAATTGGTGAAGTTTTTTTGTTGTTGTTGTTTTTAAATACTACCACATTGAGGAGCTTTAACTATTGTCTCTGAATGTATACCTTTTCGTTTTAGTCATTGAGGGAAGGTGAAGGGAACTAGAGTAAACGATAATTGCAAATGAGAAGTTGGAAAGTGGTCTTATGAAGACTAGTTCCAGGTATGAACTAGTTCATACATGTGAGCAGGCTGGTGGCCAATCACTTCACTAAGGAAAGGATTGGGCCCAAAGTATCTCAAGTAGCAGAAAATACCAACTGAGGGCCTGATTCTTCCCGGTCCTTTACTTGTATAGTTATTTGCACCAGTACAAAGTGAGTGTAAAATTCTACCAGTCTGCTACAATGCATATATATTTGCCATTCATAGTGACATGAGTCCCAGAGTATGAAGAACGATAGATGCAAAACAGCAAGAGCCTGCTACCATCCAGATTTATAACAATTTATATCCACTTTACACAAGCATAAGACTACACAAGGCGCTGGACACAAGAGAATCAGGAGCCTGCTATTTTTCATTCCTTACCCATTCAACTGTAGGACTCATATGTTCACCATGAATGACTGAAAAAGCTGCAGGATTTCTGGGAAAAATTGTATAAAATTCCAATTTCTATTTACCAACAACTCCTTCAATGCTAAAAGTTAAACAAAATTATGTTGTTAAATGTATTGAACAGGAGGAAGTGTGGCTGTTTGCCAAATCTATGATCCATTAACCTCTTTAGCTCATTGTTGGCAGGCAACAATAGCACACAATCAAATTCTTATATTTTAAAGTTTTTTTTTTCTTAAACTAAAATCCACTCATAACAGATTAAGAGAAGCTTTTAACATTACAAGCAATAAGGAAGGAATACACTATTTTTCTGAAGAAATGATGCTAGTAGTTTGCACTGTTTCCCAGGGATAAAAAAATATTGCTTGTCCAATATGATAATATATTCGGCAAAAGTGAATGACAGTGTATGAAAAATTCATACTTTACATCAAACCTTTTAACTAATTTAATATTCAGCACTAACACATATACTTATGTTATCAGTTTTATTTGTAGTTTTCTTTATACACAGAAATGAAATGAACCCCAACGTGGTAGAAAACATTTTGCTAATTAAAATATGCAAATAGAACATGTATCTATTTTTTCCCTCACTACCTTTTTTATTCCATATTTATTATATTGCACACAGAGAATGTTATGTATAGACTTCAAAGATTTTTCCCCCTGAATAAGTAAGAATAATCAGTACTAGAAGTGCATCACTCAACACAACAGTAACAAATTGGTGCCTGGACTTAAGGAGAAATCATTGATAGGGATACAGGTAGAAGTTGCGTCTTATAAAAGTAAGTCTTTTCAAAGCAAATATAGAAAAACTATAAGCTTCCTTTGTTTTGTTTAGTTTGCTTTGTGTTATAGGAGCAGTCACTTGAGATACTATGTCTCCATCCAAACATGTCTGTCATGGATTGAAGTGTCCATCTTAGAAGGTCTGTATTCTAACAGGCAAATTTCTTCGCTCTCAGTGGAGACAGCTGGAGTCTTTTCTGAACATTTGATCAAATCCTAAGAGAGGTGCTTTTCCCAGGCTTACCCATGTACTGCCAAACCCCTCCCACTGCTCAGCAGGTGCTACTGATGTGTGAATAATCTTCCTCCCTTACAGGCCCCTCAGGATTGCATTTAAGTAAAACATGAGAAAAAAATATGAGGAAGAACATTGAACACTGGGGAGTGTTACCAGATTTGCCTATTATTTTGGGGTACACTTATTTATTAGGGTTACTCTTCTGGGGGGAAAAGCCTGTAATTCTATCAATATACTGCTTGTGTCACTTGTGTTTTCATACAGAGCTCTTCTTCTCCCTTCTGCAAATTCCCTCCCAATGGAACTATCCTGCAGGACCTAGGTTCCCCAGGGCTGGGTTTCTCCAGCCCCAGAATCAGATGAACACACACACACACTCTCTCTCTCTCTCCAATCAGCACTCCTAAGCTGTCACCCTTATATGCCCTTGTACTCAGCAAGCTGGGTCGAATAGCACTTCCGACCTGCCACCCTCATATGCCATGGGCACCACACTGGAATAGAGAACAGCTGAGCAGGCTGTGTCAAGCAGCACTTCCAAGCTGCCACCCTGGACTCAGCAGGCTGGGTCAAGCAGAAAACTCCTATGCCATAGGTTCAACATGTCCCTATCCCCACTTTCACGTTACAATTGTTCTGGTAGTAACCCACTTGATGAGCAAACTCCACAGGATTTTTGGGTGCTACAGGGATCTTTAGCTTAGGTAAGAGGAGCGTTGCTGCAGAGCAAATGGGGAAGCCAAAAAACACGAGAAAGGGAGGGAAGGAAGCAACCAGCTTAACCATTAAAAAGTTATTTATTGCCAAGTAAACAAAAAAGTTACAATATTAAATCTAGCTTAAAATTGATTACAAAAGTCAGGTTTAGAAAAAACTTATCACCCAAGTCAGGGTTAGAAAGCTACACAAGTCTGTTGTATCTTACGCTGGGGTTACTTTCCATGTCAGCGTGTAAAGCGAAAACCGCGTATAGTCAAAGTGACCCTTGAAAATCCCTTAAATCACTCAGAAAGTACAATTGTGTATATAACCCTATACAGTACTATGTATTGTATACAGCAATGTACAGTAAATAAAGACTACATATGCAAAATATAATTTTACAGTATTTTTAACATAAGACAAGAATGAAAGAATAAAAAATGAACAGTACAGTACTATAAACCTGAACAGTCACCAGTCATCCTGGATATTCTTGCTAATCTTGTACTGTACACATTCCAATGATTAGTCTTCCTCTTCCCCTGACAACACTATTATTGAGTCATCAGGGCTTGATGTCAATCCAGGAGAGGAAGAGCCAGGCTTGGGTGATGGAGAGCGAGTCGTAGATGAAATAGTTGGCTCTGGTTCAGCTCGAGAAGTTGATTGTGTAGGCTCTGCTACTAGTGGTTGTTTTTTTCTTTAAAAACAGTGATTGGCAACTGTCGCTGTTGTCTCCTGAGCTCCTCAAACATTTCTTGATATGGTCTCAAATCATCAGTAATACTACGTGTGATTTTGAGGCTTCATTCCATAGAGGGATCATATTCAGAAATTAAATCATTCAAGTGTTTCGCTTGGAACACTTCAGAAAATTTATGAAGATTCCAAGTTGCTGGCTCTTCCTGTTCATCATCATCTTCGTCTTCTGTAGACGATTTTATCAGTTCCTCTAACTCTTCGTTAGTCAATGTTTCTCTATGGCCCTCAATTAATTCCTCAATTTCTTCCTCGAGGATGTCGACAAAGCCATTACCACCCACTTGCCTGGCCACCTGAACAATGAGTTGCACTTCTTTATCAATGGTCAGGAAACCCTTAAAATCACTCACACAGTCTTCCCATAGGTTTCGCCAACATGCATTGACTGTTTCAGGCTTGATTGCATCCATTGCCTGTTTAATATAAGTGATGCAATCAGCAACGTTGAAGGACTTCCAACACTCCATCACATTAACATTGGGATCAGCATCCATAGCAAGAAGGATCCGTGAGACTGTAAGCCTCGTGTACGTGGCTTTGAAACAGCTAATGATGCATTGGTCAAGAGGCTGGAGGATGGAGGTGATATTTGGGCGGTGGGGGAGAAAAACGACTTCAACGTCATTATGCGCAAACCGGAGTGCAGCAGGGTGGCCAGGAGCATTGTCTACGATCAGCAACACTTTAAAGTCAAGTCCTTTTTCTTCAAGGTACTGCTTGACCTCCAGAATGAAACACTTGTGGAACCAATCCAGAAATAATGCTGCCATCAACCAAGCCTTTTTATTTGATTGCCAGAACAGAGTCAGAACATTTTTGTTCTTGCCTTATAGGGAACGGGGATTTGCAGCCCTGTGGAGCAAGCCCACCTTTATTAAATGCCCAGCCGCTTTGCCACAAAGCAACAGAGTCACACGGTCTTTAGCTGCTTTGAAGCCAGGAGCTTGTCTTTGACTTAAAAATGTAAGTGCGGGTGGGCATTTTTTTTCAGAAGAGCCCAGTCTTGTCAGCACTAAAAACTTGTTCTGGAAGATAGTCCTTTCTTCTATGATTTTCTTTAATTGTTCGGGGTAGGCTTTTGCTGCACCCTCATTGGCAGATGCAGCTTCACCAGTAGTCTGCACATTTTTGAGGTTGAAGTGGTTCCTAAAACTGTTAAGCCAACCTTGAATGGCTTTGAATTCCTTCTTATCAGAAGGCTATCCCTCTTCGGTGGGAGGTTTGAACAGCGCATAGATGCTAAGAACCTTTTCTCGCAACGTGTTGCCATTGATAGGCACATGTTTACAGTTCATGTCTTCCAGCCATACGTTTAATGCCTTTTTAGTCTTCACTAAAGTCTTATCACGCACTTGGCTCGTCACCTTAGCAGTTACTGGAGCACTTGATGTCACGGCTTGACAAATTTCTGTCTCTCGAATCTTGATGGTATGGATGCTAGATTCATTGTGGCTATATTTACGCGCCACGTTGGCAATGGACATACCGTCTCTCAATAAGTCCAACACAGCCAGTTTTTCCTCCAGCGTTGGAACACATTGCTGTTTCTTCAGTTGAGCACCAGATGAAGTAGGTGCCTTGCGTTTAGGGGCCATGTTATATAGTACGAAAGATACGTACTGTCTCTTTAAACAGTACAGGCACAGTAGAGTCTCACTCAGCACAACTAGATGCACACGGTATGAGAGGCACAGAGGGACTGAGTACTGTAGAGGGAACAGCAGATTTGCTTCTCCCATCTCACACTCACTCTGGGGCAGACACACTTAAAACGTTTTTTTTGCCGACCCTCCAGGGTTATTATGGCGGAGAACCTTATCACAGGCGTAAAGACATGCTGTTGCTGTCAAGTCCCCCCAAAAATATTTTAGTGGGAACAGCAGATTCATGTCTCATGCTGGTGGAATCACTTTTTTTTTCCTTTCTCCCAACCGCACAAAGCTGCAACCGCGCATGTTAAATGCGCGTAAGATGTAACAAACCTGTACCTAGAGTAGAAAAAAAAGAGAGTTGGGTTCTCACAACCCTGTGAAGCTTGAGCCGGTCAGAGTTCTCAGGTGGTGGTGGTAGCTGAGGGTCCAGAGTGCTGGAGACAGGTAGAGCCCTGAGCGCTGTCAGAAGAAGATGAAGTCCCAGTGGAACTGATGCAGATTTTGGATCCAGGCATCAGAACACTTACTTCAGCGTGGGTGGGGGCTTTTTGTAGAGAAACAACAATGGTTAAAGGGAGGACACTAGATTTGTTTATGGTTAAACTGATGGCTCAAGGGAGTATACCAAAGTTGTTTTGTTCAGGCTAGACAATAGGAACTGATCATTCCTCGCTATGGGCGGTGTTCCTTCAAGGGAGCTCACAGTGCAATTAGGCAGCTTCAGTATTTTGGATACCAGTAAAGGATTTTTACTATAATTGATCTGATAACTACTGAGCTAGGTGTGTGCAGGCGTCGGTTCATTAACATCTTGAGCAGAGATCTCCCATCATGCAGTGCTTCCCTGCTTTTCTGGTCCCAGGGTTCAGTGTAGTTCTTGCCTTGGAATCCCTGTTTTCCATTCTGTATGTTAACAGAGACGCCTCCCTGTCCCATCTTTGATGCAAATGAGGCTAGGGGAGTTGCCTTAATCCTGTCACCTTTGTCCGGACAGGTTTAAGTGTGTCTCTCCTTGCCTTTTCATTGCTTTTTGTAAGTTTTTCTTCTGATTGGTTTTGGTTCAAGCAGAGGGCGGGGGGGAGAGGGTGTCCTTCGTGAGTCAGACAGGCTGAATACTTCACCCTGGTTCCCCAAGAACACAGAGCTGACAGGAGGCATGACAATGATGACATCCATCAAAATCTTTGGGATGTCTGCCTGCAAAAGAATTTTCTAGTTTTGGAAAATTCTTAGGGACATGTCTTCACCCCTTGACCTACCATTCCCTAACACCTTTCCAAGAGCATTAATGCAGCTTTAAAACTGCAATTAACTTGGTGGCCTTTGCCCAGAGGGAGAGATGGACCAAAGTCCATGGATGGCCAGTGATCTGATTTGCATAAGTTTCTTGTGTCAGAGCACCGTTCTAGGAGGTCCAGGTACTATACTGAATGTCCTCAGGATCACTCAAACTAGTGAAAAAGCTGGAACAAAAACAGGAATAAGGATGCATCTTATCCCTATGCAACATTGGTCCAGGATTTGGCCTTCAATTTGAAAGACAACTCTAAATACGAATGGGAGTTTTACTGACATTATATTGCAATTAGAGACAGGAAAGGAAAGAACCTGGGAATGCAACAGAGTAGAAATAGTGCACACATCTGCAAGAATGGCTATAAATTGTTTTGACTCTACTGACAAGAAGCTTAGGAAAACCACAAAGCTTCTACAAAGGTTAAGATGGTCACATGGCTCAGGCTCTGTTATTGTTTATTTGTACTAGAGTAGCACCTTGAGTCCAGAGTCTGTTTGTGCTAGACATTGCATAAAAGAGATGGTGGTCCTTGCCTGGGAGATTTTATAGTCCATTTACATGCTGGACTGGGATTCAGGAGAACTGAATTCAGTTATGCCCTCTCCTGGTCAAACCAGGACATGTCACAGGGGAGACTCCCTCACCCTGGATTTCTCTTTGCAAGCAGTACTCTCGCACTTTTATGTATGTTTACAGTGTACTTTATTGTAAACATATATTATTATTTGATATTTACAAAGTCTTATGCCAGCTTCATGTCCCCTCACCATAAGGCTTTCCCCAAGCTTCAGTGTACCTCCTTGCCACAGGGTGGGGAGCAGATGGGAAGGAGAAAAAGGTCTCACCTCTGAGATCCTAAGCCTCTTTGCCCTTCCTCTCTCCCATTTAACAGTCCCCAGCTGACAAGCTGAATCCACTTGTTAATTGGTTAACTACTCAGTCTTATTTCCCAGTTTGACCAATGAGGGCAGGTTGCTTACAAAGCCTTAGGCTACTTCCATTATCATACACCTCCTCCCTTTTTCTCCTGTTTTGCTTCCTTCCAGGACCTTTTCTCTTCTGCCTTGCATGGTGTCTTCCCTCTAGGGACCGCCATCCCCTTCCATTAGCAAGGTGTCTTTAAACTGGCTCTCTAAAATCCCTGTTGGAGCCTTCATCGGAATGCACCATTTGGTGGGAAATGGAGGAGGGGATAACTCCCACATTTGTTTCTGCCCACCTATCTTCACACCAGGGCAACCTTTTACATGATTGAACTTCTTCCATGCCTTTAGTCTATCTTTCTACTATCTCACTCAGGTGACCTTGGATTTCAGTACACTGTTATCCTTGCTCTGGCTCTCTCAACCTTTTTACATACCTTCTTCGTCTTCCTCCTCTGTCAAAGCTTATTCTACTTCTGCCCCTCTTTCCATTTCCCTATACCTTTGGGTTCTTTGTCTCTTGTCTAGTCTGTCCCATTTCCCCCTTTTCTAATCCCCCTTTGACTCTTGGCCTTTTTCCTTGTGGCCTCATCTGCTCTGGTCCTTCCCTTTCTAGAGGTTTGGTTCGGTGGCCATTTCTCAGTATCTTCAAAGGAAAAAGGCTCCAATCCATCAGTTAATACAGGTTGGGGCAATGACCTACCTCAACCCACTTCCCCAAATTTCTAGAAGCACCTGGGCCACTGGGAAGATTTTTCTTTCCCCATGGATATGCCTTAGCCTCAGTCTTGACACACAACTCTGTCTTGCCCCACTGTAGTAGGGCTTCACCCAGTCTCAACCAATGACTGCCCACAGTAGAGTCGACAAAGGCACATTCCTTGTTTCCACCCAGCTTTCAGAGATCAAGCTTGTTTGCTTTAACTGCTTCCCAAAGGTTTCTGTCCACCCACAGACCTCAGCAAGATTACAGCCCATATAAGGACAATCCCTTTTCAGATGTTCTAAGCATCCACACTGATGAGCTATTTGACAGTTCACGCAGCAATAATAATAGACAAAGCAATGAGACACTTAAGTAGGCATGGCCAGGGCCGGTGCAACCATTTAGGCGGACTAGGCGGTTGCCTAGGGCGCCGAGATTTGGGGGCACCAAAAAGCGCCCCCCCAATTTTTTTTTTAAATGGTTGAGCAACCGCTGCTGCTGGGACAGAGAGGGAGTCTGAGCTGCCGGCGGCAGCCAGCAGCCCAGGATGCCCTCTGGGTCAGGGCGCCGCCGCGGCAGCCGGCAGCCCAGGGTGCCCCCTGGGTCAGGGCACCGCCGGAGGGGGCGACAGGCAGCTCCCGTGGAGCTGCCGCAGTGGTGCCTGTGGGCGGTCCGCTGGTCCGCGGCTCGGGTGGAGCTGCCGCAGTTGTGCCTGTGGACGGTCAGCTGCTTGCGTGGCTCCGGTGGACCTCCCACAGGCACCACTGCAGCAGCTCCACCCGAGCCGCAGGACCAGCGCATGGGGCGGCGAAATTGCCGTTGGCCTAGGGCGCTCAAAACCCTAGCGCCAGTCCTGGGCATGGCATACCAGATTGTGTCATCTCAGATAATGGAATTTGCACACTTTGTCAAAGATTGAGAATTAAACCATATCACAGCCCCCACCTACAAGAGTCAATCCAATGGCAAAGCTAAATCAGCCATTATTAAAAAAAACCCCAAACACATGGGAAGCCCACCCACCACCACCACCACCACCACTAAAGGCCTGACCAGCAGCCCTGTGCAGCCTCTGTTGTTCAGAAACTCACACATGGGTTCAACCAATGTGCTATTAAAACCTGAATTAGTGAAAAGAAGCAGAGATCAATTAGAAAAGTGCAACAAAGCTACAACCAACTATGGCAGACAGTCCAAAGACTACCCAGATAGACTTTACTGGTTATCCAGGTTGTGTGATTATTTCTTCAAGACAAATCCTATACATGGAAAGGGGCAACATGATGGAGCAGATAAACCTCCTCTCTCATACTGTTGTGGTTGATGGACCTACACATCTCCAGCACCATAAATTAATCCATTCAAATATAATATCTTACACCCAATGGAAACCCAATGCAAGGTGAGGAACTGCAAGATCCCTCTGAATAAGGATCAATGGAATGCAATGAATTCACTCCTTAACACATATGACCAACATGGAACCAATAGAACTTGCCACCCAACAATGGGAAAGGAAAGCAAAACCAAGACCAATAACAAGCCAAACAGTAGCCTTTCCTGGCACCATAAAGGAACACTTGCACATGAATGGACATCAAACCATCATCCAGATGCAAACTTAGTCAACAATAAATCATTGACCCTCCCAAACTACAACAATTTATATAACAACAGTTGATAAGTACTGTTCTAGTACTGTGCTGTGACATTACAGAACCACATTTTGTTACTCAGGTATGCTGTCTTAAACAAACATAATAAAAGAGATGTTATGTGCAACAGCTTCTCACCCACAAGAGGGAGCTGCAGCTAGAACCTCCAAGGGCCTGAGCTATGAAATATCTTGAACAATAGAATGTAGAACAGTTAGCACCAGGTCACAGTGACAAGGAAGCAATCAGTGCTGCAGCCCTGTTTGTAATGTCGCATATGAAAGATCTGTTATTGAAAAGCCTCAGGGATTTCTGTGTCTTATTGACAAACTAAAACAGCACCAAAACTCTAATAACCTTGGGACACTCTGCAACAGCTGTTCCAAAATAATGGAGTCCATGATCTCCCACAACTCTTTGCATCTGAGCTCAGCCACCTAGTGGCTCAGTGTGATAACTTTTGTGCAATTCATGCCCTAACTCATGCCCCTCCAACCACCTTGCTGCTTGAATTTTTTTTTCCTATTGTTCTGTGACAGACACATCTGATCTAAAATGGCTGTCACTATGGGATCAATCCATGGCTTGTTCATCGCTCAGTGCCATACAAGCAGCTTAAGCTTCTCCTGACAAAAGGGGGGAAAAATCAGAGGGCCCATACCCTCTTTTCCTCACTGGGCTTTTGAAAGCCATCCTCTCAAACATCAACAAAAGAGCATTAGGGTCATCTGGCAGGCCCATTTTGCCCAGCACACCCAGTTATGACTTCTTATCAAGGAGAAGCGGATGAGCCCCATGGGCAGTTGCTGCACCTGGCCCGCAATAAATTGCTGTAGGCATTGTTGTTCTTTTTGCCAGGATAACAACGATTGGCTCTGTGTGTGCAGTGTCTGTCATATTTCCTGGAGGGCTTTTCTATAACAACCACCCAGCACAGGGGTTCTTCCATATTGTTCAGTCCACCAGATCATGTCAGCAGCTCCCCTCTCTGGTCATTTGCCTACACTGGAATGGGAAATCCCAGCTGAGACCCACATGTCACAGGGTAGGCTCTCACCCTGGATTTCTCCTTGCAAGCAGTCCTCCCACACATGTAAATTCACCTCAATGTATTATATTTACAGTATCTTATGCAGGCTTCATGTCCCATCACCTTAAGGCTTTTCCCAAGGTGTAATGTACCTCCTCAGCACAGAGTGATAAAAGAGAGGGGTCTTACTTGTCTTATAGCCTGAGCTTATTTGCCTTTCCCTCCAGCCTTCCACTTCTCCCTTCCTGTCTCCCATTTAACAGCTCCCAGCTGACAAGCTGAATCCCCTTGTTAGCTGGTTAATGCCCCAGTTTGTAAGTGTGTTCCAGTGGGCCAAAGTGCGTAGAGTAGAGAGTCATCCTTAGGCTGCTCTCACTGACTGCACACGTGCAGTCATGCCTAGTGACAGGAGCTGGAGTCATAGTAGAGGAACAGCCTTGAAAGTCAGAGCTGGCATCAGGTTGGAGAAAAGCTAGGAACAAGGAAGGCACAGGAGAGATCACAGCTGTAGGTGTGTGAGTTGAGCAGCCAGAGATCAGTTTTTATTGTTGGATCTAAAAGGAGGCTCGCTGATTTCCTCAGCCAATCAGACCAACTGGTGAGTTAGGTGGCTCCGCTGTGCTCATAGGCTGCCAAGAGACACATTCCTGGCATTACCACAGTTTTCTCATGTGATCTTGAGTAAGTCACTTATTCTCACTATGCCTCAGTTCCCCTTCTGTAAAAGGGGGCTAAAAAGCCAGTCTCCTTCCCACCCCCCGCATCTGTTTTCTCTTTTTGAATTTAAGGTCTAGTCATATGGAGACTATCTTTTACTATGTGTTAGTAAAACAGGCAGCACAATGGGGCCTCAGTCTCAGTTGTGGCCTCCAGTTGCAAACATAACACAATAAATAAATATTCTACATTACTCTAGTGTACAGATAGAAATAGGCTCAAGGTCCAGGGAGAGCATTAGTTGGTTAAAGGTGGGACATTTGGTTGAATGGTAGACAGCTGGGATGTGATAATAGGTGCAAATCTTCACTGGGAGAAAGTTACCTTGTTATCTATTGATCTTTCCAGAGAAAAACAGCCATTAGTAATAAAAGGAGGAAGAGCTTTTAGTTTATAGAAATACATCACCATTTTCAAATGGACACTAGCAAATTTCACTTGGCTGATTTCTTTATAAGACCTTAAATAAGTCATAAATATTTCTGCACTTGAAGAGGCTTCAAGTCAGCTGACTTTCCTCCTGTACTCTGGTATCCTTGGTTATTGGTGGAAGTGTAACCCACACACCTCCTAGGTTTGGTGTTCTGTCCCATCTAGAGGCACCGAGACCACTTAGAGAGAATTAAATGAGTCTGCTCTACAGCCTTAGCTAACAGATAGCTTTTAGCTCACGCTGTAAAGCCAGGGTCGGCAACCTTTCAGAAGTGGTGTGCCAAGTTTTCATTTATTCACTCTAATTTAAAGTTTCGCATGCCCGTAATACATTTTAATGTTTTCAGAAGGTCTCTTTCTATAAGTCTATAATATATAACTAAATTATTGTTGTATGTAAAGTAAATAAGGTTTTTAAAGCATTTAAGAAGCTTCATTTAAAATTAAATTAAAATGCAGAGCCCCCCAGACTGGTGGCCAGGACCCAGGCAGTATGAGTGCCACTGAAAAATCAGCTCATGTGCCACCTTTGGCACGCATGCCATAGGTTGCCTATCCCCACTATAGTGGCTCAAATACTAAACTCCAGAGGTCCCCGGATCAATCCTGCCTGCTGATGACCGGGGTCTGTCAGCGTTACAGAAGCACGTGTTCTGTATGGCATCACATTGTTACTTGGTAGTGCAAGATTGTGATGTCACTGGCTATTCAGATTCTTTATCTGCCATCCGGTAAAACAAAAACAAACAAAAAATAGCTGATATTTGGTAGCCTTTGATTGTTTTAAGAAAATAAAATGTTGAATTTTAAGTTTTCCTCTGAATATCTTGATATTGGAGCATTCCATTTTATAAAGATTTGTATTGGTTACTCATTTCTAACCATTTCACCTAAAAATCTTGCACTCCCCACACAAATACTACATGCCTATAGAATTTTTTTTGTTTAAAGTAACTGTATTTAAAACCACGTATTTTGATAATGTCTGCAACAAAGCTATCTTGGCTTATGAACACATTGGCTCTTTCAAGCTAAGAAGGGTTGAGCTGAATTTGATAGGGGAGTCAGGAAATGGTGCTGGTGACTAAGCAGTTGCTACTGTTGCCTCTGAAACAGTAAGGAACTGTCCCCCCATGGTGAGAAGACAGGCACACTGTTATCTGAATAATGGCATCTGGGGTGAAATTGGTCATTATGGGCCAGAACCACAAAGAGACTTAGGCATTGACACACTGAATATTGTAACACCTAACTTTTTAGGCACCTAGAAAAATGACAGACACAACATGACCTACAAAGCCTGAGTTAGGCACCTAAGCTTCCTATACAAAGGATGGAAAGAGATAGATGCCTAAGAACGTAATCCACAAAAGCCAGCATGCAAGATGGCTCCCCATCTGAGCTAGTCAATAGGAGCTGCTGCCAAAAGGGATGTGGCCTAAGCCCCATCCTTCTCATAGAGTTAGCACTTAAGTATCAGCTACAGGGAGGAGCCTAGTTCTGCTTAGCAATCCACAACCAGAAAGCCTGTCCTGGAACTAGTGCTAAAGATGCCTAAATCAGTTTTTGGCTCACACCACACAGAATAGCCCCATGAGAAGTGGTGCCATACATGTAACTTTTACTGCAGGAGTTAGAGAACTCACTTACAATGCAGGAGACCCAGGTTCAATTCCCACTGCACTTCTCACCAGCTCTAAAGTATGCACTAACACACCCAGTTTCTTTCAAGGAGAAATATTTTCTTTATAAAAAACAAGTAAACACACACAAAAAAAGTCTTAACTCAGTCCTTATTTTCAGGCTCCAGCTTTATCCCTCTAAGGAGCCTCTAGCAGGCTTCCAGTTCTGCTCCTTCTATGAAGCAATAGCCTCGGGGCCATCTCCTTGAGCACCTTGCCCCTTGTGACCCACTGCAGAAGTTAGCTCTACTCTCATTGGGCTTTCTTTCCCCAGCACACAGCCTATCTCAATCAATTCCTCCTCTAGCTGCCCACTCACAGCCCATTCTAGGCCCAGGTGTAGCCCAGTCCTATTTAATTGGCCAGATTGGACTCATCTGCTGTGGCCCAGGGGTGATGGGTTTGTGTATCCACAGGGAGCAGCTACCCTGTGACATGTCCTTTGCTTGTGGAGGAGCAAGGATTTAAATAGACATCTCTCTCTTGGGAGAGCGTGTTAACCGTGGCACTATGGGATTGTCTGATATAGCATTCCTTCAGTCTATCCTGTTGAAGCTGTTCCACTGTGGATAAATAATTAAATAGCAATTGTAGGAGGAAGATTGGACCCTGGGTCTCCCAATGGGTGCCCTAACCACAAAGGTACAGAATCATTCTCACTCACACACTCTTTCTTTCTGGCCCAATGACTTTAAATATTTAATCCAAAGTGGAATCACTTCCATAGGAGAGATTGAGGGACTCCCCTACCTACAACATGGCTTAGTTGTTGTTGCATGCTCATGAGAGGTGGGACACCCCTGTTCAAATTCCCATCAGGCGGGGGGAGAATTGGACCTGGGTTTGCAACCCAGTGAGTACTCTAATCAGTGGTTTTAAAAGCTGTAAGGTGGACCTCACCTCCTATGCATGCTCGATGTGAGCTTGTTGACAACCTTTAAGCATGCCAGCTGGACTGGGCCCTGTAGGCAAGATAAGTGGGCAAATGCCTATCCCTGTTTGTGGATTACGCTGAATATGTTTGTGGACTGTGTCTGGACGCTTAGAGCGAGACACCAGTGCACAAGTCCACAGGCAAAAACACAAGGAGCTTTTACTCTGAGTTAGGCACCTACAGGGTTTGGCAGGAGTTCTGTGGATCCTAAAGCTGGGACTTAGGCACCTAAACCCCAGACTTAGGTGCCTGTGTACCTTTATAAATCTGGGTGTATCTGAACTATGATCTTTAAAGATTCAAGCCACTTTTTGCACAAGTAGAAATGATAGCTCCTCTGTATTGGCAAAAAAGGTCTGTGTGGATAATTACATTGCCTACTTTAAAGATTTCCTGAATTTTCAGTTTGACATTTGTATTTTTTTTAACAGTTTTAGTGACTGCTCTGCAGTATTGCTGTATTCTGTTAAACACCTGCTCCATAACAGAGGTGGGTTTTTATACATCAATATTACAAACTCCAATTTTGTGAAATTCTGTTTAATCCAAAACGCCTCCATGCGCCCAGCCCTGATATCAGTCTATTGTATGCTATCTCTATTTTAAAAGTTTTGGGTGTCCCTAAAGAACAAAAATCAGTATTTATTTCTATTTGTTTAGCAAGGTGCTTTATGACCCTAAAGGATTCTTTAAGCTATTACATAAAATTAGCTATAATTCATAATTAACCTAGGTAATATACTTCTGTTTGGTTAGAGCTTGCTGTCATAACCAGCTAACAACATGTTTGAGTGAAACTGGTAAATATTATATTTTTGAGCTGTCTGTATATTATCGACTTTTCTGGCTTCTCCCTTATTATTTGTTTGGGTACAAGAAAAAAATCAATTCAAATCCTAGACATACAATAAAGCAAAAAGGGTAATCTTGCATTCATACATTTTACAGCATGTATTTCTTTATCCTTTTGAGGCCGTGCTTTCCAGGTTCATATACAACACCTGGGAGTTCTGAAAACTCTTTTAAAAAATATAGGAAAACAACTATGCTACACTATAATAGGTGGAGGACTAGTTAATATAATACCATAGTGAAATGTGACTAGCATGTTAAAGTGAGTTTCATATTGGGTCGGGGGGAGGACTTTTAAAGGTATTAGACTTTGGACCAAATTCTGCCCTCAGGTGTCCATAAATGGCTCCAACTTGGGGAAAAAGCAGATGTGCAGAGACTTAATGCTGACTTTAATGGGATCTCCCAGTTGTGTGTACCCAATGGCAAAATTTGGCCATTAAACACAGATCCACTTGCCCTTTACATGTATTTATGATTTTCTAAATTCTTTACTAAATGTCAAACTATTGTATGAAGCCTACAAACTCTAGTCATTTCCTCAAATAAGTGCAGAAAAATAACTTATGGGTGTGTATGTCTAACAAGATGCACGTAAAATTTCAGTGTATTTCACTTCCTTATGAATGATACAGATAGCACCTATATTGAAGACTGCCTGACACTTCCCATGATAAGACCCCAGTTGCTTATATTTTTGCTACACATATGTTTGGACTTAAATTTTCCATGCCACGTGTTTGCCTCAGGCTGAATATTTTTGGAAAGCTCAGCACAAATGATCCAACTGCTTCTCAGAACAAGACTAGGGGAAATACATTGCTTTGCTCATGTTAAATTGGTTGTGTGTTTTTTTTAAAGCTCTAGGAACACCATGCATTGAGGCACATACTTGAGTCTGACAGGGTGGTGGCCTTTGCATCAAGGAAGGGCCTTTTGCCATCCTCATGAAAATTCACCCAAACATAAGCCTTTGAAAAATCTCAGTTCTCACATGCTCTGAAACTGGTTGGAGTTTTATAGAATTCTCCAAAGATTCCAGTATGCTCCAGTCTGGGGCTGCAGGGGCTTTAAGCAAGTTTTTCCCTGCAATTGTTACTCCAGGTTGCTGCTAGCCTCTGTGGAGCATGGGAACTGAGAACATGGAGCCTGTCTTTCCTATGCTTTCAGTGCTTCACCAGCTGCCATCGAGGCAGCTGCCTGACTCGAATGCAGTGGGGACAAGAACAAGACCTGGGTGTGTGTGGGGAGAAAGACTGGGACCAGGAAGTGGTGAAGGATCAGGGAGAGAGAGACAGGAACCAGGAGCTGTGGTGGTAGAGAGGGACTAGGATGGATCAGGCAAAGAGACTGGGACTGGGAATTGGGTGGAGGGAGAGGATACTGAGATTGGATGAGGAATTGAGGGAATGGACTGAGAGTGATTAGGCAAGGAGACTGGGAGGGAGAGTGGGACTGGGAGGGCAGAGTGGTCAAGGATACGAAGGCAGAGACTGGGATGAGGATGTTGACCTGGCCTGGAAGCCAAGGTTGAGGGAAGACTAGAACTCAGATGAGAAACCCCAAGAGGGAGACTAGGAATGGCTGGGCAAAGAGACGTGGACTAGAATGAGGCATCTGATGGGTGGAGACTGGGACTGGCTTGGTGCGGAGAGTGGGACTGAGATGAGAAGCTGATAGAGAGGCCATTACTGGGCTGAGCCCTCATTGGGAAAAACAAGACTGGGACAGAAACAGGCTGGAAAAGATGAGACAGAAAAGGTCATGATTGTGAGGCATGGGAACAGAAGAGTCTGTACTCACAGAGCACGTTCACTTCCAGAACCTGGAATTTAACCTGTGCAACCATTCCTCTGCTGCAAGCAAATATCTGTGAAACCAGTTGTCAAAGTGTGTGTCTCATTCCCCTCAACTACTGGTCCACACAACGTGTGACACCTGCAGCTTCTCTAAATTACTCTGTTAGATCAAGTGGCAGGGGTATGTGCTGAGAATCTAATGATGTCAACTCTGCGGATGACCCATGTGAGTGTCAATAAGATGACATATGATAGAACTTCTATTTTTTCCAGTCTTCTTTATTAAAAACCTAGAAAATTACACATAAGAGACACAACATTAAAAAAACATTATTAAGGTTACAAAGTCAAGCACTCAAAAGTTAGGAAATGCCAGAATTCAGGTTGTATGTGCATCTGCATTATGATAAAGTCTTTAATTACATGATCACTACTATTTTTTCCTATGTCATTCAATGCTCAGGATAGATAGTGATCTGTGGATGAATCAGGATTATGTAATAAAGGACATTTTTCTGTAGGACCCCTGTATCATTTGTTACAGAATTTGGAAGGTGTGTACCATTGGCAGGACTGAGGCAGGAGGGTCTAGGCTAACTCAGAACTTAACTTACACCCCCTCAACTTCAGGGGAGGAACCACTAAGCCCACGGCTCCTCAACTGAGTATGTGGGACACTGAAAGAGAAAACAGGAATGGGAATGAGGTCAAAGGTTAAAAATAAGGAAGGCAGAAGGGGACATTGAGCAGAGAACCCCCAGCAGCACCCATGACTCCTCAAAGGTGTCTAAGGAGTCACTGGATGCTGCCCAGATGGAGTGATCAGATGAGGGACTGGAAATAAGGCCTACAGTTGCAGAGCTATCCCCATCCAGCTTCCTCCTGATATGATGGATGTCCATCTTGGCCAGCATCAGGAAGAGGTTGACGAGGGGGTTCCGTGACTTTGTGTGGCTATGGATGGGATGTGTGTGCAAGAATTAGGGGGTGGGGAAGAAGTGCAGCCAAAATCTCAGTAAGAGGCCCTGGAGGAGCTAGAAAAGGCACATCCATGTTTCCTCACTGCAAAAGGGAGAGGAGTTGGAGGAGTTCATGAACTGCACCAGGTATGTACCTGTGCTAACAGCTCCATGGAGAAGCCACCAACTAATATCCCTAGTGGGCTGTGGATCCAGCGTAGAGTACAGACTGGCCCACCAGGTTTCCTCACCCTCCACAGATGGTGACAGATCCCACCACTTGGTGTTGGGGCAAGTCACAAGGATGAGAAGGTAGATGGTATGAAGCACCAATGCATATAGATGTTCTTGGCATACAGTTCAGAGGCTGACTGGCTGGATGTTATGCAGCTGGCTCAGGTGTCATGTCGTGAGTGGCCAGGGAGGCTCATGGGGCACGGCCTGATGGAAGAGTTGTGGAGGGCCGGGGTGAGGAGTGGGTGGGAAGTATCATCCTGCAGGACCTGCTCAAGGAAAGCAAGAGAAGCAGGAGGCAAGGTTGCCCTCAGTTCCTGGAGAACATGAAAGGAGATGTTCAAGGTGGGCATGAGATCATTTAATTAAAGACTGTATCATAATACAGTCAAGCTGACTTGCACTGGCTCAAGAGCATGAGTGCCATCCTCAGGGCAGACTATCACGAAGCAGGGCACAAATCCCAAACTGCTTGTGAATTATATACTAATATTTCACCAACCAAGTATCACGTGTGAACTCCTTGAGAACTATAACAGCCTTAAAATGGAGTCACCAACAGTCCCTTTGTTTACTCGGGTCTATCTTGCCACCCAAGTAACTTTGCTTTTGCAATAGATGATCCCTTACACCAAAAATCACAACAATATTCAGGTTAGTCCCAATCCCAAAGGACCAGTCACTTACCCTAGGTCAATTGCATCTTAGATCTCATGCCAAAGACATATTGTATAATATATAGCCAATCCTATAATAAACTATCTAAAGATGTATTAACTAGGAAAAGGAAATGAGTTATTTATAAGGTTAAAGCAGGTGAACATACACACGCAAATGAGTTATTTTCTTACCCTTCAACAGGTGATAGAAGCTGCTGTAATATGCAAGTTCTATCTGTCCTTTAGGACTAAGCCAACCAACGCAACTGGGGGCCTTGCTTATGCTTAAAAAACTTGCCCTCCCAAAGTCCAAGCAGCATAGAGATACAGTTTTGTCCTGTTAGGGATTTTTATCCCTTTCTACCTAGAATTCAAGCTGATGAGATGAATTCTCTCTATCTCACTCACACACACACACTCCTCCCTCTTTGTGGGCTGGGAAGAAGTGCAATTAACAAAGTTTTTGTTCTTTGATGTTTCACATCTCATTTGATCTCCATGGGACTTCTTGTTGGGCAAGACCTAATACTTTCTGTAGGAAGTCGGCATTTTGCATTAATTAATGGTTCTTTCCTGTTTGATGACTTACACAGTTATAGAGGATTACAATGCTGACAATATCACCTTATAACACAGGGTACAGATGTGAAAAGTAAGATCAATACATGCAGCATCCTACAAGTTTTTCATAAAGTCTAAACACTAAACGTATTTTTATAACTTTAATACCTCTTAACAATGCTAACTCACAGGTGAGTCAGACTGGTCTCCAGCTATGTATTTGTTAGTGTTCAGTTGAGACCTAGGAGCCTTGGCATGAGCTAGTACCTTGTCTGCTAGTGTCACAAATCCATATGCACAAATGGGGTTGAATTAAGATTCATCTTAATTCTGGTATTTCCTAACTGAAGTGTGCTTGACTTTGCAACCTTAATGTTCTTTTAACTTAGTTTTCAGTGTATACCATATATACTCGATCATAAGCTG
The DNA here is from genome assembly GCF_003597395.2 of Chelonoidis abingdonii. Lineage (NCBI taxonomy): Eukaryota > Metazoa > Chordata > Testudines > Testudinidae > Chelonoidis > Chelonoidis abingdonii. The sequence continues at coordinate 91,543,829 of NC_133771.1, forward strand.
GTTCATTTATAAGCCGAATCCCCTCCCCCCCCAAGATGGATAAGTAAAAATGGAAAAATTTTATAACCCATTCATAAAATGACCCTATAATTCAGGGGTCAGCAAACTTTGGCTCCTGGGCCATCAGGATAAGCCACTGGTGGGCCGAGATGGTTTGTTTACCTCGAGAGTCTGCAGGCACAGAGGTAAACCTAAGTAAACAGTGTCCCAGCGCGGCAGCTGCTTACACTGATGGGCTGGGACAGCAACTGGTGGGGACTTTTTTTGGGGGGGAGAACCTGGGGGTCAGGAGAGTAACCCCTGTGACTGCCCCCTCGCATGACCCCCGCCAGTGCAGGACCCCCCCACTCTCCCCATCCCATCCCTTCCCACCTTATCTGGGGAGGGCCAGGGGAGGATGCCTCTGGCCTGGCTGAGCTGCTCTGGGAGGCTGGGCAGCACGGCCGCAACCTGCTCCGGCGAGCCAGACCAGGCGGTGTGGCCACAGCATGTTCCAGCGGGCTGGGCCAGCGAGCCAGGCAACGTGGCACAGCCACAGCCTGCTCTGGGGGGTGGGGCCGAGCGGCAAGGCTGCAGCTGCTTTGGAGGCTGGGGGGAGAGCAGCTTGGCCAGAAGAGGAGAGACTTCTGGCTCTGCTGGCTCTGCTGCCTCTCCTTGTTCCTTCTGTTGGGGGGAGGGGCCTTGTCCCACCTCTCCCTCTCTATACCCGTTCATAAGCCGACCCCTTTCTCTGGTGCTTCCCTTTTTTACTAAAAAAAAATTCGGCTTATGAACGAGTATATATGGTAATTTACAAAGTGTCTGTTATTTGAAGCTTACTCCTGTGAGTTACTCTGTGCTCTCAACTCCCACTGACTTCCATGGGATTTGAAGATGCTGAGCAGCATGCAGAAAACAATCTTCATTTTGTAGGATTATAAACTTTTCAGGGCATTCCTATTTGTTTGCGAAGCACCAGGCACACTTTTGAAGCTATGTAAATACGAATTAGTATTTGTGCTTTAAAGGAGGCACCTACTTCACAGCCCCGTTTTCTATTTGATGTGTCAGTAGAAGAAGCATGTTGGTGGAACTACGACATCATCAAAACTTACATAGCAACAGTTTTATCTCATAAATTTAAGATTAGGAGTTAACTGCAGACAAAGCTGAGAAAGCCCGTATGAAACATAAAGGCCTAGAAGAATAGCAAAAGAGGAATATGAAAATATTGGTGAAGTGTTGGGGTTTTTTATACCTGTCTTTTCTCTTCAAGTCTATCAAACCTCCGTGTTACTTCTACTAAAGTCAAAAGAGTATTTAAGGAAATAGAAACTATCCTGCAGATTTCCCTTTCATTTTCAAGATTAGGAGATTTATTGATCAAGCTTCCATGAGTATTAAGTGAGAGTTATACACATACTATAATGATCTTAGTGGACATATATATTTTGTAATTATATTACCAATGAGCTCTTGGCTTTGAGAGCTGACTTTCTGGAAAATCAGGCTTTAAATCTAGGCCTATCTATACTTTAGACCTAGACCCCTAATTGGTTGCTAGAGCTTCAAGGGATGGTGAAAGATCTAAATTCTGGAGTGATCTGCTCTTCAGAAGTTTGTTGAGGGCTCATTTTATAATGAGCTCTGCCAGGCTCACTATTCGCTGCAAGGATCTGTGAAATCTCCACTCTTGACAAATCTGAAATCACTTCTTCACTCTTGATAGTTGCCAAATTATTATTTTTATGTATTTAAAAATATTCAGGGGGAGGACAGATATCTCTGTTTTCAGATACCAGTGGAGGTGGGGAGAGTTTAAATCTTTGCTTATAACTGCTAGAGGTAGAAGTTTTTGCTTGTGTCTGCAACCTTTTTAATAGACAGTTTCACTAGTGACCTTTCCTATATTCTGACTCAGAACAAATACTGAAGAAATAGAAAAGTGTGACTATTCTTGCTGAATGGATCAAGAAACTTCTTTTGCTAGATTAAGTGTTCAGAGGCTTTCAAAGGAACAACATTAACAACAAAAATGGTCTAGTTATTTGCAGACTCATTTTCCACTGAGCCTGAAAAAGCAGAGACTCCACAATGGGATCTACAGACCAAAGCTTTGTGAAGGAAATACTGAATTTCTATATATGCATGCTGAGTTATACATCTTGCAATGGTATATCTTGTAATCTATTTACCATTGTGGCACGCATATTCAGTCTCTATGTATTATGTGGGGCTCATCCACACAATATATATACTAACTGTGTGGCCCTCATGATGTCACATGGGCTGCAACTGTGTGCTGATTGGCCACAAGTGGCCTGCGGGCCCTGAGTTGAAAATCACGGATAGAGTTACACAAGTGGGCTGCTATTTGTTCCTATCTATTAAAAAGCACTTATGGTATATTTTTAGTAGACCTTTTCTATAATGAATCCAAACAAGTCAAAACACCCACAATCACCTAGTATAGAAAAACCTATGCTCTATTATGTATGCGGACATGTCAAAGATAAAACTGGACTGATGTTATATCTGCCCTGAGAAAAAAATGTGTGCTCTTAACTCAGGGTTAGCTAACTCAAGTACAACTAGGCTACGTCTACACTACAGGATAAATTCGAATTAGCTTAAACCGATCTTATAAAACAGATATTATAAAGTTGATTGTGCGCGTCCACACTAGGCACATTAATTCGGTGGTGTGCATCCATGGTCCGAGGCTAGCATTGATTTCTGGAGCAGTGCACTGTGGGTAGCTACTGTAAAATAATGAGGCCAATAATGTTGATTTCCGTCCACACTAACACTATTCTGATATAGTAATATCGATTTTAGCATTACTCCTCTCGTTTTGTAGGAGTACAGAAATCGATTTAAAGAGCCCTTTAAATCGATATAAAGAGCGGTGTAGTGTGGACGGGTGCAGTGTTAAATCGATTTAACGCTGTTAAAATCGGTTTAACAGCGTAGTGTAGACCAGGCCCTACAAACAGGGTGGTTCACCTTTTAACTTGAGTTAAAGCCCATAGGAGAGCCTGGAGTTGAACTCGAGCGCTTACCTGAGTTAAAAGCCGAGTTCTCCTGTCTTCACTGCTATTTTAACCCAAGTTTGTGAATGTTTCTAGAATTAACAGCACAACCTGTATTTGCAGTGTAGACATACCCATAGAGAAGCTGGTCTCTGGAAAACAGTGCCTGTCTTCGAGTGATATTATTTTGCCAAAGCCCTTAAAACATATTCTGTCCTTCTGTACATTTTGTATTGTACTGTATGTAGTCACAGCACTGTATAGATAAAATAAGAGTCCATATTTATCTCTAATTAAAATTGTCTATAGTTAACATGTACATGTACAAATTAGACTCAGGCCTTAGTTTTCATGCTTGCCAATCTGGCCCTTGGATCTACAAAGGATCTACTACTAGTATAGAAATCTTCACAAGTGTAAGTGGCTGTTGATTATATTTTGAATCAGGAGAAGAATCGATCACCTTAGTTAAAATTAATAACCTTTGCACAGAATCGGAAACATTTCTATTTTCTACAAGTATTCTTATCTAATAGTACAGAGACACATTTTATATCCTTGATTCTGTGGTGTTGTCACGCAAATACAGCATTTAATGCCCTATTCTTTAAAGCAGCTATGGTAGGATCCTATTATCCTGAACATGTGGGAAATTGAATTGCTTTTACAGTGACACCACAGATGAGACATGAACATCTAATACAATTCAAACACTTAAAATATGCATTCTCTAGAAATAATAAATAGTTTAGTACTATGCCAACATTTCAGGAAATCGTCTGGATAAAAATAGTAGAGACCCTATAGAAACCAGGAAATTTTATTCAAGCAAATGTCTAAAAATATTTATGTAACAAATATAGGCATGGTTTTCCTAATGATTAAAACATGCAGGGTCTATGAGCATAAAGAGCTTTCTGTTAGCAACCTGATATCCTGCCTGAAAAAATTTATTTGGCTCTTTTCAGTATAGAGAAGATGCTCTCTCTTTCCTGATTTTGTAGTTTGAATTAAGATTTTCATAACATCTGTGACTTTTCCCCTCTGAACTCATTAACTGTTACTCTGAACACAAAGTTGTCACATTGTATTATACTGTAATTTCAGAGTAGTTACATGTTTTTGCTTTTCACTATATAATTACCACTACCTCATACACTAGGAAGATTAACTCCATGACTGAGTTAGTTATTGGTGCTTTAATATTCTTCTTCTCATATATGCTTTTGGAACCCATATATATTAACTGCATTCTATTTACACTAGAATTATTCTCAGTCATGTAGTGAACTTTCTGGTTACATGAATTAGCAGTTGTCACAGGTATAAAAAACAAAGCCATAATCAGAGTTTAATTACAATGTAACTACGCTATAATCGCAGTACCCTTATTATAAAGTGTGATCCAACATGCAGTGTAAAGTGATCTTCTGCAATGTTGAATCTTAACAGATTCACCCTGCATACCCCTTGAATTGATCCCAATAGGCTAAGCATTCAGTCTTCCCCTTCACATATGTAAATACATCACCAAGGATCTGGGTTCAGTTCCTTAATATTCAGGACAAAGCAGTACCATAAACTTGTAATTAAGAATCACTGATAACTTCATGAACTCTCCAATTTAGAACCCTGTAGAACATTTTGAAGATTATATTCAATTTCTGGATGAGAAAAAGCCTTAGAATAATATCCCATGTAGACACAACGATAGCCAATGTTTTCACATGGGCTTTATTATAATGAGCATGCCATCAAAACTATAGTTAAGAAGTGAACTAAAAGTTGTTAGTTGTTTATATGCTCTAGCACAAGTATATTGTCTGTGTTATTCAGCAGTTCAAATTAGATGATCCTAATGATCCCTTCTTGCCTTAAAATCTGTGAATCTGATTGCTTAAACTTGTCCATTCTAAAGCCCCATCCTCAGCTGTTCATAATTTATTGAAAATGTTACCTTTCAGGGCTGAAATTTTCCAGATCTAGAGTGAAATCTCAACATCTGTTTAAGTCAATGGCAACCACAATTTCACTCATGGTTTCTACCCAAAGAGGAAATTTTGTTTTTGAAAATGTGAACAAAAACAATCCAGCCATTCCTGGATATGAAGAGAGAGGAATGAGGAAAGAAAAAGCCTTTTACCCCATATTATTTAATAAACAAACAAACAAACAAAAATCTTGCCTTTTTTAAAGAGTTCTATCACTGAAGCATCTGTGGGTAGCTGTAATCTTGCATGGAAATAGATTGTTACCTCTCTAAAGCTCTCATACAATATGTATCCATCTCATAAAACTTTTCTCCAAAGTCCTATGCAATGCATTGGCAAGTGAATCAGGCAAGACTTACATGGTGTCCTTTCACTAATTAATTATGCATTTTGTTATTAGCTGGCTTTTATGAAATGTGTGGAAGATATAGTACTACAAAATTGTATTTGAAAAATAGTAGTGGACATGCTTTTGAAGACTATCATAATGGATATTCACATGCTGGCAGGATTAAGATTACACCTGCAAATGATTAATCACATAACCTTAGCATTGGCTTAAAATACTATTTCTTTTCTTTGATGGAATAATTTTTTCATATTCTATATTGAATATAAGAAAAATATCAACCTAATTAAAATCAGTGTTTATTGTGGGAATGGACTTGTTTGTAAACAAAAGCAACCAGTGCCAAAGTTTATGGTTTATTAAAACAATTGTGTATGTTGCACTCTTGCTTTTGTATACAATAATATAAATTAACTAAAATACCAAGTTTATTTTTTGTTTTGTTCAAAATTTCTTTTGTAGCTTAGCATACTTGTGTTTCACAATGGGATAAATATTTTCATGCCTAACCTAAATATGCCTTTTTACAGGTGTAAGTTTTGCTGATTCATTTCAAAACAAAATTGCATATTAGTCCCATCCCAAACAAAGCTGACATGAAGATGAGTCAGATCACTGCCACTCTGGCACCAGATTGCAAAGTGCTTTTAAGTATTCCCACATTAGACACACCATTTCCCTAAAGAGCACCATCTCTCAACATGCTAGTTGTAGAGCTAAAGTGTGGGAGTTCTGGACAGTATAGTGGAAATATAGAGAATACTTCATCCCTGTTAATTTATTCTGTCTGAATTGACATAATGAATGATGACAAATAGGTCTTTTTCATCCACACAACACTTACCATTAAAATTTGAATGGGTTCTGCATGAGTGTCAAGAGTAGCAAGTTTAATTACACAAAAGCCATCAGAGTTGTGTTTTGTGAATTTAATATGGAACATAGTAGAAAATGTACAAGAAGACGACCCTAAGCCTGCATGTAAATGAGTAAAATATCAAAGGGGAAGCGCAAGGCTGCATTTTAAGAGTAAATCTATGCAAAAGTTGATGCGTTGTTGATGATGTTCTCTGAAAAGAAACTAAAATTAACTTTTGCTGAAAAAAGGAATGGACAAAAATGGAGACACTGTCTTTCCTCTTCCCTGGGATCAGCCTTATTGCTGCCATTATAAATGTGTAGAGAATTCATTTTGTACAATGGGCAAAAGTCATAGTTGATGCAACTCCGCTGAAATCAAAGAGTTAATCCAGGGATGAATTTGGCCCAGGGTACTTTATGTTTTCATTTATGGCTGCCTACAATGAAGCTTCTGATCACATATTTAGTACAATGTCACTTTGTTGAAAGAAAAATGACAATTATTAACACTGTCCATTCAGTAGTAAAATCTTTATATATAGCTTTAGATTTTAAATTATGGTAAATAATATGTATAATTATTAGCACTGGACGTGCACTTAGGGGTACTTAATATCTGTCATACATCAATAAGTCTAAATTGAGCTGGATCAAAGGTGCATAAAAGATTTCCCTTGGTAAAGCATGCTTACTATACATTTATCTGATTTGATTGAGTGTGATATAACTCTTACAGTAGTGCATCCCAGAAAGAAGTAAAAATTAACATTAGTAATGCAATGAAGCCATCTGAGAAAATAAAATTACACTGAGATGTACTATGGAACAATAAATAAATAAAACTCAATTAAGTTTATGTGAAATATAATTACAGATTGTGTATTCATACTTGGCAACATTTCTTCATATTTTAACTATATGTATAGCTGTTTTCATGAAACTGAAATGTTTCATAGGAACATGTTGATTTTGAAATAAAAGTTTTGAAATGATTTAATTCAGTTTTCTCCTTATATTTCATACTACAGTATATTATTATTTTTAATATTAAATCATCTGTATTTGCTAGTTAATGTTTTATATTTATCAATTTAATATTATGTTTCAACATTATTGAACCAAAATATTTTGATGATTGCTTTGATGTTTCTGAATTGAAATATTTCAGAATTTCTATTCTATTAAATATTGTGACATTTGTCCTGATTTAGGATGAAAAGGAATTATGAAATGTCTGAATTTCCTGTGGGACAGAAATTCCATTTTCCAACAAGTTCTAGTGACAAGTGATAAAACTACAAAGGGACAATTAAATGCTAAGAGGATAGTTAATCAACATTTTAATATTAAAAAGTCATGTTCCCCAAAACACTTGAAATTACTTGTGAGAACCAACACACGTTCATGTGGTGCAATTATCCATGCATCGACTAGATGGATTTTGTGATATTTACAATCAAGACAATGGTCTAGAGTCTTCCTTCCATTTATTTGCCACAGAGTGTATGAAAGGACCAAGAAACGAGCTTCTTTGTCGCAAATATTGTTCAAAGCGAGTGAGTAAAAGGATATTAAGTCAACAGGGCATACCTTGCCTTCTGTTTTCACCAAAACCCTGTGCAGAATCTTTGCACATCTCATGCTTTGCAAATCTGGGAATCGCTTTCTTAAGCATTATTCACCTGCAAGGTTTCCCCACATCAGACAATGCTGACAAAGTCAGCATTGGCTTATTCAGACTTCCAATCTGTGTTCTCCTTCCTCCTCTCCTTCTGCACCCTGCCAAAGTGAGTGTAACAAAAAAGAAGTTGGCCCAAACACTTGCCAGAAACGAATGGAATTTAAACTGCAAACTTGTTGCAGTAGAGACAATTGAAGTCTTGTGGGTTGAAATTCATGAAATTTCACAGTTCTTCCTTAGGAAAATGTGTGGCCTTACATCTAAACTAGCAGTATGGGACAATTGGTGTTGTGATGCTTTGGTCTAGTGTTTTATTCAAATCACTTTAAAGTTGCAGTTCAGCATCCTCTGAGTACTGCACTTTTAACTGATTGCATATACACAAGAAATGAATTACTGTTGTGTCTGTTTCTCAGGTACATAAATACTGGAAATGCTATAATCAAATCATAATAATATTGCTATGATGAATATGGGGAGCAGTCTCACACAGCGGCTCAACCCTTTTTCCCTCTTTGATTTTGTCCACATGGTGCTTCAAGTATGAATCAGCCTTCCCCCTTCATTGCCTCGTGGTAAGAGGAGGAAAGTGGTCCTACATCCCCTCTTTCCTGACTCACTATTCCATTTCAAATGCCAGTCTGTGTAGTATCTTCCTGTCTCTTACCCAGCTGGAGAGTTCTCATCTCCTCAGCTGGGACTTCAGAAGAAACACTCTTACTCATCAGCATTCACTGACACTATGACTGCTGTACACAAAGAAGGGGCAGCTGGGTTTTAAGTAGTCACATAACAATTGCTGAAAGGGGAATGGGTCACTTAAGATTCCTAATCTTCTCCAGTCCTGCAAAAGGCAGGAGGCCTGCAGATGTCGCAAAAAGTGTCACACTTTGGAGAGAGCATGGGCCCTAAATAAACAACAGTATTTTAAATCCCCACAATTCACAAAGGCCACTTAGAAAGTACAACTAAAGTTACAAAGGAATTGATGGACAATTACATCATTACATCGCTTGTATGGTAGAGGTGGCTGAGTGTTATGTAAAATGGGCATTGTCCTGACCACTTAATGGCCATTAAAGATCCCATGACAGTTTTTTCAAGGATGGAGAAGTGATCTTCAAGATACTGGCCAAAATGCATTTTGGGCAACTATTCTGTCTACCTTAATCCCCCTGCTATTTCAGTTGGTTGCAGTATTCTTCTTTACTCTAAGCTGCTGTGTAGTATTCCTGTGCAATTCCAGCCAGTGGGTATGTTCCATCCCAGAAGCTGTATGTTAGTGGTGAATGTAAGGCAAGTGAGGCTTTTTATGATCCAGTGTTTCTGGATTTTTACAAACCTCTGCCAGGCCAGCTGTGCCAACAGAGCCCACAACCTCCTAGCAACTGAGTGATTCAGCAGATAAGGTTTGTGATGCTGGCACACCAGGTCCATTCAGGGCCACAGGCCAATTCACTTGTGTTAATGTAGATCAAAGTGATTGTTGATGTATAAGTGTGTATTCAGGTGTTTAAAGTTCATTAAAACTAATGGGTTATTACTTGCATTGTTATTACATATCTATTCATATTATAATGTAACAGCAAACATGCATATTGTGCATAGCCTGTAACTAAATTACCCATTAAAGAACTCTTGTGACGTGCTAATGAAGGATTTTAACAGAAAATGCTAATTTCAAAGCAAATGGTCATTGTGTGTGATGATCAAGGTCAAAGATTCTAAGTGCATTCCTCCTATCCATCATGAGAGAAAGAGCCCACATGGGTACAGACACTCTCAGCTTGCTTTCTGTGTAAAGGAGCTTTAAATATGGATTCAAGAAGTGATCCATCCTCTCTGACTGCTTGGACTCTTACAGGGAAGATATCAGATGCAAAGCCAAGATCTCCAGAGACAATCTGGGTACCCTGAAAGATTTTTGGTAAATTGGCAGCAGTGTTACCATTTGGAATTACAAATTGTGACTCACCTGTGCATATACAATTTACCTGCTTTAACCTCTCAATAAGTCATTTCCTTTTCTTAGCTAATAAACCTGTAGTTTGTTTACTATAGAATTGGCTCCCAGCATTCTACCAATTGATCTGGCATAAATGGCTAGTCCTTTAGGATTGGGAGCAACCCAATGTGGTGTGATTTTTGGTTTATGTGACCATAATCACTAAGTCCAGTTTGTCTGGGTAGCAAGATAGGCTGGAGCCTAAGGGGCCTCTCTGATTCCATGCTAAGATTGATATAGTGATCCAGGAGCTCATATTTATTACTGGCTTGGTGAAATCTAATTAATGAATATGCCACCAGTTTGGGGCTTCTGCACTGTTTTCTGACAATCTGACCTGAGATTGGTTTCAGAGTGGTAGTCGTGTTAGTCTGTATCAGCAAAAGGAACTAGGAGTACTTGGGACACCTTAGAGACTAACAAATTTATTTGAGCATAAGCTTTTGTGGGCTTAAACCCACTTCATCTGATGCGTGCAGTGGAAATTACAATAGGAAGATATATATACAGAGAACATGAAAAATGGGTGTTGCCATATCAACTGTAATGAGAATAATCAAGCAAGGTGGACTATTATCAGCAGGAGGAAAAAACTTTTGTAGTGATAATCAGGATGGCCCATTTCCATCAGTTGACAAGAAGGTGTGAGTAACAGTAGGGAAAACAATTAGCATGGGGAAATTGTTTTTACTTTGTGTAATGACCCATCCACTCCCAGTCTTTATTCAAGCCTAATTTAATGGTGTCCCGTTTGCAAATTAATTCTAATTCTGCAGTTTCTCCTTGGAGTCTGTTTTGAAGTTTTTTTGTTGGAGTATTGTGACTCTGAGATCTGTAATTGAGTGAGCAGGGAGGTTGACATGTTTTCCAACTGGTTTTTGAATGTTATAATTCTTGACGTCTGATTTGTGTCCATTTATTCTTTTGCGTAGAGACTGTCCAGTTTTGCCAATGTACGTGGCAGTGGGGCATTGCTGACACATGATGGTATATATCACTTTGGTAGATGTGCAGGTGAACAAGCCTCTGATAGTGTGGCTGATGTGATTAGGTCCCATGATGGTGTCCTCTGAATAGCTATGTGGACAGAGTTGGCAACAGGCTTTGCTGCAAAGGTAGGTTCCTGGGTTAGTGTTTTTGTTGTGTGGTGTGTGGTTGCTGGTGAGTATTTGCTTCAGGTTGGGGGGCTGTCTGTAAGCAAGGACTGGCCTGTCTCCCAAGATCTGTGAGAGTGAGGGATCATCCTTCAGGATAGGTTGTAGATCCTTGATGATGCACTGGAAAGGTTTTAGTTGGGGGCAGAAGGTGATGGCTAGTGGCATTCTGTTACTTTCTTTGTTGGGCCTGTTCTGTAGTAGATGACTTCTGGGTACTCTTCTGGCTCTGTCAATCTGTTTCTTCACTTCAGAAGGTGAGTATTGTAGTTGTAAGAATGTTTGATAGAGATCTTGTAGGTGTTTGTCTTTGTCTGAGGGACTAGAGCAAATGTGGTTGTACCTTAGAGCTTGGCTGTAGACAATGGATCATGTTGTGTCATCTGATGAAAGCTGGAGGTCAACTGTCGGAAATGGGCCATCCTGATTATCACTACAAAAGATTTTTTTTTCTCCTGCTGATAATAGCCCACCTTAATTGATTACTCTTGTTACAGTTGGTATGGAAACACCCATTTTTTCATGTTCTCTGTGTATATATAATTTTCCTACTGTATTTTCTACTGCATGAATCCAATGAAGTATGTTTAAGCCCAAGAAAGTTTATGCTCAAATAAATTTGTTAGTCTCTAAGGTGTCACAAGTACTCCTCGTTCTTTTTGACCAGAAATTGTCACTCTCAGTTGTGAGCCACACCAGAAAGCGTGACCAGGTTTACAAGTGCAGTTAGAATAATCATATGCAAGCAGAGCTTCTAAATGTTTGGCAAACTGTGTAAATTGTGCCTAGTCTTGATACAGTGTTTTGGGATTAAAGTATCAGATAAATCCTAATATATGATGCCTATCTTTCAAAATAATATCCTTCTAAAGGACTCATGTACCAAACTAGTCTAAGAGTTCAAGATGAACTCTTTTTGAAATGCCAATTTGTGAAAATAATGTTAGAAGGCTTTTCCAAAATATATTAATGATACCTCATATTTCAAAGTCTATTCTCTAGGATATTTATTATCTGTGATTATATCCTAATTAGAGACCAGAGTCCCAACTTGCCAGATTTCAGGCAGAAAGAAATATTTTGAGGAAGTTGGAGGAGAGGAAATCAAAATAGGACTTAGAATGAAAAGGCACTATAGAATCTCTGCCATGTTCACAGTATGTTAAGTTGATAATACAATATGGGACCCATGAAATGGCATGTACATTTATAATAAATATATATTATTATAAAATGGATTCTAAAATTTTGGGTAATCCAAAATATGGAGATTGCTACCTATCCAGGTGTATCTTGTTGCATAGCACCACTGCTGCTGACAGGTCAGACACAATACCTTTCTCTTCTAGAGTGAGCTAATAATCAAATGTCTCTCTGAAATTAAGGACTATATTAATTTAAGTGGCATTTTTTTCAAAAAAAGAGTGCTTCTTAATAACATTTGAAAGCTCTCAGTATATTAGGTTTACATTGCATAATACAATTCCCTTTTTTTGCCTGGTTCTCCATCATTTTACCCCTATGCACTCTTTGGGTAGTTTATAGAGGTCAGACACTTGTGTTATAGGAATTGAAGGCTTTAGATACAAGAAGAAGGTATTTGAAGCATAATTGGAGGCCCAGTAATTACATACTTTACATATAAACGTACAGGATGTCTTCCATAGTGAATTATACACAGATTTTTCAACATAAGATTTGGTATTATGCTACTGGGAAAAAATCTGTTGCAGCTTACTGTGAATGATATTGGTGGCTTATTTTTTGGCCCATATCTTTGTCATTCTGCACCTAATTTAGAAAGAGATTCATGTAAAGCCATAATTATTTAAAGAAGGGAGCTGGGGAAGTGTTCTTTTGCCATGTCTATAAATCTTTACTTATGCTCTACAGAGAACTCTGCTCTCCCTGTCTACTTTAACAGTGTAAGAGGAGTATATCATAATGTCATGAATTGTTAGAGCTGCAGAACACTTTATAATGTGAGATCACAAGTGGAGACAATTTCATTGTAACAGTCCTGGCTCCAAAGAATGAATACTGTTCAGCTGGCACACTGACACCATGTCAAGGATATTTTCTTCAGAGTTAGAATGTTCGAGATAATTAAATCTATGAGGTTAGAAAGCTATTAGAATAAGAAATATGAAATTAATAAATGCACAAGGCTACTAGAACTGTAATAATTCATTTTGGTTGTTGGGTTAGTGTGCGGATACTGGGTGTTTTGTTGGTATGAGCGATACAGGTGGTCAGTTTAGATGATTTAGCGGTACCTTCTGGCTTTTAACTCTGTGACTGTTTCTGGAAGAGGAAGGTAAAATAGATAAATGGATCCAAAAAGATTGGAGATAAGTTTCTTTTTAAAGAAAAAAAAAGTTTATGATGATAACACTCCCCCGTGAACTGCAGTGATTACTTATCACTCCATCTGAAAATACCTTTTTACACTCATTTGCTTCTCTTCCTCTTGCAAGTTCCCCCTATAATATTATCCAGCCCAAAATCTCTGAGGGCAAAAAGCACAGCTTCATGTCATGACATGTATGGACCAACAGGCGAAGCTGAAAGATTGGAGTGGTCAGAACGTCTTGTACCAAACAGGCTGTGCTTTAATAACTCCACCATGTGTCTGCTCCCCACTGATATGAGGAACAGACATCTTGTCATTTGTAAAGAACCCATTGACCGTGTGTGTACATTTTTAGGAGACTAACAGCAGTCTTATTGGGATATTGAATTCTGCACTTTGAGGTGAAAAAAAAAACAGATAAAGGCCAAGATTTACAAAAGTGAGTAGTGATTTTGGATGCCTCAATTTTTGAGTGCCCAACTTGAAATATGGGCTTGATTTTCAGAGGGTGAGCATTCATCTTTCCTTGACTAGGCTTGAGTAACTACAATTGCTGGAACTGGAGCAAATTCCCAGTGTGGACACGTTCTTCAGCTAACAGAGAGTTTCATTTCCAGCAACAGTCCTGATCTGATTCTATAACCCTTAAGAAGCAGTTCAAAACAAAACTTATGTTTAAAAGTCATTTTGAATTTTTCAAAGTACTTTATTTTCCAAAGTATTTTATTTTTTGTTTTCATTTTCCAGCTTTGAGAGTTCTTTTGGGTTGGTTGTTCCTATTACTAATTTTGATTTCTCAGGTTTAGCCAGTGGGTAGGATTTTTCCAAATGAAAACATGTCAGAGGTTAGATTCTGAAATGGAAAAATCCTGTTTTCAAAGATGATGATCAAAAGTAGGAAAACAAATTTAAAAATCTACAGAAAGTTTAGAAAAATAAAAAATTGGTCAGTTTCAAAAAGCCAGCAGAGCAAAAGTAATTTAGTTTAATTTACTTATTTATTAGACCAGTTCTCATCACTATTATTTGGTTATGTGAAACTTTACAGTGTATATCAATGGCGAAGTAAAAAAGGTTTCTTCCATTGTGTAACTGGGCTGGCTGCCTCCTATGGTCGCCCTCATAGTCCAGGCTCACACTACAGTCTGCTTCAATTTCCCCCTTTGGACTGTTCAAATAAACTTTAATTCAAGTTTTTTTTCTGGTCTCTCCTTGGAGACTGGGTTTATTAATATAAATAAATTGTAAATGAAACTTAAAACACCAAAACAACATCCATTCATAAATCCACACAACCCAAGGTTTCTCCTCCTCCTTGGCCTCCATGCCTGGACCCTTTGCTGTCTCTCTCCTGTGCAGACAGGGTCTCTCCCAGGCCTCCCTGCCCAGAGAGCTTTCCTCAGTCTCTGCAGATTCTGCCACAACTTCCTGAGCTTTCCCCCTTCACTGCAACTTCCTGCTCTTTTTATAGTGCTTCCTCTTAGGTGCAGCTCAAAGCTGGTAAAAACCACCAGACCAGGGGGATGAGGTGGATGAGGCTTTCTTCAGGCAACTAACAGAAGTTACTAGATCATAGGCCCTGGTTCTCATGGGGGACTTCAGTCACCTCAATAGCTCCTGGGAGAGCAATACAGCAGTGTACAGATAATCCAGGAAGTTTTTGGAAAGCGTAGGGGACAATTTCCTGGTGCAAGTGATGGAGGAACCAACTAGGGGCAGAATTCTTCTTGACCTGCTGTTCACAAACAGGGAAGAATTAGTAAGGGAGCAAAAGAGGATGGGAACCTGGGAGGCAGTGACCATGAGATGGTTGAGTTCAGAATCCTGACAAAAAAAGGACAGGAGAGGACCAAAATATGGATCCGCACTTCAGAAAGCCAGACCTTTGACTTCCTTAGGGAAAACTGATGGGCCAAGAAATCCCCTGGAAAATAACTGAGGGGAAAGGAGTCCAGATAGACTGGCTGTATTTTTAAAAGAATCTTTATTGAGGTTCAGGAGCAAATCATCCTGAGCATAGAAAAGAAAGTAAATTTATGGCAGGCGGCCAGCTTGGCTAAACAGTGAAAATCCTTACTGATCTTAAAACACATAAAAAGAAGCTTTACAAGAAAGTGGAACTTGGAACAAATGACCAGGAAGGAGTATATAAAATATTCTTCAGGCTGCAGGAGTGAAACTAGAGAAGGCCAAATAACACTGAGTGACAGGTCAAGGGATGATAAGAAGTAAAAGATGGTTTCCTATAGGAGTGTTAGCAACAAAGAAGGTCAAGGGAAGTGGGGTCCCTTACTGTAATGGGGGAGGAAACTGAGTGACAAGGATGTAGAAAAAGCTATGTACTCATGGCTTTTTGGGGCCTCTGTCCTCCAATGAATAAGTCAGCTTCCCAGACTAAACTGCATTGGCATGACCTCTGTGGGAGAAAGAAGTGTTCAGAACTATTTACAAAGTGGACGAGCACAAAGTCCCATGGGCCAGTGTGCTGCATCGAGGGTGCAAAAGGAGTTGTGTGGTTATGTATTTGCCAGGACCATTGGCCATTATCTTTCAAAACTCTGGCGTCTAGGGAGGTCCGTGACTGGAAAAAGGCTTGTAGTGCCAATCTTTAAAAAAGGGTAGGAGAAGAACTGGGAACTTAAGACCAGCAGCGCCTCACCTCATCACCGGAAAATCATGGAACAGGTCCTGCAAGGAATCGATGTTTGAAGCACTTTGGGGAAGGAAAATAATAAACAG
Organism: Chelonoidis abingdonii; assembly: GCF_003597395.2. NCBI lineage: Eukaryota > Metazoa > Chordata > Testudines > Testudinidae > Chelonoidis > Chelonoidis abingdonii. The sequence goes on from NC_133771.1 coordinate 91,559,973, forward strand.
TCAGCAAAGGATCACCAAGGCAAGTCCATGCCTGCACTAACCTAATTGACTTCATGAGGAAGATAACTGGCTTCTGTGGATGAGGGGAAAAAACAGTGGACGTGTATCCTTGACTTTAGGCAAACTTTTGATAAACGGTCTTCCACAGTTATGCTGCCAGCAAGTTTAAAGAAGTATGGATTTGGATGATGGACATGGAAGTAAAGCTGGATAGATCGTCAGAGCTCAATGGGAAAATGATCAATGGCTCATGCCTAGTGGCAGCTAATATCAAGCGGAGTGCCTCACAGGTTGTCCTGTGGCTGATTTTGTTCAATATCTTCATTAATGATCTGGGGATGGTGTGGCATTGCAACCTCAGCAAAGTTTGCAGATGACAGTAATAACTGGAGATGTGGTTTAGGAGACATATGCTGGAAGGATAGGGAAATGAGACCAGGAGTGAACCTAGACAAAGTCAAGAGATGGGCCAAGAAAGAATCTGTGAGGTCAACAAGGACAAGTTAGAGGACAGAAGAATCCATTACTGCTACAGACTAGGAACCGAGTGGCTAGGCAGCAGTTCTGCAGAAAAGGACCTAGGGGTTACAGTGGACAAGAAGCTGGAAATGAGTCAACAGCGTGCCCTTGTTGCCAAGAAGGCTAATAGGATTTTGGGCTGCATAAGTAGGAGCATTGCCAGCAGATCAAGGGACATGATAATTCCCCTCTATTTGGCATTGGTGAGGCCTCATCTGGAGTACTGTGTCCAGTTTTGGGCCCCACACTACAAGAAGGATGTGGAAAATTGGAAAGAATCCAGCAGAGGCCGGCAACAACAATGATTAGGGGACTGGAGCACCTGACTTATGAGGAGAGGCTGAGGGAACTGGGATTATTTAGACTGCAGAAGAGAAGAATGAGGGGGGATTTGATAGCTGCTTTCAACTACTTGAAAGGGAGTTCCAAAGAGGATGGATCTCAGTGGTAGCAGATGACAGAACAAGAAGTAATGGTATCAAGTTGCAGTGGGGGAAGTTTAGGCTGGGTATTAGGAAAACCTTTTTCACCAGGAGGGTGGTGAAGTACTGGAACGGGCTACCTAGGGTGGTGGTGGACTTTCCTCCCTTATTGGTTTTTAAAGTCAGGCTTGACAAAGCCTTGGCTGGGATGATTTAGTTGGGGATTGGTCCTGCTTTGACCAGGGGGTTGGACTAGATGACCTCCTGAGGTCCCTTCCAATCCTGATATTCAATGACTCTATTGTTTAGACTCAGGATCTCGAGGCCATGAGGCAAGTCACTCTGTCACACACAGCTAAAGAGAATACTTTAGGCATAACCACCACCAAACTTTCTCTCTCATCTTTCTTTCTTCTCTCCTCACCCTTCCCATATTTTCCCCAAACTAACAAGGTTGCAGGGTGACTTATAAAAGTTTCTGCCAATGATGCTATTTATTTTCTTCTCTATTTTAAGTGTGAAAAGACACATTATGTTTAGATAGGCAACTTTCCTGTGTGAAAAATTTGTTAAAAGTGAAAGATGACACATTTACAGAATGGCATAGTCTAGAAACATGACTTCTTGTTATTAGCAGTTTATATATGGGCACTCAATAGAAACGAATATCATTTTGAATATAAAATATTAACTATGCTTCTGGTTAAGACTCATCTGACTGGTATGACTCTTCCCCTATTTTTCATCAAAATGTACAACTGAGTAATAATTTTGTGAAGTACAGTATATTCAACCTGGCATCTTAGAAAGGTTGACAGCCTGCTAGCTATTAAAATACGGTGTATTTACAGTATGCAGTCATATCTGTTGCCTTACTGAAAAGGTCATTTTGATCCACAGAAAAATAGCCTTTACATAGAAGATATTGGAAGGCACCCTACATTTTGTTTTTCTAACAAAGCAATGAATAGGAAGATCAATAAATAAAGCTTTCCTAGAATATGGTGCAAGAACAATGTATGTTCTATTAATTGTTATTTAAAATATATATTCTAAAGTGGATGAGAAAACATTCAGTAAAAGCTGAATATGAAAATGAAGGCACAGTGTGAAATTTCCTAACTTTTTCTGTTTTCCCATGCATTTTGTTTCAATTTAGCATCTTGTAAGAGGAGGGAAGGGATGTTTTAGTAACAGAAAGAATATATATTTTTTTGCAAGTAGAGATAGTTAGCAAAAGACTAAGACTCTGAGCGGGCAGACTTTGCAACCATGTGGAGCCACTGTGAAGTCAATAGGAACATGTAGAATTCAGCTTATGTGGCACTCATTGTAGGACTGGGACATGAGAGGCTTTCCTCTGGGTATCTAATTATGCAGCAGGGGAAGGGGGTAATTATAGTTCCTCTAAAAACAAAAACATAGCAATTAGCATAGTGAGCCATGGGGTACACTTAAGGTGGAAAACTGTCTCCACCCTTTGAACTGTATTTCTTAAACAGAGAAGTGAGACAATCATTGATTGATAGACAGGAGAAGAAGTGTGGGGCGAAGAACCATCTCCCCCAACCAACAAAAAAGTCATTCAATAAGAAGAGAAATGTGTTCTTTTATTTTACTACCAATAATTTCCAAATTCTTCTGGATCTAACATGTATATGCGAAAGAGAGAGGTTGTGCCGCACTCTAACCACTGAGCAATTTTAATACACAAAATCCAAACTGGCTTCTCACACATTAGATGATGATGCCCAAGTGTCATCCAACCAAGCCTCCAAACTCTTGTGATTGATGCTGTGTTAGTAGACAAATAAATAATGTGAGGAGGAGGTATTAGGCATCACAGTTAGCGCACAAATCCATTTTGATATGGACTATAAAGCCCTGAAATAGAACTCTGTTGTGGGCATGGAACACCGTTATTAACAGCTGCTGTTCGCTGAAAACTGTAGATGGGTACTGCTGATACTTTTCTTACCAGGGCATGACATTTTAATATCTAGCCCTGTCTATGTTTGTCTTACTTATTGGAATCTACTTTTGAAAGGGGGCTACTGCTCCTATTTTTGCTTCATTGGAGGTGACAATGGTAAATAATAGGTACTTGTGATTAGCCATGACTAATCATGTGATCTCCTCTTTACCTACTATAGTAACTGACCAGAGTCAGAAGGGGCTACCTTGAGATTATGAGCATACTCTCCCATGCTACACAAAGCACTATGCTATAGTGGTTGCTGGGAAAGGCCTACTTCTGGGTCATTAATGTTTAGTTACACTGAAAAGTTACTCTAAAACACAGCACTATGGGGCTCTGTGTTTGTCTATAATTGAGAACAACTCCCACATCAAAGTGTCTGAGTTTATAAATAGATAACTTTGCTATCTACAAGACCTGTGTGGAACAGGAAATTGATCACAGCAACTTGAAAACTTGTAGACCCAACCCCAGGAGCATTTCTCATGTTTAGGGCTGGAGCCACTGGCTGTGCAGTGCAAGCAAGAGTAAAAACCTCTCAAAAACCATGTCCCCTCATTCATTAAAAGTCATAAATAAGAAATTGGTCCAGATCCACAGCTGATGGAAAGCACAACAGATCTGTTGAAATGAATAAGCTACCTCAAATTATACCAGCTGAGTATCTGGCCCATTATGTTTACTTGTAACCTTGTGATTTACTTAGTTCATAGCACTTTCCAAATTGTGGTTAAAAAACCCCTGACATGTTCATTATGGAGCAAATTTTGCGGTCGTTACTCAAGTGCATCTCTTGTTGAAGAGAATGAGAGTTTTATTTGACTAAGGACCACAGAATCTGGCCCCATGAATTTAACATATACCAGGTTGAGGTACTTCTATTTGAACTCACCTTTCAGCATTTGACTAGTTTATAAAGAGACTCAATCTTTGCAACATGTTTTCCTTAATATCTATGTGATGAATACGTTTCTTAATTAAAGAAGAACAACCTGATTATATTTTCTGCATGCAGGTGGTGGAATATATAAACAGTGGGGAAAAAACTTGTATTCTAGAATAAGAGTCTTTCAAAGTAGTTTGAAAGCAATAAAACATCATATGTCATGCACTTTTAAAAGAAGTGATGCCAGGCTGTTCAGTTTTTGTCCCATTAATAAGCTAGCTACTATGTTAGCTAGCTCACACATGCAGATGATTTAGGCAAAGCTACTGTTTGGTGCATTCAATATGGAATGGAATCTTCTACCAAAACTGACAGTGGGTATCTAATATGAAAGATTGTTTTCTTTCTCAAAATTTACCACTCATGTCATGTTACAGAGTAATAGAACATTAACTGTGTAATGAGACATGACTGCTAAAATGTAAAGGAGAACACATTTTCAGATTGGCTACCCTTGTCTAATGTGATAACTTGTATCTAATCTGAAATGCTGGTAGATAGTATGCAAGCCAGCTGTTTGTGAATTCTGAATCATCTGGAAAGTAAAGTATTGACAGGAATGTTATAAACTTTTCAAAACATTGCTAGAACTGAGACATCCTTACTTTTCGAGGACTTAGTCTTAAAACATTTTCAATTCATGATAATTAAATATGAAACTCTTCTTTTTATGGAGGCTCTGAGCACAAGACATTCAGCTGGTCTGAATGGGTATAGCACCATTGAAGTCATGGAACCACGCCACTCTACACCAATAGAAGATTTGGTCTTTGGCCAGGTTTATTCTGGTTTTATAATGGTCTAACACTTCTGTAATCAATACAGTTACCCTGGCATAAAAATGGAATAAGTAATGATGAATCAGGCCATCTCTTTTGATGCCATATCTAGTTATTTAATTTACTATATAAAACCAGTACTTGTTGCAGTGTTGTGTTGCACTGCACAGAGAGCATCTAGAACTTGATTATATGCATAAATTGCAGTTTGAGTCTGAAAAGGGATGACAAAATGTTTACACCACATAAAGGACCTTTACAAACACGATATTAGATTTATGTTTTGGTTGTGTTGAGAACAGTGCCACCATAAATAATGAAAAGAATTCTGGAAGTAGGAATGTTGGATTGATTTGCCCAGCAAAAGAAGATTAAAAAAAGGAAAGATCACATATATGGAAATGCACATTTAGAGAATTCCACCAGACATGAGCTCCTAAAACTATCAAATCAATCTGCACATTATGTCCCTTGCACTTAATATTTAGAAAACTGATTCTACTTTCAAGCACTCAGGTTGTTCAGAGTGGTGCTGCCGTATTATTAAAATGTGTGTGTTAAATCCCTCTGAAATTACCAAGATCATCCAATTCCATTAACAGCAACTTATAAACTGAACAGGACAAACAAAAAAGATTGGGGAAATCAACCGTGACCTTTAATTGAAGCTGAATATTTAGAAAGAAAATAGAACTGAGTGTATATACTGCTATATATGTAGCCTTTGTGTAAAGTTTTCCATATATTACTACTCTGCAACTACAATCTTCAGTTTCTATAACCAACTGTGATTTAGTGTCAGCATAGATGAATTGCCAATACTTGGCTTCTCTGCAACAGAAAGAAACTGCTGAACTGAATTATGTTATCAAAGCAACACACAGAGATTTAGACACTCTGAATATTTCTACACTGCAATTAGATACCTGTGGCTGGCCTGTGCCAGCTGCCTCGGGCTCGCAGGGCTCAGGCTAAGGGGCTGTTTAACTGCGGTGTAGACATTTAAGCTCAGGCTGGAGCCCAGGCTCTAGGACCCTGCAATGTGGGCTGCAGCCCAAGCCCAAACATCTACACTGCAATTAAAGAGTCCCTTAGCCCACGTCCTGCGAGCCCGAGGCAGCTGGAAGGGGCCAGTCGCAGGATTTTAATTGCAGTATAGACCCACTTTCTGCCTCTATTCACATGATGGGACTCACATAGCTAAATTGCTATACAGTATTTGGAAAGAGCACCCCTTAGTGATTTTACTCTTCATAGGATGCACTTTTCATTTAACCTGAAGATATCACTGTTTAATTTACTTTACTAATGACAGTAAAAACCTGACTCTTTTGGATTCTTATTAGATGGTATATAAGCACAAAGTTCTCTCAGCTGATCCATGGTGCAGACTCTTCCGTGCAGTGCCACATTCTCCTCTTAGACCTGCACTGTGGTTATAAATGGATACTCTGCTCTTCCTACATTGCTAGAGTGCCCACGTTTTACACATGCAATTAAGAGAGAGCATTATTTTGAAGTCAAGATACCATGGGTCAAAATGAGAGGAAAATTCTGCCCTTGGTCTCTTTGGATCCTTGTTTAGAGCAAAAATCTCTGCTCATATCCTCTAGTGGAACTCTTATCTGCAGAATGGATCACTACTAAATACTCTGAACTCATTATGTATGTGTTTTCCACTGATCTTAATAGATGTTTTATATAAGGAACAAATCTAGTATGGAATAGAGATCTAGACTGTGATTCAGAAATCCTCAGTGGTTGTGAGGAAAATTTTACCCTAAACAAGAATCCCAAAAGACATAGGACTGCATAGCAGAACTTAATGGAAGTGAGACACATTTTGCTCTTACTTACACCTGTTTGGCTTTGACTTCAGTGGGGATGCACAGATGCATGTGAAAGCAAATTTTGTTAACATATCTGCTGTACAGGTCCAGACCCAGAGTTTTTCACCAAAAAAGGAAAGCCATTATGCATTAGCGACATAGCATGAAGGCCAACCTGCATAGTCTCTTGACTTGTGGCATCCACAAATAATTGGTCACTAATGACTCTGGGCTAAATGGGAGTCAGAGACAATTGACATTTGTTTATAAAAGTAAAAAAATACCTTAAATAATTCAGAACCATCAAACTATATAGACTGTTAGGCTACATACCGGCATGACTTTATAATCTTCCCTCCTATTGCTTGGTACATTGTCTTGCTGAGTCTTATTTCAGATTAGACTGGAAGCTCTTTAGGACAGTAACCATGTCCTCCCATAGAATAGAATAGGATCGAGCACAAAGGGACTCTGAAACCGATGGGGTCCTTTGACTGCCACTGCAATACAAATACATAATTTAATACTAATAAAAGCAACAACAGCAATCTAGATATGATATTTTTCTTTCTAAAAACACACACAGAGACACACACACTTTCATAGGAAATGTCTCCAATCCAGCAGTACGACGGAAACATGCAAAGGGATTTTTACTTGCTGCAACATTTGACAAGTCAATATTCTAATGTTTAGATTCACAGGCTCCCTCAATGTAGGGACCAACAAGCAAACAAACAGCAAAACATTCTAATTGTGTAATGGAAGTTCCTTTTTATTATCCCAAGATTAGCTACCCTCAGGCTTTAGAATCTGTGCAATTGTAATGACTCATTAAGATTTCACTTGGACCAAGGAGAAGAAAGCACCTCATGGTCCTTTGTTGTCTGCAAGATTTTAACTAAATAACATCTGCTATCTTAGATTGTGATTGATTTAATTTTTAAACATGTGCTTCTATCCTTTAATTTTCTGTAAAGCAACCACATACATTATTAATTCATCTATATTTCCTCAAGGCAAGGTAGACTTAAGATTTGTCATAAATATTTAAAAACACTGCTGCAAAATAAACAAAAACTTTCACTTAACATTTAATTGCAAGTCCTGGTATCCAACAACAGCAAAAGCAGAAGCAACAAAATAAGAAATCTTTGTTAAATTATTGACAATGAAATCAAAAGATCATTTACATTAAATGAGTAGCCTCTTTTTATCCTGTCATACTATTACCAGCATTCTACTACATTTACAATTTGTTATTCCATTATTGGTGCAGGTCCATAAATCCTGTTAGTGATCAACACAAGAAAAAAGACTCATTCTCAAATTTAATCCGGCCTTGACACGAAGTAATAACTAGTAATTCCCAATAGCTTTGTTTGTCAGAACATACGTGCACACAGCTTTGTACTCACCTTTATCCATGAAGAAATCTGTTAATAGTGATACTATATGTTGAATAGCATAGGGCCAATTCATGGGTCCAGATGAGATGTGTTTGGCACAAGATCTGAGAGGAGCAAAGGTGACTATATACTTTAGGGCTTCTCCAGCCATGGATCACCACACCATCCACAATGTATCCCTCCACATGAAGAGAATCTTCAACTGGCTGGTTAAAGCAGCTTTTCAGCCCCTTTGTACATCTAGAGTGATACAAAGAGACTGACGTGGAATGAAAAAGTGGGCCCTATCAATGAAAATAAGTCCAGATTGAATTTCATTTGAGACAATTTCATATTTGCAAAAATGTGAATTTTCATAAAATTTCAGAGGTATCTTCTCACTCCCATCAAAAATGTGGAAATCCTCAGTTTTTGCACGTTTCATTGCAAAGCTGCCTTTGCTTTTGCATGAGTCTAAGATTTTTTCAAAATAGAATCAAAGTGAATTCTACGCTTTTTGCCACAAAATAATTACACTTTCCCTGAAAAAAAACCACAACTATTTTCCAGTGAAAAATCCATGAATTGTTTTTGAAGGCCAATTTATGCATTTCTATTCCGTTTTTATTCTGGTGGAACTTCAACAGAAGTCAATGACTGAGAGAATGCTTCAGGAGCTGGTCCCAAAGCTGGTCACATCTGGATTCTGTAATGAAATACAAACACTCTTACATTGTCAGTATTTTCAGTTTTGTGGTAAAATTTTTACACATATCTGTCCTGAAAGGTACAATTGTGGATCCCTGTTAGAAAACCAACGAAACGCGGGAAAGGAGAGGACTAGAATTCTTCCCATCATAGGATATAGAGTACCAGTTCAGATGCTACTACCTCTGTATCAATTTCCATCCCCCACTGTCTCTTCCCACCTCAGATAGGGTATTTTAACTAGTGGATCCACATAGTCACGGACTCATTAGGCCCGAATATGCTCTCACATAGACTAGCATAATTCAGGAGTAACTCCACTGAAGTAAATGTAATTATGCTTTTTTTTTTTATACTCGTGTAAAGCAGATTAGAATCAGACACAGAGGAGTGTTGCTTCCTCCCTATCATGTGGAAATTGATTTCCCTCCCCTAGGCTGAATATAATTGCCTACTTTCACTTCAGCATTGCTGTACCTACCTGTTCCTGGAATTCCCATTCCCAAGTTTCTTAATGTGCAATATAGACATCAGTTAACTTGTTCTTAATATCACTCTTCTAAAGTAAGATAACTATTATTATCCACACTTAGCAAATGGGGGAAGGAGGTAGAGACTGGAAGTGACTATTCCAAAGCTACGCAATGAAGCAAGACAGATTTAGAACACAATTGAGTCCCAACTATATGCTCCTTTTCTCATTTCATCCTTGTTCATCTAACCACTAGAGACACTGTTGAAATGTACTTGACTGGGCAGTGTGTGTGCCAGGACTGCTGCTTTCCGTACCAGATGTGATCATTTCACTGTTTGCCTCTTTTGGTTGTTGCATTTCTCTGTTTTTTTTTCCTCCTCATCATATGTTTACAATGTAAGCTCGTTGGGGTTGTGTTTGACTTTTTTATTATGTGTCTGTACAGTGCCGAGCACACTGAGGCCCTGATTAGAGACTTAAGAGAACGTCTACATTGCAGCTGGGAGCATGCCTCCAAGGGTGGACAGACAGACACAAGCTAGCTCTGCTCGACCTAGAGCACTAAAAATAGCAGTGTGGATGCTGCAGCACGGGTGGTGGCATGGGCTAACTGGCTGAGTACAGACCCAGGGGGTCAGGCGAGCTCGTACTTGGGCAGCTAGCCCATCCAGGCTGCAACATCCACACTGCTATTTTTAGTATGCTAGTTCCAGCAGAGTGAGTGTGTGTGTCTATGTGGGCTGGGTGGTACACTACCAGCAGCAGTGTCATCATACCTCTTAGGCATTACCACATATTACTACTACAACAACTTGAGATATGATATCATTGGTCTTGTCCCTGCGTTTCCTGGTGTGATTATATTTAGCAGCTCAAGAGAAATGGGCCAGGGGTGTTGGCAGTGTGCAATATTTACAGTAGTCCTTATCACGGCACAAAAATACTACAAATACCATCTGAATGATCAGTACGATTGGAAGTACTTGAGTATCTGCTGAGGGAAAGCCCTCACTGAAGCAACGTACAAACGAGTCCTTCAGATCAGATAACAGCAATATGCCAGAGTTGGTTTGGATATGAGTTTGAACTCTGGCTGGCTCCTCTGTACAATATGTGACTTGTATTCAATGAAGGGGAAAAAAAGCCCACTTATTGCAAGGCTGCCAGTCCCATAACCTGCTCAAGTGCAAATATTTACTGATAAGTTCAAATGTAAGGTAGATACAACCTTTAACATGCTGACTGTGGCTGTAACTGAGCAGAAAAAGGGAAATCATATTGATATTGGAAAGCTGTACAATATGTACAAACTTTAATTACCAGCTCCTGTGAGCTGCCCAGTGCTTACTCAGAGAAACCACCGAAAAGTCAATAACAGTTCTCAGCATTATTTGATCTTCTTTTATTACAGTGTTTGACTTGAACCATGCACATCCTTGCATTTTTTACCAGGAATCTCCTATTTCAAAGACTCCCCTCTGAACTTCAGTTTGGTTTTAAGAGTTTACTGGATTAATTCTAAATGGTTAGATAGCGTGAGTACTCAATAGCCAGGGCATTTTGCTGCAGCACTCTTAATATCACTGGAACTTATGAATGTACAGACATACACTTTAGACCCCTTCTTTTCTCAGCATACATCATATAAGACACAGAAGAGGGTAATGACCCTCTCCTTCCCTCCAAACAGAAGCTCAGTAATGGAAAGTAAGCAATACTTCCCATGATGTGTTCAAGCGTAAGAATTTACATGTAAAGCATATTTGATCACTTCATATAAAATAATGAGGTTGGGGGACACAGCTTTCTTTTAAAGATTGTTGGGTGAAAGAAGGTTTTTTTTTTTGTCTGACTGGGGTCTTCAGAGTCTGGTGGGATCACACTGCTCCATTAGCAACATTATTTTTACACCATTGCCCCAGACTGATGGGACTGATGTGTGCCACTGAAGAAAGAAAGCCTCAGCATACAGTGGCATAGAGGGCAGCTCCTTCCTCTATGTTCATTCAGTCTGCCATATTTTGAGCACTACTGGAGGAAAACAACAGCAACATAGTCCTCAGCTGTGGAGTTACCACAAGACCCTGCTAAGAGGTGGTGAATAGTTGTGCTGCCCTAAGAGCAGACCAGGTTGCTGGTTTCTCCCTGGCTGCTGTGGGAAGTAATCTGTGTTAGCCGTTTGTCTGGCATAGATTACTTTTCCCTCTGTACTGATGCAGCTGTGCTTGCCCTACGCATTCCCTTCCCCTGCTTGTTCACCTGACCATATGGGCAGGTAGAGGCCTCACACAGCCCATTTTCTCTCCTACGCTGTAATCTGTGAAGTGGGTAGATGATGCAAGGGTGAAAAGGAACGCTTATTACTGATACAGATTGAAGGAATCATTTGACTCAGTGGAGTTATATACGTGTAGCATGATGGCAGAATATATTGCACTGCCTTTGGAGCTATGTGAAAATGTGTTAATCAGAATGGTTCATTCTGGCAAATAAGCAGGGCCAAGAGCCTGATCCTGAACTTATGCTTGTATAAATCAGGTATGAATCCACTAGCATCATGGGGGTCATCTAGTGTAACCAGTGTCAGAGACAGTAAAGTCAGGCTGCTAGCTTGTGCTCCACTATCACTTCAGGTATTTAAAGAACCTCTTATTATTCCCCTTTATGTCCCTTGCTAGGTGCCAGGGGCGGCTCCAGGCTCCAGCACACCAAGCTCGTGCCTGGGGCGGCAAGCTGCAGGGGGTGCTCTGCCGGTCGCCACGAGGGCAGCAGGCAGGTTGCCTTCGGCGGCATGCCTGTGGAGGGTCCGCTGGTCTCGCAGCTTTGGTGGACCTCCCGCAGGCTGCAGCCGAATCCGTGGGACCAGGGATCTCCTGCAGGCAAGCCACCGAAGGCAGCCTGCCTACCATGCTTGGGGCAGCAAAATACCTAGAGCCGCCCCTGCTAGGTGCAACTCATTTTGTGCCTTACCCTTTCTAATTTTGTCCCTATACGTTTGTGCTATTTTTTGTACTCCTCCTCAGCAATGCATCTGTCCACAATAACCATTATAAATCCCATTTTTCTTGCAATGCTACCATTTCAAATTGCATAGGGCTGAAACTTAGCAATTCCAAAAATTTAGCAATTCCTATCTGCTGAAGAAAGTACAATTTATTTAATTGTGAATTAACAGACCCCAACTAACCTATTTACACGAGAACTGATACTCACCAGACACTAAGGCACTGTTTACACTGGCGCTTTACAGCGCTGTAACTTGCTGAGCTCAGGGGGGTGTTTTTCATACCCTTGAGCAAGAAAGTTGCAGCGCTGTAAAGCGCCAGTGTAGCCAAGACCTAAGTCAGGGTTCTTTCTTATTTTGTTTTGCCTGTGTTGCATTATCTTTGTATCCTTCCTCTACAACCTGAGAAAACAAAAACAACAACAAAGCTTAAATTACTTAGTTTGTTGGCTATTAAATTTAAGATGAGGTATTTTTCTTATACCTGTTCATCTGCAAACAAAAGATGGATACAATCTCGTTTGTAGTTGTTTTATATTGTCAGACTACTTAAAAGCCATCAGAGCATACTGGTGAATTTGGCCCTGTATATTCTCTCTAAATTAACCAATGCACCTGTTGCAGCTCCATAGTTAATTGCTGAGTTGAGTGTTGTACTTTTCATATATTAGACACACATATTTATGAAAAGTTATATATGCTTGCTTGTTTGAAAAAACAAACTAAAATTGTTTTAAAATAGCACACTGGATCATCTGATGATGTATGAGTTTTTGCTGCAGTTTGTATTATAGTAATATTCTTTCATGTGTGATAATCTGTCACAAAACAATGTTTTACCAAGCCTCAAGGTTGGCTGTAGGACACATCATTTTAGTTAATGTCACACTAGAGATCAGTTATTTCCCATTGTGATTCCCAGCTGGCATCTTGCAGTGAGCTTGTTTACTTCTCTCCAGCACAATGGATTGTCTTGTCGTTAAATACTAAAAAAAAAAAAAAAAAAAGGTGCATAAAAATAATGTGGAAGCTCTGACTTAAGATAACAAATTCTAGGCAGTTCTGAATTAAGGATGAGGTTTCCGAACAGTGCTTGTTATGTGGAATAGTAATATCTTTGTATAGGAAAGGAGAGCAGTGGCAGGTAACAGCTGGTATCTAGCCATTACTGTGTCAGTCTTTTATGTGGCTTTGGAATAATGAGAACTCCTTAAATATGTTCCTTTTATGAATGAATAAAACAAATGCAAGCGGGCCAGTGCTTTTATGCCAAGTTTCAGCCCAATGCAATTTGAAATGGTTGAGTTACAAGAAAAATGGGATTTATAATGGAAATACTTGACTGACCTTTAAGTAGAGTTGTGCAACCAGACATTGCTGCTATAATGTTGGCAGTATGATAGAATCAATTCAATGGGAGAACAAGAAACCCTCTTGACTAGAGGGTTACTGGATTAGCTGCTTTTAAAAGGGACAAGTTTGACATAAGAAGGGAGGCAACAAATAACATTGAAAATCCAGGGCAATGAAATGTTATTTTGCATTGCATCTTTAACGCACACTGAATCCTAAAGAGCTCCACAGAGGTAAACAGAACTCAGTCAAACAATTGGAAAACCAAGCATAACATGAGTTGAGGGCAGGTCGGTCGGGAGATTATCCTAAGTAGAATAGAGAACGGAAAAGAGAGATGGTTTTAGATAAGGTATGAAAATAGATGAGGAGCTGATAGAGAAGAATATTGTTCCTGATGGGGGTGGCTACAGAGGAGAAGGCTCTTGTATCAAGGGTGACAAGACTGTGAAAAAGGACAGAAAATAAACTAATAGTAGACAAAAGGAGTATTTGCAGAGAGGAATAAAGAGAGAGATAGGCTTTGTAAGATAAGCTACAGCAGCTAGAGGAAGAAGACAAATTTCTAGAGGTAGATCATGCCTTTTAGGCACTCTGCTGCAAAGAGAGCAGGATGAGTCACATTGCCTCAGGGAACATTTTGTGAGGGAATGATCCTCAGGTAGGCATGATCCATCCAAGCTCCATGCTGCATGGAGGGACAGGGCAGACTAAACCATCCTACTCCCGTCACAGTGCCAGTAAAGGGGAGAGGTCCCATGACTGCATATCCTCTCCACTCTTTTGCAGCCCCAATTGGAGAAGTGTCTGTGCTGGTCCAAGTGCAGGGGCTGCAATTTTTCCTGACCCCTGTCCAGACTGTGTGAATGGGGAGGGAAAGACTCCCCTTATGTAGTCCCTCCCCACAAGAATAAAGCCTTGTCTACACTACACAGTTTTCTTGACAAAAGTCAGCTTTCATCAACAAAAGAGAGGAGGTGTACACACTGAAATGCTCCTCCTGCTAATGTAACTCCCCAGCTATGCTGACAAAATAAAACCACCTTGACAATCTCAGCGTAGAGATTTTTGTAATGTAGTTAGAGCAAGGCAGCATCAGTGTAGACACTGCACTTGCTTATGTCACCCTAAGTGGCATCCAGGAGGTATCCCACAATGACCATCATGACCACTTTGGTCAACAGTTTGAACTCTGGTGCCATGCAGGTACACAGGTATGTGGCCCTTCCATGTTTAAAGGCCTGGAGATTTTTGAAATTCCTCATCCTGTTTGCTTGACATGGACTGTTTACACAGCATCTTCCTAGCTAACCATGCCGGCTTTCTCCAGCAGATGCTCTCCCTCGTTGAGCACACTTGAGATGTTAGATCTGCTGGATCTGTGGCATGCAGCAGAAAGGACATGAAAAGGACACACTGCAATGCCATGCTAAGATCAGGAAGCTGAGGCAAGCATACCAGAAGGCAAGGGAAGCCAACCGTCACTCTGTGTGGCACCAAAGACATGATGTTTCTATGAGGAGCTGCCACCATCCTTGGCAGTGATCATACCACCAAGAGCTTCGTGGATACTTTGGGGGGACTGTAAGCAGTGACCAGTGGAGTCAACCCTGAGGGCCAGCTGGTGGATGAGGAAGTGGTCTTGAAGGAGGAGGTGGGACATGTGATGGTTGTCTGGTGGTATGGCAAGCCAAAGCCTATTTTAGACTCTAGAGGTGTCTAGCCAGTTCCAACACTCTGGCTCTGGCACACGTGAAGCAGGAGAGGTAAGCTCTGGTAACCAGGCATTTTGCTTTGATATTGCATATTGATATTGCAGAAAAGTTTGTTAATGTACACCAGGATGGTCTGGGAATGCTCCATAGAGATCTCTAGGGAACTTTCATGTAGGTACTTTGCAATCCTCTGCCAAAGGTTCCTTGGCAGAGCTGCCTTGTTTCTTCCCCCACTGTAGTAAACTTTGCCATGCCAACCAGCAATTATTTCTGCAAGGGCCAAAGCGATACACAGACAAGCTGCATACAGACCTGATCTGAAGTCATACACATGCAGGACTTGCACCCTTGAATCCTGATTACCCTCAGCAGTGAGATATTGGGTTCGATTACCCCAGCCTGTGGAAAAGATGGCCAATATTCAGAATATTATTACTAGGCTCTGCTATGGCCCTCTTCGCAAACCACCCAGATCCTTTGTCCCTTCTTGCCCATTCCCCCTTCCCAATCCTCCTCCCCTGCAGTTGCACTCACCATATTTGCGACTCTCACTGAGCTTGTGCAATAGCCAAGGGACAGTAATTAGAATTCAAAATGATCTTGACAAACTGGAGAAATAGTCTGAAATAAATAGGATGAAATTCAATAAGGAAAAATGCAAAGTACTATGCAAATACAAAATGAGGGCCTAGTAAGGGGGTTATAGTGGATCACAAACTAAATTTGAGTCAACAGTGTTATACTGTTCCCCCAAAAAGTGAGCATCATTGTAAGCAAGACATGAGGAGTAATTCTCTACTCAGCACTGATAAGGCCTCAACAGCAGTACTGTGTCCAGTTCTGGGCATCACACTTTCAGGAAAGATTTAGAGAAAGTCCAGAGCAGAGCAACAAAAATAATTAAAGGTCTGGAAAACATGATCTATGAAGAAAAATTGAAAAAATTGGGTTTGTTTAGTCTGAAGAAGACCAAGGGGGGACATAACAGCCTTCAAGTATGTAAACAGTTATTATAAAGAGGAGGGTGATAAACTGTTAAGTACTGAGGACTGGAAAGGAAGCAATGAGCTTAAATTGAAGCAAGGAAGGTTTAGGTTAGACATTAGGAAAATCTTCCTAACTGTAAGGGTGGTTAAGCACCAGAAGAAATTACCTAGCGAGGTTGTAGACTCTCTATCACTGGATATTTTTAAGAGTAGGTTAGACAAACACCTGTCAGGGATGGTCTAGAACAGTGGTCCCCAATGTGGTGACCGTGGGCACCATAGTGCCCACAGGGGCATCTTAATGCACCCGCGTCCTGGCCCCCGGGAGATCACCTGCCAAAATGGTGCCGAATTTCAGCGGCATTTCGGCGGGGATGCCTCTCGATGACGACGCTTGTCGCCGACAAGTGATGTCATCGAGAGGCATCGTCCCCGAATTTCGACGGGGACGTCTCTCGCTGACACTGCTTGCCGTCGACAAGTGACGTCATTGAGAGGCGTCGCTCCCAAATTTCGGTGGGGACGCCTCTTGCTGACGTCGCTTGTCAACGGCAAGCGGCGTCATCGAGATGCATCGCAGCCGAAATTCGGCGGCATTTCGGTGAGCGCTCCACCGCCGCAGTGGTCCTTCGGCTGGTGCCCGCCAGCCGAAGATGTTGGGGACCACTGGTCTAGAAAATACTAAGTCCTTCAGGGAACTGGACTAGATGTTCTATTGAGTTCCCTTCCAGTCCTACATTTCTATGATTCTATAAAGTAGATATTATTTTTATGTAAGGAGGTTGGAGGTGGCTTCAAGGACAAAGGATCATCCTCCATTTTTGGATGGCAGGTCTCTGGCATGCAAGCTGGCATCACCACCATTCTCTTATTGCTTGAGTTATCGAGTGTTTAAATAAAAATAATTTTAGCATTAAATACAAGCTCTCCATGACTCAGTAAGGAAAAGAACACACCTGGGGACCATCTGTAAGGATACAGCCATGCTGCTGGGGAGCAGGTGTTTGTGTGTGATAAACAGTGGGCCCCAGAGCCATCAGAGACACACAGGGCCTCCTGTGAGTCTTGCAGCTCAAATCCATTGCCCATACTAGGAATGGTTAGGTGTGGACAAATCCTCCTCCTCCAATATAATGATCCTAGCAGACCTCCACAGAGTAATCCTCAGAGTGTTCCTCGGTGTTTCCTGGTTATTTCTACAGAAAGGACATCAGACCATAAATAAACTAATGTCACTGAACTAGTTTCACCCAATTCCAAGGATAAACACGTTACACTTATTTAAATTAATAAAATCCTTGTTAATCAAAATCTACATGCAAATGAACAGCACAGCTTTTAAGTATTGCCATCTCAAAATACACTAAAGCAATTGTTTGGTACATGCATCCCAAGAAACAGCACATACTGGATGCATCGTGTTAGGGTGGTTTTTTGTTTGTTTTTTTGTTTTGTTTTTTGTTTTTAATAAAAACTAGAACCATCTCTTTTTTTTTTACAAAAAAAAAACTATATCAATTTGATTTTCATTAATTAGTTTTTTTCCCCCATCTGTAACCTGCAAGTGCAGTATCCGCAGGCACCCTGGGAATTTGTTATTAGTAGCTAGAGGAGCACTCCATGACTCAGACTGTTCTACAAGGAATAGATAGAGAGCTGCCTGTAATTGCAGAAGAAACTAATAGGTGGTTAGAGCATTCAGTGTTCATCTGCATTGTCTCGGA
The DNA here is from genome assembly GCF_003597395.2 of Chelonoidis abingdonii. NCBI lineage: Eukaryota > Metazoa > Chordata > Testudines > Testudinidae > Chelonoidis > Chelonoidis abingdonii. The sequence continues at coordinate 91,577,799 of NC_133771.1, forward strand.
TTAAGAAAAGGTTTTCATATAGCATACTACAGTGCACCATAAAACCACTCTAAGGGCTTTTGTTTCCAAATATTTTTAAATGTTTTATTTGTAAAGGTTTTGTTTGTAACTTTTAAATTTGATTTTAAGTTATGACTTCTTATTTAAAAAATCTTTTCTTCTGAAAGAGAGGGCATATTAATCATGGACCATGGAAGATAGTCTTACACCACAAACCCATTCTAATATGGCAACTAAGATGTTCTCAGCTTCCTTCCAGCTCCTCCCACCAGAACACAACAAGCAAGAGGTCTTCATGTTTTGTGTGCTTCGCTTTATTGCTCCAAAAACACAATTTAATTTACAAACTAACAAGCAGGAAATGCTTCATATAGTCTACAAGACAGACTCTCCCTTGCACCAGAGTTCCACTCTGCACAGGAGAGAGAGGAAATGAGTATGGATCTCTGATTTCATAGGCCAGTCCTCATGCTATTTATACTTTCTGCTAGGCAGTTCTTATTGTATATGTCCCACATCTGCAAGGGTTGTAACCTGGCTTAAGAATCTGGTCCTATACTCCTAAAACATCTGCCTGGCTACCAGCAGTCAAAACTGTGCCTAGACTATAGAACACCTGGCGATGCTCACCAGTAGCACTGAGACACACATACTTGCATTAAGCTTTAAAACAATGGAAGCAAGGTATTGGAAAAGGAGTCAACTCCCACCTTACCTCCTGGACTGATTTTATATATCACTTAGAGAAGGGTGGATGGGTTCCTGGCTCTTGGAGAAAACTTTTAAAAAAACAATGAAAAATCTGAATTTCTCGGAGATATCAGGTGATGATGCTAGAGCAGTAGCAATAATAAAACAATAATTAGAGATGGACTTAAACACAAGCTCTGGATTATAACACCTTAAACTTTGTGGAAGGTTAGGTTCGCCTAACGGTGATGCTCATTATTTCCATGGCCCATCAGGTAAAACAACAGAACAGCTCCTTGGTAGAGAGGAATTTCCAAATCAGGACAAGAAACTAAAATATTGTTGCCTTTTCTTGGGGCTCCACTCGGCTTAAAATACTGATACCAGAATTTGCATAACCCTCCCATCCCCACAAAATATGTGTTTTTACTTCTTGATTGCTTGCCTATATTTATGTTATGGATTGTAACAAAAAAATTGCTAATATTCCAATTTTACATTTTCACTTGGTATATAACAGTGGTCATTTTTTGGTTTGTAACCGAGTGCAAAAAGATATGCTTATAACTCCTTTAAAAAGGAGTATCTAGCCTAAAATCCTAATAATTCTACAGAGGAAGAAAGATGAGAACTGAGAGAGTCTTCCTAGCAGTTATAAATCCCAAGTAAAGACAAGTCTGATTATGCACATGCATAGCTCTGTGAAGAGTCACACTAGAAATTCAAAGTTTTGATGTTTCCACATGAACATGTCAAAAGCTAAAGTGCATTTGATGAACGCCTTAACGTGCAACATCTGCTTGCATCATATAATGTTTTGCTGTCACCCTAATTCATTATGTTCCTCCAAACAAGCTGCAGCTCTCAAAGCTGGGAATGAGGTTTGCTTCTGCTTAGCACAGACAAATGAAATCTGTAATTAGAATCCTGTTCTCTTCCCAGCTGCTGCTGTCACTGTACATTTGACAATGAAGTAATATATCATCTATGACACTGCTTCTTAATATTTTTAGTAGGGCTGTCAATTAATCGCAGTTAACTCATGCAATTAACTCAAAAAAAGTAATCACAGTTGATCACACTTACAACAATAGAACACTAATGGAAATTTATTAAATATTTTTGGATGTTTTTCTACATTTTCAATATTGATTTCAATTACAACACAGAATACAAAGTGCACAGTGCTCACTTTATATTATTTTTTATTACAAATATATGCACTGTAAAAATGATAAGAAATAATGTTTTTCAATTCACCTCAAACAAGGACAGAAGTGTAATCTCTTTATCATGAAAGTGTAATTTACAAATGCAGATTTTTTTTGGTTACATAACTGCACTCAAAAACAAAACCGTGTAAAACTTTAGAGCCTACATGTCCACTCAGTCTCACTTCTAATTATGCCCAATGCTAAGACAAACAAGTTTGTTTACATTGATGGAAGATATGGCTGCCCGCTTCTTATTTACAATGCCACCTGAAAGTGAGAAATGGCGTTCGCATGGCACTTTTGAAGCCAGTGTTGCAAGGTATTTACATGCCAGATATGCTAAACATTCGTATACCCATTCCATGCTTCAGCCACCATTCCATAGGACATGCTTCCATGATGATGATGCTTGTTAAAAAAATAATGCGTCAATTAAATTTGTGACTATACTCCTTGGGGGGAGAATTATATGTCTTCTGCTCTGTTTTACCTGCATTCTACATATATTTCATGTTAGAACAGTCTCAGATGATGACCCAGCACGTTGTTCATTTTAAGAACACTTTCACAGCAGATATGACAAAATACAAAGAAGATATCGATCTGAGATTTCTAAAAATAGCTACAGCACTCGACTGAAGATTTAAGAATTTGAGGCGCTGTCAAAAATCTGAGAGGGATGAGGTGTGGAGCATGCTTTTAGAAGTCTTCAAAGAGCAACACTCTGATGCAGAAACTACAGAACCCAAATCACCGAAAAAGAAAATCAACCTTCTTCTGATGGCATTTGACTCAGGTAATGAAAATGAACATGTGTCAGTCCGCACTGCTTTGGATTGTTATCAAGCAGAACCCATCATCAGCATGGAAACATGTCCTCTGGAATGGTGGTTGAAGCATGAAGGGACATATGAATCGTTAGCGCATTTGGCACATAAACGTCTTGCAACGCCGGCTACAACAGTGTCACGTGAATGCCTGTTCTCACTTTCAGGTGACATTGTAAACAAGAAGCAGGCAACACTGTCTCCTGTAAATTGTAACCAACCTTGTTTGTCTGAGTGATTAGCTGACCAAGAAGTAGGACTGAGTGAACTTATAGGCTCTAAAGTTTTACATTATTTTATTTTTGAATGCAGGTTTTTTTGTACATAATTCTACATTTGTAAGTTTAACTTTCACAATAAAGAGATCACACTATAGTACTTGTATTAGGTGATTTGAAAAATACATTTTTTTGTTTTTTATAGTGCAAATATTTGTAATAAAAATATAAAATGAGCACTGTACACTTTGTATTCTGTATTGTAATTGAAATAAATGTATTTGAAAATATAATAAACGTCCAAAATATTTAAAATAAATGATATTCTGTTGCTGTTTAATAGCGTGAGAGCTCTAATTTTTAGACAACTGTACTAGACTTAAACCCAGCTGTGCTAGCCAATTATCCATATTTCCTTTCAGTTGTGTGCTCTCTGACTTCCAGTAGAGCTCAGATTTGGTGCTAATAGGACATTAGGGTCTGACACAGAGATTAACCTTTAAGCTAAGGAGAGGGAGACAAGAATATCAGTAAACAATGTCCACAGTACCAGCACTTGGACTGTAACTGAGAAGTGTAGTTGGCCTGGTCCAAAGCCCAGTTGTACAGAGCAACCTGGATCACATGGAAAGCTGAGCCTATTCAAACAAAATGTGTTTCAATACAGCCAATTGCAAGTTCGTACACCTAAGAACAAGGAATTCAGGCCACTCCCACAGAGTGGGGCCTTATATTCTGGGAAGCAGTGACTCTGAAAATGAGTTCAGTGGCCATACAAACAACCAAACATGAGCTCCCAGTGTGATGCAGTGGGAAAAATGGCTAATGCATTAATTGAATGTTTAAAAAGGGGAGCAGTGAGGAGTAGGGAGGTGATTACACCTCTGAACACAGCATTCGTGAGACTACTACTGGATTACTGAGTACAGCACTGGTGTACACATTTTAAAAGGGAAATTGATAAAATTGTAGCAGGGGCAGAAAAGAGACACAAAAGTGATCTGAAGAATGGAGAAAATGCCTTACAGTGAGAGACTCAAAGAGCTTATTCTGTTTAGCTGAGGAAAATGAAGATTGAATGGTGACTAAATTACAATGTATAAGTAACTTCATGAGGAGATTATATGGTACTAAAGGGCTGTTTAATGTAACAGAGAAAGGCATAACAAGAACCAACGGCTGGAACCTGAATCCAGACAAATTCAAATTAGAAATCAGGATCAAATTTTTAACAGTGAGGGTGATGAATCATTGGAACAAACTGCCAATGAAAAGTGGTGGATTCTCCATCTGTTGATGTCATCAGATCAAAACTGGATGCCTTTCTTGAAGATATACTTTTTTTCAAATACACATATTTTTTTCAAACATACAAAAAATAATTGGGCTCAACACAAGGGAAAGTGAATGAAAAATTAATGGCCTGTGATATACATATAGATGATCTGTTCCCTTCTGGCCTTAAAAAACAAACAAACTAAAAAAACCCAAAAACCTAACTGTAGAGAATAACTCCTATTGACTTCAGTGGGCTTTGGCTCAGACTCTTGTTTCTGAAAGATGACTAACTAGTATATTATCCTTTCTAGCCTTCACTCCCATTATTCAATCACTTTCTTTTCTCAGCAAACTTTCTATATTCTATCAGCATTTGGCACATTTATTTTTAGTGAAGAGATAACAGACTCCATACTGACCTATACAAGAGATATTGAACTGTAAATACACAATTGAATTACAGAGTCTAGTATCTAATCAATGGAAAGTCTCTCTGGATATGTGCAGAAATGTGTCTCTTTTTTTAACCCAATGGCCTTCAAGTGTAAATATCTATATATTCTACCAGCATAGAAGAAAGAAACGTTCAGAATGTGCTAGCTACACAGAGAGATGGAACTTAATTGCCCTTCTAGCACTTTCCTGCTTAAAGTGTTTTTGCGAGCAGGACTGCATGATGGTACATTGTGAGGGAGGCATATCTTTTTGCCCACAAAATTGCTGAGGCTGCAAAACCTCATTTATTTTCCTTGTCACTTGATATGAGGAATGTAAGCTAATGAAATAGTTTTTGAGATTGTTGCAGTATGCAGTTTGCTAAGCTGGGAATCCTCTCTCATAAGAGAAGCGGCTCATTTCTAAGCTTCTATACACACCTCTGAAGAGTTCTGTTGCTCACTCACTCCCCTGGATATAGATTTGTTGTTTTTATTTTATTTAGGACAATAAGATAAAACACAGACATGGAAACAATATGTAGATTAATTCTTAAACATAAAAGTGGCACTTTAGAAAACAAAGGGATAAAAATACTTCCTACATTTCTGCCAGTCCTTTTTCTCCCAGAGCACACCTGTGTGAACTTGTGTTAGGGAGCATAATGGATCAAACTCTGTCCTCTGTTACATCCATGCAATCTTCTTTACATCAGTATGCGTTGAACAACACAGAAATAGTTATGTGTCTAGCAATTACTTTCAGGATAGTCTTTAAACTTGTGATTCAAATCCAGTGGGGAATTTAGTGACCAGATTTTATTCTTCCTACAGTACCTAAGACTAAAATAGCTTCAAATATGTGGTTAAAAGGAAAATAGCTGCTGTGGGATACACTTGAGTGATTTTTTAAAAAAGGTTTTATTCATCTAACAGGGCAATGTTCTCTAAGATTAAAGGACCTAATTCTCCAGTCTGAGTACGTATTTCCCAATAACATTTACTGGAGTTATGCATGTGCATTGACTGGAGAGTAGACCCCTAAAAGTCCTCATTATGTTGCTTAGAATTAGATCATTTTTAGACAGGAGTAAATCTTCCACTCTTATTGGATGAGAAATATTTGTATAGTGAGTTCTTAATTTCACCCATGGATGCCCTGTGGTGGTATCATTTACTATAATGGAAACCTAGTACAAAAACTGAAGGTCAAAATACTATCCTAAGTCTAATTGTTAATGAATAGAACTGTAAATATGAATGTGATTATGCTGCCCTGCTGCATATGAGGTGAACTGCAGTAGAAATGTGGAAAAAGTGCAGAGAAATGTTTTATTATATGAAACATGATTTGATTTAGCTTTTGCTAAGCACTGTATCATTCCAAAATTCCTCCAGCTAAAACTAAAATGATCTCTGGAAATAAATCCATTTTATAGTTAGCGATACAGTCTATTCATGGGCCATGGGCAACGTGAATTAAAAAAAATCAGTGTTTTATTCCCACCACTAGTTCTTTTACACTGAAGATAATTCCTCCTCCTCCTCTCTCTCTCTCTCTCTCTCTCTCTCACACACACACACACACAAACCCTCTCTCTCTAACTAAAAATCTTCTTGTTTTGAAACCACAGAGAATATAGACCTTTAAAAGTGTTTTGGACTATGTAAAGCTTAAAAGAAGACTGTGAAGTTGAAGGGAAGGTTTCAGCCTCAAGTAACATCATCTATGCTTTCCGGTCCTGGGAAGTATCCTCTAGCAAAAGAGTACCCAGAGTTTGAAATTTCTAGTATAGCAAGCAAACATAAGGTTCCTGATTCACTATGGTGTTATTTCAATTTGATGCATCTAATCAGGCCCAGTAGGTTTTTTTTTTGTTTTCTTTTGGTTGTGAGGAAAGAGAATACATGACACTATCTTTATATACCATAAAGTAGCACTTCAGAACACAGTTTATCTTGTTTAAAGAAAAACAACGATGTATAATGATTAGATATACCATGTGCACAACATATTCAGAGGAAAGAGGCTAAAAGATATTACATTAGTTCACACTGAGGTGTTTCAGAAGCAATTGTTAATTCTTAGTTTCTGGGTCAAACAACTCTTTTTTTTAACACAGATTGTGTGTGACAATTTAGGGAATCTGTCTAGGTATCAGTTATGAATTCCAGTTTGATGTTATGAACTGTCTATATCCTTATGTTTGTCTTTCACTCTGTTCTTATCTCACATTCCCTGTGTGAAGGGGTGGGATTGGGGACTGGTGCTGGAGTGGCCATCTATGAATAAGCTAATTATTAAAGGACTATCAGCATCTTATTAGATCTTTCCCTGGCAGAACAAAGGAGTAAATTCATCCTAGATAAAATCAACTTCTTCCAACTTCTCTGCAGAGTTCTAGGGTTAAGGAATGGAATTCTCCCAGAAGAGAGAACAAAGGGAGGAGGTATTAGTACAGCCCTTTAAACACACAGAGACTGGGTGGGTCAAGGAGACAAAGGAAGCTTGGGGAAGGAGAGAAGAACAAAGGGACAGGCTTTTGGAGGGAAAGGAGACATTCTGAAGGAAGCTGGCTGCATGAGACAGACAGACTGTGTGGTCAGAAAAGAAGTCATAAGCTTCAGGAGGGGCATCCTGGACCTCCTAGACTTTGACCAAATCCCAAAGAACACTGAAAAATTGACGGCAAACTGAGGCAAGCGATTGGCATACACGTGTTGGTTTTATTCTAACTAGATTTACTGTAGACAGCAGAGATATGGGAAGAGTAATTGTTTTAGAAACCCATTTTTCAAAGCCTATGTCTATTTGCTTCAACTATCATGTATCTTTGATAGGGTAAACTGTAAACCTTGTATTTCAGTTCTGTGGGCAATTTGAAAGGGTTTGGTTAAGCGACGGGGGGAGTCATGGGAACCCGCAATAGTTTAAGCAGTTGGACCATGGGGGTCTCAGTTCTCAGGAGGTACTAGAAAGAGAATGTGCCTAGAAACCCAGAGCTAAAGGTAATACCTGGACTCTGCTTTGACTCAAGAAAGCTTAAAAGCACACAGGTCAAGTGTGTAGGACCCAAACACAGCAGTCAGGTGATTGTCTAGAATGGGAAGCTTGATCAGAACTGTGACTATGGGTGTACACTACTTGATATGCACCACTCTTGACCACAATTGTTTTGTGGTATCTAAAGGAAACGAGGTTTTCAGAATCCAGATTCCAGTCTACTGTAGAGTAGAGAGAGACAACGGAAGTACTTGAATAGATCTAGCCTTGGAAGAACAAAGGAGTAAGTGCATCCTAGATAAAACCAGCTTTCTTCAACTTGCAACAGCTTGTAAAATATGAAGGTAACTGATTAATTAAAAAATCTGAAATATTTGAAATCAAGATAGGCTGATACCTTTTCTGAATTATGCTTTGCTGTCAGAAAGATATATTTCCTTTGATACACACAGATGTTGACAAAAAATTATAGTATAGAGTCTTGGTATATTTTGCTATAGGTAGATTGACACCAGTGTCATTAAAAGCTCATTTCATTAAATAATAGAAGTAAATTCTCTGTTCATGAGGTTTATGTTTCCTGCTCAAGGCTTCTTCTTATTTTTAAATTATTTTTAAATAAAGGTAAAGTCATACTTCATTCTTCCTCTTTAGAGAGTCTCTACCTCTTTAGTGCTAGACTTTTTACAGTACAACAATACATAATTCTATAACTAGTAATTCTAAAGAAACTTCAGTATGTAGTAGAAGTATATTACATACAATATAATGTGACTGGGTAATGCTCAAATTGCAGTTTATCACATTCAAAAAAGTCAAATAGTCACCTTCACTGTAATCAGGAATCATGGTGGCACTTACTTGACTTAGGAGCTATGAATGACTCCTGTTTCATCTCTCTGCAAATTACTAAACAGCAGCATGGTGTTTATAAATGTGAAAGAAAAGGGAAACAGCTCCAAAATATTTATACAACTAAAAAGAGCCCATTGTTCTAAATCATAAAACTGCCAAAAAGGTAAATTGTGCAGCTGAAAATGAATTTATTAAAAGAAGATGAAAGATTAGGTTTTTCAAACCCTCCAACAGAGGCACTAAATCAAATCCCAAAACTTCAGTAGTAGATATTAGATGTCAAACTTACCGCTCACACATTTATCTCCCCACTCTCTCAGTATAGCTTGGCTCAAAGCTGAGAAGAAAAAGTCAGCTGTAATTAAGATGTAAAGACAAAGTCCTCCTTCTCTCTGTCTCTCTCTCTCCCACACATACAAACAGAGTCTTTTAAGTTCATGTGTGTGAGACTTGAACTTTATGATGGGAATTTTTTTTTTTTTGGAAAGGCAGGAGTTGGTCACAGTAACCAAGTCACATGGGAAACTAATCCATTATGTTTTCACTGTTTCTAAAGGGTATTTAGGTGCTCTTGCTGAAATTATAAGTGATACAGGTTTTTTTATATCTTCCCCATGGTACTCAGTTTACTGTGCTCCCCTTTGAGGTCCAAATTAACTAAGTCAACATTGTGTCAGATTGTCCCATGTCTATTTCAGAAGAGTGATTTGTAGGTCCTAGGCTCCCACATGATTAAGAGGTCAGAAAGCGGGGGGGGGGGGGGAATCATACTAAATGATAAAAACAGCCTCAAAACCACAAGCCTAACATTCTTCTTGGTGTGCTACCATCCATAACATCCACACTGTAGAGGGGCTTACAGGGTGCAACCTGAACTGTGACACCTTTGAACCCTCTGTCCCACCAACCTGGGGTTCCCTCTGATTGTGTGATGCTGTGACAAGCTACAAACCTCTGGCAGGTACTGCACTTACACAGACATCCACAGGCAGGGACACCTCCAACTGCTTCTACCAGCCACTTATGAACCAACAATAGAGCGGCTCCAGCCAATTCCCCCTGCTCTCCAGACTTGCATCCCCAGAATATACCATCTTACCCTGATCAGAAGCCGGACCAGTGTAAGTTCATTACCCAGTCCACCACTCCATCAATGTGGAGAGGACACACATTAGCTTTTGTACACTGAGGTAAGATTTCTCAAGCACTTCAACCAAAACACACTGTTTTAGGTAAAATATAAAACAGATGCATAAACTTGAGAAAGATAGATTTTAAGTGAGATCAAAGTTGGTTACCTAAGAAATTAAATTAAATGTGCAATCGGAGTTCTATAAACTAAACAGGATTTGAATCAAGCAGTGCCTCACCCTGACAAATGCCACAAACAGGTCACAAATCTTCAATAGACAGACTGGAACTCTCCTCCAGGCTGGGACTACTCACCCCAGTTCAAAATCTTTGTCCTTCAGATGTCTTTCCAGGTGTTGAGTTGCGGAGGGAGTGAGATTTCTTCCAGTTTGCTGGAAAGATCTTTTGCTATGATGTGGGTCAAACAGTCTCCACTGTCCACATGCCCTCTATGAGAAGTGTCCATTGTATACAGTTCCTTGGATACTGGAACCTCTTTATTGGGCCATCAGCATGTCTGGTTACTCTATTCTTGTACCTGAAAGACTAGTTGTGCGTGTCCCGACCTCACCACATATTTCAGTAAAAACACACATAGCAAAACTTCATAACTCCACATACAATGCCAGCCCATACAAACCAAGAAGATATTAATTATCAGAGAGTAGCCGTGTTAGTCTGGATCTGTAAAAGCAGCAGAGAATCCTGTGGCACCTTATGGACTAACAAATGTTTTGGAGCATGAGCTTTAGTGGGTGAATACCCACTTCGTCAGATGATGTGGGTATTCACCCACGAAAGCTCATGCTCCAAAACGTCTGTTAGTCTATAAGGTGCCACAGGATTCTTTGCTGCTTTTACAAGATATTAATGTTCAATAGATCAAGACTTTTAAAATGATACCTTCCAAGGCATACTTTGTGCAAAACATATCATGATCACATCACTATGGTGAATATGGGGGTGCTACTCTGAGGTACAGAGTGCCACACACCATCTGGAAACATGCAGAAGGTTTTCCAAAGATCTGCAAAATACATAGATGGCACGGGGTTAGTAGAAAGCTAAACTGCTACATATAACTCCCTGGAAAAGCAAAATTACGTCCTCCACAGATGACATCCTGCAATCCCTAAGAAAGTCAAACTCCCTCTAACTTCAATGCAAGACTAACCCAATGAATAAGGACTATAAAACTGGGTCACTAAATGAGTAATTGTGGCTGTGGGTAGTAATCTTTTATCAGAAGAAATTTGCACCTCAGTTTGGGTGATATTAACATGTTTGTGGTTTCATAACCATAAGTGGAACATTTGCAAATAAAGGAGCATGGAGGCTGCATGTGAGATTGCAACAGTTTGAAAAAGCATTTTTATTTGTTTTGGGTATAGACCAGGGGTTGGCAACCTTTCAGAAGTGCTGTGCCGAGTCTTCATTTATTCACTCTGATTTAAGGTTTCGCGTGCCTGTAATACATTTTAACATTTTTAGAAGGTCTCTTTCTATAAGTCTGTGATATATAACTAAACTATTGTTGTGCTTAACTAAATAAGGTTTTTAAAATGTTTAAGAAACTTCTTTTAAAATTAAATTAAAATGCAGAGCCCCTTGGACCAGTGACTGGGAAGTGTGAGTGCCGCTGAAAATCTGCTCGCGTGCTGCCTTCGGCACCCGTGTCATAGGTTGCCTACCCCGGTATAGACCATAGAATTTAGAGATGGAAGAGACTTATTAAGGTCACCTATTCTAGATATTCAGTCTAGCTTCTCTCTTCCTTAGCTTAACCCCTTTGCTTCTAGTTAGAGCCATTTATTTTTATTAAATAATTCCTCTTCTTCCAAATGTGTAGTCTTAGAAGGATGTGATTTTTCCTCCATAAGAGTATTAGCACTTAGCTATTGGCACTGCTAGTGACTACTCATGTTTCTCCCTCCCCCTCACCATTATTGGATAGAATGCTAACTTTTGCAAAATGACGTCCTCTGAGGTCACTCCAGAAGACTTGGGATCACCACAGGCCAGAGCAACCCCACTATTGAAAAGGGTGTAAGAGCTCCAGATATATCAATTTAAGAGGAATTGCAAGAATATGTACTTTGAGCTCCTCAAGAACAAAGAACTTCTGAAGGAGGTCGGGGATGGGCAAAAGGACAGACATAGATAAAGGCTAAATTTTATCTTTTTATGGTCACTGTAAATACCATTTGGTACACTGTGAATTAGCCACACTCCACAGTCTGCTTCTCTCTAGCAAGTCTAATTGTATTTACATTGTTACATTGTTCCCTATACACAAATGAACGGAATATTTTATTGAGAAACTTCTGAATTGTGTTGTAATTTTTATTCCATTTTGTAATCGTGCACAGAATTGAATGCAAGCTATTATTAAATTTGCCAAAAATCAGAATTAGTCTTTTACTGTAATACTCAGCAATGAGCTGGATATTTTGAATGTGACAACGTTTGGTACAGGTTTTATGAGCTAATATTTCTGCACAGACAAGGGCTAGGTTTAATGCAACTGAGGCAATGTCCTGTATTCTGGGGATGCATCTGTGGCCACCCTAAATACCACCTAGTTGCCTAAATGCTGCTCAGCCTTCTCTGCCAATGCATAAATCCTAAGGTGAAGAGCAACAGGTCTTCACTAGCCAAGTATCCTCTCCTCATGTAGATGGGAACTCTTCCATTGTGGTGGCTACTGCATCCCTGCTACTGTAGTAGTAGGTACAGGGTAACGTCTTGATATTCCATGATAGTCAGGAATATAGAAGGGAATTCTCATCCCTGATTATTGTGCAGAGGAAGTTCTGAAACTACCTGTTGACTTGGATTTTGCTGCAAGTTGCCACAACAGCGGAGTGGATTTGGTCCTCAGGGAGGTTTTTACATGCTAAAATACTTAATTTTAGTTTTATTACACACTTCTGATCGTCATGTCTATCATGGTTTTAGATGGTGATGCTCCAAGTAAAGTGTAGTTGAGCCATAATGAGGTATTAGCAAACAGAATCACTCATTCCTTTTCTATCATCTAAAACTTGCTCAACTGTAGTGTGCTTTAGTGGAGCTACATTCTATTCTATATGTGTTATGGTGAGGAGCTGGATGACTATATGTGTTTGCACTAATGTAATGGCTATTATAAGTTTTCCTATGTAAATTTATAAACTGAAAATAGGGCAGTCTCTGGAGGATTTGAGTTAATCAAAATCAAATAAAATTATTAAACATATTATCATGAGATTAATTATGTCTAAAGTTGCCTGAGAAAAGTGTTCTGATGTCACAAAAGATCAGAACCATCACTTAGCATGCATAAACTTGAAAATATGTATGAAAAGAAACTGGTATCCTTTAAAATGTTATACATTAAAGAGATTAGAGAAATAGGTGCAAGTTTACTTCCAAGAGGTAACTTTATATGCAAATCAAAATAGGATAGAATGACTTATCTATACTGTGAGGGTAGTAAGGAGGAGGACTGCAGCATTTTGCAGCATGTAACATGCCAGCTGTTGAATTGAAAGGCATGTCATATAGCTGCCTTTCAGCTTTGGCATCAATGACACAGCACATCATGGTTACATGCCACAGCTACTATGCAGGCATGTGGCAGTCTTTATATTTTGACATGCATACTATAAAATTTTGCAATTCCTATCGATTTCTTTTTGAGCCTATTTCTTTGAGGTCAGCAAACATGACATTTCAGGATCCAGCAAAAGAATTAGGAATATTTGACCTATTTGTCATATGTGAAATTTCTGCAAAATATGGCCTAGGGTTTTTTGGATTAGCTATTGGGAGATTAGTCCTTGAGCAGAAAAACACGTTTGCTTCAGATAGTGCTACACTGATTGCCATTGAATAATAAAACATTTGTTAACACAGATCTCATGCAGTTACATTTCTTTCTTATTCTTAGGAGAGAGAGGAAAACTGTGGTATCTTGGACACCAGTGAGTGGTGTTAGCAAACAACGAAGGCTTAGACTTTTGGTGTAGCTGAGAAGACAGATGGGGAGCAAACGACTCTAAGCTACCTTTCTACTCCTCTAATTCTGGGCTGGCCAAGGGCCAAAAATGTCTCCAGTGTAATTAAATAGCCTTAGGGCTGCTCTAAGTTGCATTCCCAGAGGCCTAGGATCTGGTAAGAGCTGTGCATTCTGACCTGTCTCCTCCCACCTCTAGCGCATCTCCTCCCTGTCTCCTCACCTCTCACATAACCCTTCAGAGGAGAGAGGAGAGGATGGGTAGTACAGCAGGATGGTAACTTTGCATTATTTGAAGATCCTCTTGCATTAGAGGAATCCTCAGCTGTGAACACTGCGTTCCTTATCAAGAAGATGGCCATAATTTCAGGTAATGAACTGACTAGGAAGCACATTCTATGCTTGGCAGCCAGAATTATACATGCTCAATGAGCAAAACCTGGTTAATATTTTTTTATTTTTTAGAGCTAGTTAATTTTTTTTGTCATCCCTTAAGTACCTGCAGCAAGTTACTCAAATGAATAGTCTCAATGAACCCAACAATGTGTCTGAAGTACTGACATGTTGTAAGTGTTCGCAGGTTTGTAACATAGGGCATTTAAACAGATTTGCTGGCTAATGTCACACCCTTGCAAATCTGCTTTTATGAAAACATAATGAAATTCCAATTAAATCCCTTATCATAATGGCAGGAGCCATGCTGAACTTCACCCTGATATGGACGTGCATAGGTGGGATATTTTTTAAAATCAACTCAGCTAAATGGAAATACAGTATGTACCCTTCAGAGGTACCAAGGTCAGCAAGAGCTCTAGTAATCTGCTAGATCAGTGCCAGATTCACAAGGGAAAAACATCTAGAGGCACTGTTAGAGGGACCAACACGGCTACAACAACACTGCAAAGAGGCATTACAGTTCACATTTTTATAATGGCAATCAAATGCCAAGCTTCATTACAGCAAAAAAAAATTAGTGTTTCTAATGTGGCTTAGCTTAGAATCTGACATACAGCTGAAAATGAATTCACACACACATATACCTAACAATTTAGCCATCATTCAAATTACACATACATCCTTTCACATATGAAGAAACAGTCCAGAGTCTTGCATGCGACATGTGGAGAATAAACATCACCACAAGTTTGGAGGAAAAAGTTTTGAAGGGGAGGAGCTGGCCTGAAGAATTAGAACAGAATTTGGTCTTCTGTAGCACTGTCCTTACTGAAGGGTTTAAAAAAAGCAATGAGTTACTCACACAGTTATGCAGAATCCCCCATTTTTGTTTGAACAAAGTTCTTCTGGTGAAATACACATTTTGTGCCTGAATTGGATCATGGTGCACTGTCACCATTTAATTGGCAAAAATAGTGATATTTGTCTTCAACGTCCCTTCATTTTTTGTGAGCATAAAATTCCACAACAGCCAGGCCCAGGAGACATTCTGTACTTCATTAACCAGGCTGGAAAACTATTGCAAACACATTAATTGTGGGGGAAGGAGCACATCAAATATTACAAGGCTCACAAATTCATGAGAGCTGGCAACACAATGCACGACCCTTAGCAGCTGTCTACCACAGGAGTTCAACTTAGTCTTCAAGCAGTGATGACATATTCCCATTCAGCAGAATATGAAGCCTACAACTTCTACATTCCATTGGAATAGATGGAACACAATGCAGCTAAACGCTCTCTTCTGGTGAGCTGTCTTTTTGAACGGAGGTTGGAATAGTTGCTGGAATATCCCTGGAACAATACCAGCTGAAAGGCTATCCCAGCATGCCCTGTCAGGGAATTGTAGGCTTCAAAAAGGGCAAGGTACAATCCTAGAAAGAGGCCTTCACAGAAGGAGTTTTATTTATTTAGAGACAGGCTTACAAATCCACCCACTCTGGGCCAGGTTCATTTCTGCTCCCAAGCTGAGCATGATGCAAGTGCCAGGGCTCTAGAGAGATGTAGCAAGGATACAAAGGTTGCTTCATGCCACGTTTGCCCCTCTCCTACTTTAGGAGTGGCTGGGGTTCAATATGTTCCTGGGTGTAGTTTAGAGTAACTACAGGACTGCCCTAACTTGCACCCATCTGTCTATAGCCCATTGCTGCAGCCACATTCCATTTCCCTGGGAAAGCTTCTGACACATCTGTATTGCAACAGCTACTATAAAACTTAGCATAGAGCTGTTAAGACAGTTCTACATCATCCAGAGACTCCTCTTACTCTCAGGGATTTCCCCAGCTGCTGGACTGCTGGCTTTATGGCTCCTTTATGTTGGCAAATGAGATGCAAAGAAGTCACAGCCCCATATTTGTCTTCTAACAGTTAGGTAAAATGTGTAAGAGATGATGGGAAAGAGAGTTAAAGGCAATGTCTGTCACCTTTTCAGAGTAACTGCACCTGTATTTTCTCCTCCATAGTCCCTCAAGGACACTCAAAGTTTTCTGGCTCCCAGCCATCACCTCTTCCCAGCGTAAACCCAAGTCTCACTCCTTCTGACCAGGAATTTAAAGACTCCCTGCCTTATACTGCAATAACCTCAGCAAGCCAGTCTGTCTAAAAGGCCAGTACCTGTAGTTTGCTTTCTCTCCATGTCTATGACCAGTGTATTGCCTGTGCTCACAAGTTACCACATAGTTCTTTCTAAGCAAGCACATTTATCCTTAAGGTTAAAGCATTACAGAGAAAGCATATAGAAACAATAAAAGAACCTATACATGTGCTAAAAAGATTACCAGAGATCACTCCAACTTCGAGCTCTGAAAGGTGTCACTCCTTCATACCCCACATCTAGGTTTTCCTTGTGGTTATAAGTTCATATCAGTGTTTAGAGCAGGAACCAGGACAACTAAGCCAAGTCAGTTAAAGCTTAGGTTATTTATCCAGAAGTCCTTTGTCTGTTAGCCTACAGAGAATCATGTATGAGCCAGCATATAACAGCCCTCTCGGAGTTGTTATAACCTGAGTGATTTGCCTAAATAATCCCCTACTGTTTTCACTTCCTGGAGAAGCTGTGGCAACCCTCCCCCTAAATGGACTGCATAAAATCCCTGGACCATAAGAATACATAAACCATTCACACACTTAATATACAGATAGTGCAGGAAGTTGCCCTATCACGATGTCATCAATCACAATTTTTCACAAAAGTTTCTGATATTTTTAAAGCAATAAAAGGGAATTTTGCAGAGCTTTACTTTTTAAAGTCCTCTGGGAAACCTGGAGGATAAAAGTCACTGTGTAAATCCAGACTTGCTGCCTTTCTTTTGGACAAGTTACTTTTCTTTAATAGTTTTATAATCCACTTCAATAAATCAATGGGTAGACCCCCACCATTTTCTGTGCAGAGTTATTGTGAATGACCATCAAATTCTCGAAGATGACATAATTGGAATGAAGGGACTACATTCTCCTTTTTTGCTAAAATTAGGAAATTTCACAGTGGGAAAAAAATCAGCTATAAGTGAGCCAGAAGAAAAATGCACACCAAAATCATTAGATTATATATACCATACTTTTGCTATAATTTAATCATGAAGTTCAACAGCCATTATAAACAACTTAACTATATCTTTGCAGTTTATATATTGTTCAATTCTTCAGTCACACATTACATATATAATGTATAGATGAGCGGTTCTTGATAGCTATAAAACTGAAGAATTTCAGAACTATTCAAAAAAAATTTCAGAACTACTGAGCTACTTATCAGACACAGTCATTTTTGGCTCAAGAGGTGCAAAACTTCTTGGTTTTAGTAGTGCACAGAACACTTACTGTCATGTTCTCCTCATTGCTAAATTATATGAAGTGGTGAGGTTTGTTGAATGATCCTGTGGCAACGCACAGGTTGGGCGTTAGGAGATGTATGTTTGATTCCTACCTCTGCCAAAGATTTGCTCTGTGTCCAGGGGCAAGGAACTTAACTTCACTTTTCCTACTTTTCTCTTTAAATAGAAACGGGGTAATATTATCTGTCTACCCACAGAAGTGTTATGAGGCTTAAAAGTACCTTAAGAAGGAAAATGCTATGAAAAAGAAAACATTATTATTACCTCTTCAGTTGTTCCACTCCTACCTATTGACCACCAGTAAAGATTTGATCAGGGTGCCATTTCTGTTTGTTGGGAAGAGGAATAAAACTCAGCTTGAAGATTCTCTCAAGTGAACTATGCTAACAAATAAAGACTTCATCAGTAGATTCCAGAGATGCAAGGAATCCCATAATCCAATAATTTACATTCACTTTTAATCAGGACACCCGTCACCTCTCACAGATAGATTCCACAAGGGATATTAGTTATTCCAGCTAAGCCCCCTCTCCCACCATCAACTCTTGAAGCATTTTTCCTAGGCAAAACCTTCACTCTGAATAACAGTTACACTCAGAAATGAATGCCAGTACTGGGAAGATGAGCTTGGCATCTGGATACTTATAGCTGCCAGGTGTATCCTATGTATGACCACAGCTGTTCACAGTGATAACTGAAGAAAAAAGAGGAAGCGTGAGAGAGATAGGCATTAGGAACCAGCAAGAAGCAATGCTATGTTATTATTTTAATTACATGGGGGTGCTGATTTGCTTTGTAAATTGCAAAGCTACATTGTTGCTGAAAGTCCAAGATATGCATGGAAAGACACTCTGGATGTAAGTTTTCAATAGAAGTGGAGGCTGCCAACAAGAGGGCTGTTTAGACATTCCAAACAGAGGAGGAGAAGAGAACAGTGATGACTTCTTCCTATAATTTTGGAAGACCTAGATCCACCTCCACCAAGTTAACTAAGCCACAAGAATAAAAGACACAGGAAGGGAAGCAGAAAGCTGTAAAATCACATTCCTAGGGTATGTGCCATAATAACTTAACACAGATCACTTTGTCATAAAAAAAAAGATTTTTTTAAACACAGGAGGGGGTTTAAAAGAATATACAAATACGTAATGTTTAAAGTTCCCCTCCCCCCAGTGCCATAAAACAATAGTAAATGTAGTACATGCCTGGGGCCTGATTTGAAGAAAAAGAATAGCATTATGTTGGGTTGTTCTGCATGTTCTTGCCATTGTTTGGGCATTTTACTGTTGATTTACAGAATACCAACCAAATATGTATCAGGAAAATATGCATGCTGGCCATAGGCAAGGTATTAGGGAACAATCTTTGTCCCAGTGCAGTGGCTCTTTACATGACCAGAACAAAAACACGCTCATAACTTTAGTCCCCTTAGTTTCAATATGCACTAATTCTACTAGCAACCCAGAACAATCAGAAACTTAATTCTTTTATACAAATATGACTAGACACAGAGATGTTACAAAAACAGCCCTAACCATGCAATATGATCTATGTGGGATGAGACTTGTGCCCACACCAACTCCCACTGAAGAGTCCGCAGATCCAATGGTAAGTTTGAGGCCTTATTCACATTGCATAGTATTAATATTTTCAGTGTATATTTCCAATAATCACATTCCACTTGCAGTTCAAATACTGATGCAGCATCCCTTTGCTTGCAGGGGAAAGCTGATCCAGAATTAATCACTTGTTCATAAGGGACCATTTAGTGTCCCTAAACCCTCTCACAATGATCTTCTTATGATCTTCTTGAACTTGGACATACCTGTGACCATCAATTTAATTAATTTTTCAACATTAAATACAGGACCATCACAGAATTATAGCATTGTCCAAAGTGAACCTACTAGGGTAAATTTATAGCACACCTGCTGAGGATGTATGTTAAAGGGAGCAGTACATGTGAGGAGAGAAAGAATGGTCTTGTGGTTAAAACACTGGAGATCTGGAAGTCAACAGATTTAAGACCCAGCTCTGTGACAGACTTCATATGTGTCCCCGGGCAAGTAACTTAATCTCTTTGAATCAGTTCCCCATCTGTAAAATGGAAATGATAAAACCAAGGATAGAAGAAAAGAAGTTTTTTCTCTTTACAGTGTAAGTGTTTGGGGCAGGAACTGTTTCTCACTGTGCATACTATGCCCAGGGCCGGTGTAAAGAAGTTTCGCGCCCTAGGCGAAACTTCCACCTTGCACCCCCCACCCAGCTAACCCCGCCCCCCATGGCAGCTAACTCAGCTCCTCACCCTGCGAGCCCCCCCCAGCAGCTACCCCCCCTCATGACAGCTAACGTCTCTCCACCCCGTCCCCCCACGGCAACTAACCCCGCCTGGGGAGACTCCCTCGTCCCCCCACGGCAGCTAACCCCACCCGAGGAGACTCTTCCCCATCCCTTCATGGCAGCTAACCCTGCCTGGGGAAACTCCCCCCACGGAAGCTAACACTGCCTGGGTTTTCCCCCATCCAGCTCACCTCAGCTCCTCTTCCTCCACTGAGCAGGCCGGTGCTGCTCTAAATCTCTTCCCTGCCCAGGCTTGTGGCGCTGATTGGAGGAGACTTAGAGCAGGGCTGTGTGCTCAGCGGAGGAGGCAGAGTGGAGGTGAGCTGGGGCGGGGAGCTGTTCCCCTGTGCGCCCCCCCTGCCAGTTACTGCGGGCAGCCCTCCCCACACCCCCCACACCCAGCTCACCTCCACCTCCTCGCCTGAGGGGACTTTTAGGTGCCCCCAATCACTAGGTGCCCTAGGCGGCTGCCTAGTTTGCCTAAATGGTTGCACCGGCCCTGACTGCCTAGCATACCAGAGCCCCATTCGTGGTTGGGGACTCTAGGTATTTATTATACTGTAGCACCTTTTAACAATATAACACATTACCCAGTTTCTTTTTACTCAAAAGCTACTTGATTTACTGCCCAATGTGTGGTTTGTTTTAAACAGGAAATACAACAGGTTAAGAGTTTAAAAACAAAACAAGCCCATCAATTTTGTCTCCCTATCCATATTTACACAGCAAATACTACAACAAACCGGTGGCCAGGTGATTAGCTACTATGTTTCATTTGTAACTATCACGGGTGACAGAAGAGCCCTCCTGCCTTTTCCTCATTGTCGTCCTACTCCTATTTTGTGAATGGCAAGCTCACCTCCAGGTATATCCTGCAGATAACATGTGTTTGCTCATTAATGAAAGTCAGTTTCTTAACATTAGTCCTAACAGGTGAATCCTTCAGTCAGTGACTGCCACCTCAGCACTGGAAAAAAAAAGCTTAGATTAAGTGCTTGAGGGTGAGCAGCTATGTTGTTACACCTGAAGAATGTTCAGAACTGGCTGTATCTGCCTCTGGTATTTATAATGCTGTAGGGGATAACAGCTGCTGCACATAGTTCTTGACCATTTAAGATTCAGGACTGGCATTTTCTTTTTTGGTCACTTTGGGTATAGAAGGCTTTCCCTGTCTCTATTAGGCCTCAATAGACCTCTTCCTTCAATTCCCTCCTTATAACATATCCCTTCCTCAGCTCCTACAAGCTGCAGTTCTCCCTTCTGAGAAATATAAGAAAAAAAAGAAAAAAAAATGGTGAATAAAAATAATGTAACTACTAGAGCCAGATGAAAATTTTCTAACTGAACAGTTTTTCCATCAAAGAGTGCTGATTTGACAAATTTAAAACATTTTATGGAAACAGATTTTGTCAAAATTAACAAAATGTTTATATAAGATTGAAAAATTTCATTTTGGCTATTGAAATGAAGCATTTCATTAAGATGAAAATTAAATAAATATTTCATTTTGTGAAAAATTCCAAGACTGACTTTTATCCCAATTCAGGATGAAACCAAGTTTTGAGATCTCAGAATTTCAGGATGGAAATTCTGAATTTTAACCGGTCCCAGTAACTACTATGCCATGTTCTAAACCTATCCATTCAATCTCACAGAATTTCATTATATCCCTTTTTTTCACTCTCCATTTATATGGGCCCAGATGTTCAGAAGTGCTGAGCACCAACATCTCTCACTGACTTCAGCTGATGTTGTATATGCTTTCACCCTCAAAAGACCCTCTTAGCCTCCTTGTTTCCCTCTTTGGTACTACTCACCAGAAGACTTACTACTGCCCAGAGGAGGTGTCATAAACAGATAGTTAACGGTTAATGCCTCTTTTACCTGCAAAGGGTTAAGAAGTTCACCTAGCCTAGCTGACACTTGACCAGAGGAACCAATGGGGGAACGAGATGTTTTAAAAGGAAGGAGGGAAGTTTCTTTTGTTTAGAGTCAGTTTCAGCAGGAGTGAAAAAGATCAAGGAACCAGCCTCTTATCACAGTAGTGAGTTTAGAAAAGAATAAATAGGTTTATGTTTATTTTCTTTTGTAACTTGTCTTTGTGCAATTAGGGGAGTAATCAAATTTGGGTATTCTTGTGTGTACTAAGGTTTTTGCCCAGGGGAACATCCTGTGTTTTAAATCTGTTGTCTGTGAGATCAGCTTGTATGCTGTCTCCCAGAGAATTTTTTCTTTTACCTTTCTTTTCTTTAATTAAAAGCCTTCTTTTTAAGAATCTGATTGATTTTTCCCGTTTTTTAGATCCAAGGGAATTGGATCTGGACTCACCAGGGAATTGGTGGAGGAGTCACTCAAGGCTACCCAGGGAGGGGAAGGGTTTTGCGGTGAAGACTGAGTTTTCCAGATGACTCAGACATCTGGATGGTAGCAGCGAGACCAGATCTAAGCTGGTAGTTAAGCTTAGAGGTGTTCATTGAGGTCCCCATATCTGTACCCTAAAGTTCAGAGTGGGGGTGAGACCTATGATAGAAGGAAAGAACTGTAGAGCAGTGCCTGCTCCTACAGATATGGTATGGATTAATACCATGTATGAGAAGCATACATGCTGCCATTGCTACCGTATACTGATAAACAATATCTGCCCTGATTTTTCCTCTTTCCCTTTATTTTACCTAGTGCATCCTGTCTCTTTTCCTTTATTTCATTAGATTATTTTCTCATTCATTGGCATTTAAAATCCAAAATAAACAAACACTGGCTGCTCTTATCAACTAGGTGCCCTAGCACTACTGCTGGCTTGCCATTTCACTGTCAGAGTCACTGCTTTTATCTCCATATTGTCTGCTCATCTAGTCTGTTGCTCTTGTTCTTCCATCCCCTCTCTGCCCACATCTGAAATTAACGAAGTTTCATCAAGTTGTAGCCTGTTGCAGTACTAGCTAAGTAGATTTCACCTCATTAATTATCTGAGGGAAATTTCTCAACCCACAATCCCACACCCACCCTCTCTCCCAGTTTAAAGAAGTTTTGAAAAGAACATATGCAGCTAAATTGCTGTGTTCAGTAATTTTTTAAAATATGAAAGCTGCTAAAATATTATTAAAAATAGGGTCACTATTGTTCTTCCTGCTCATTATTCATTGCTCTTAAATATTCCCCTTTATCCCAAGTTAAAAGAGACAAGGCAATTTTGTTCCAAATGTGTTTGAAAGCAGAAAGACATAAGAAGCTTTAAATAGTCTAATGTCAGGAAACAAAATTACATTTCTATATTTATTTTTAAAAACAATAGCACACATTAAATACAGTGACATCTTCTAAAGGTCATTCATCTGGCTTCCCCTTAAACCAGGGAACGTTGTTTCCCATCTTGCTGCTTGATGACAATCTGGTTGGCCATCACCCCATTTCACTGGAAGCTGCTAGAGCTGATCAGTGGTGTCATCAGCTATGACTTTTATTGCTGCTGCATAGCAAACTTAGCAATAAAGAAAACTGTAAATTCAGGATTTATTCTTTGCAGGGGTGTACCTCATGCTTGGAAGACTAATGAAGAATTCTTGGTCCATTGTTTATTAAAGACACATCTGTCCTATGGCATTTTAATTGTAAATCCACTCTTTGACATCCTAACTAATGGTTCCTGCTAAATTAATAAAAGTGACATATTAACTTTAAATCCCAGATAAGGTAAAGATTGCTGTTTTAATATCTCATCCATATTCTTTATCTTTCTACAGGGGCTTTCAGGCCAGTAGTTTTAATAACATGCATGAATGAAGATGCTCTTTTTTAACTCAAATGGTGGCAAAGAGTTTTTCCTTTATATTAGCAGACAATCAATTCCAATAGCTTTTTAATGCTTTCTTAAAGAATCAATTTTGAAGCAGAAGCTCTTCAGGGGACCCTCAAACTTCTTCACAGCCAGTCTCCTAATTTTCTATTACAATGCAATCTAAAGCAGCTACAAAATAATGCAGATAATGTTTGCTGGGTAATGATTTCCAATTTCCCCATTCCATGTACCCTGTTATTAGAAGGATCATCTTGGTTGTGTAAATTAATTTTCAATTCACTTCAGGGGAACATTACAATGATTTATTCAGCACTAGTGCTGAAGAAAGCATTGGGAGGATTTTAGCAATCCAAGAAACAAAAATCAATTTGTTCTGATTATCAGCATGTTAAAAAATAAAGAAGACAAAAGGTTCACTAGAATACACTGGGGCTTAGCATGCATGATAGAAAAGCATGTGATGTGGTACTGGGTGTCATGATTTTGCTCCATGTTTTGGGGCTGTGGAGGGAGGGAGCCAGCATATTCTATGATTTTTTATACAGTATTTTCAGAAGCAGGTCAACTTTTCAATCGCTAAAGCCATCTTTCTCCAGTCAGTAATAGAGGTGATACTCACTCCAAGTTAGAATCAAGGAGAACATTTCATAATTATGGTGTCATTTGTAATGACAGGTGAGAACCTGGGAGAATCCACAGGCCTAGAGTACTAGACATAATCAAAATATTTAGTATCCATTACCCACTGAGACCACTGGATCCATATCTTCCAAGAACTTTAGACATACTAAGTAGCTGTGGTCAGAATGCCTGCTTATTTAAGTGCAGTATCACTTAAAGGTCAGTGTAAGTAATAAGGATATCTGTGCTACTGCAGCATATTCTCATGCCTAACATTATAGTTTATAGGCTACACTTTTCTCCTCCTATGAACGTTTTCAATTTAAAGCATTTTGTCATCCCAAATTGGGCTGAAAAGTCAAAATCTTTTACATCTGTGTGAACTGAAAATTGAAAAAAAAAAGTTGAGATGAGTTGAAACGTTTTGTTTTGATGATTTATATTTTTTAATGTTTGACTATAATTAGCTGAAATCTAAAAACCCTCCAAACTTTTTTTTCATTCAGAAAATGTTGAAATGAAATATTTCAATTTGAAAACTTTTTTTTTTCCAAATTGAACAATTGATCAAAAACCAACCCTTTACTGTACAGTTTTGGATTTGATGAATCAGAATTTTTCAATGAAAAAAACCATTTCACTAAAAAAAAATTTCAGGTTTGTGGTACTACATTGTCATATGAAGAATTGCTATTTTGTGTTGTAGTAAGTGCAGGATGATACCTAAACCATAATGGCACCATTCACTATAAAAAACTCTGGAAAAACAACTGATCGGGGACCTGATTTTTTTTAAAATACCTCTGACTTACTACTAGCAAACATTAGGGTGGGATTAGAATGTTCAGCAGTGGCCTAACTGTCCTTTTTATGTCAAAGGGAATTTTACTGTTGATGTCAAAGAGCAGACAGGCCAGCACTGCACTTTTTGAAAATCCTATCCCTAGAAACCAGTTCTTCCACTCATTCTTCCATTGTGTCGTGCCTTATTCCATGAGCATCCCCTTTTGTTTCACGAGCATGAGTAGAGAGTCAGAAACTGGCCCACAATTCATTACACAAACTTTTATATCTTTCAAAAACAAAACTCTAGACAGGTAAGAGATGGTAGTTAGGGATCTGAACTGGTGTTATTTACTACAAAGATGGCAGGGAGCAGAGAGGAAAAACTGAACACTGATGCAACTGGAAAAATTCGCAAACAGTATTGTGTAAGGTTGCAATCCAATGTCATTCCCCCAAGTTGTCTAAAATTCAGGACTGGCTCCAGGTACCTGCGCAGCAAGCAGACGCTTGGGGTGGCCAATGGAAAGGGGCAGCATGTCTGGCTCTTTGGTGGCGGATCCCTCAGCCCCTCTCGGAGGGAAGGACCTGCCACCGAATTACTGCCTGCCCTGCTAAAATCATTATAGAAAAAGATGTTAGACTCTTCCCAAGAGGCCTTGTATCACTGTAACAATAAATCAAACACAAGAAACAAATTGGCTAGTGATTCATTAGGGGCCAAATTCAATTGTTTCACAAGTTTTGTTTCACTGCTATCTTTAAAAATGTGTTTTTGTACTAATATTGGTAAACAGAATCAATAGTCTAAATATATAATACTCTATAATTGTACAGCTCTTTTGATCTGAGGATCTCAATGTAGTTTATGAGGGCAGATAGCTATTACCTCCTGTTGAGGAAAGGACAATTGAGGCACAGAGAATTAAAGTGACATGACTAGCATCAGACAGTGTAATGGCAGAGTCAGAAATAGAATCTAAATCCCCAACAAAATGCTCCAAATAGTGGAGAACTCTGACTACTACTGTCACTTCAACTGTCATGTTGCTCTCCCCCTACGAATCCTCAGTATTGTGTATCCACGCCATTGTTGATAGACAAGCAAAATACTGTAGTATAAATTATCTTACTTGATAGCCTGTATGGGATTGAGATTCCTATTGTAACTGTAAATTAGTCAAGTAGGTTGGATTCATTTCATTGTTCTGTCTTTTCTCAGTAGTGTCAGCCAACTCAAGATGTAATTTTTGGTTAGACAAGACGAAAAAAGATATGTTATAGTCTAGTGCCTTCATTGATAGCAAGAGGGTTAAAGTAAAGGGAAATAGGACAGTTGATTTCTGCTTAAAGGAGAAGAGCTCCTTTTCCTTTCCTGGGCTAAAATCAACAGCACTTCTTCGCAGCTTCCCTTCCTGCTTGGTTGATGCTTCAGACTCCTTTCTTTAATCTACTTTAACCACATGTTTAGCTAGGTTATCCAAATGAAGCCGCCCTTCTCCTGTACTGCCTGCCAGTATCTATGAAGAGCTGAAGGAAAATCTGTCCTCAATGAGAAGTTATATAAACATATCCTCAGTCCTCAATCCCTCCATCCTCACCCTCCTGTAATTTCTTTTCCATTCATGTCAGCAAAAGGAAAAACTATTTTTTAAATGCTTATCCAAAATTGGGCAGGGATCACATTTTTAAATATCACAATGCTATTGTAAGCAGCACAGTACATTACAGGCTAAAAAACTGCAGATTATGTCAACCTTCAGTAGGTATGGATGATATTAAAAGTAAAGTTCCCCCCTTGCACCCAAAAAGCCATTAGCAAGGTTGTCAAAAAGAAGAGCCTATCAGGATTTCAAATAAAGGAAATGAAATATCCATTTATGACTACTTATCTCCCAGATCCTCTCTGCATCTTAAGCAGAAAATGATATATACTGACTTCAGAAACACAATTACCAATTTCAGCATCTCTGCTGTAGGAAAATACCAAGGACTATGTACAACAGTAGGCGATAGCAGAAGAGAAAGGAAAAAAAGGACAGGGGATAGGGAGAGGAAGGGAGGAAGAGGAAAAAAACAAAAAAGCTTACCAGCTGCCCCTTCCCCTTTTCAAAAAAGGAACTGTGAGTGGTTTACCACTCCAAAACTCTACTCTCGTCATATACAAAGAACATTACAAATTGCATCCTACTGTTATGCACAAATAGGAAAAATAAAGGAGTATGGCACAGAATTAATCAAAGCATATTAAGAAAGATGTCTGTGTAGACCTCTCTAGATTTTAGAGAGGGAAAAAAAGTGTTTATACATTAATTCCTGAGTCTCCCAAATTCTGTAGTTCTCCATTTGTAGCCCCCAAAGGAGGCAGATTAGTGAAAGAAATACCAGCATAGTCAATACTATGCTCTTTGGGAAAGGAAAATGTGATAGCATAGAATGTAATAGTAATGAATAATATTTTTTTACAGTTTTACTTCCACACTAAATCACCCTAACAAACTAGGGGACAAACTGTCCCCTACCAGCATGGGCTATTTCTTCCTATGGTCCATTAAAATAATGAATTTGGATTCACAGGATTTCAAGTTGATCATTCCCTTGGACAAGCTAAATTTACCCTCCTCTCATGGTTAAATGCCAGGATTATCTGTACTGGACTTTGATCCTAAGAAACCCTTTTATGTCAACTGGAAAAAGGCACACCCAGCACAGTGCATATTCTGTTGTCAGAATATAGAGTCATAGAATCATAGGACTGGAAGAGACCTTGAGAGGTCATCTAGTTCAGGCCCCTGCATTCATGACAGGACAAAGTATATTTAGCCAAACAGTGTCTTGTAAGTTATCATATAAAAATACGGACACACGGATCATTAAGATTTTTGCACAATGAATGTATGGTCATTGTATAAAGAATTGTGTGCTCAAAATATGTTCTTAAAATATGTTACAACCAAGCAATCTGAATAGAGCAGATAAACAAATTTTTCAGCACAAGAATATTGTTTCATCTATTTACCTGTGTCTCCAATGTAACTTAAGCAAGGTGTGGCCAGAGACAGTGGAAGCACATTTATTTCCAAGGTAAACAAAGTGACTAAAGTAATCAAAAAGGCAAATTGACCAGAGGATGACGAAGACAGCATGGCCTCTACTTCCCAGCAGGGAAGGGGAACTTTATCGAGGTCTACTTTGCAGAGACTACATTTCAAAGGTTTACTAGACTATAAAAATAAGGAGAGAGAGACACCCACAATTATCTATCATTCAAGGGATAGCACACTCTTTCTGTGAATATTGGATCCTCTTGCTGGAAGTGCTGTAGGTGCTGGTGTCTTGATGTAAGTGAGAAAGCTGTTTAGGCAAATCTTGCTAAAGTTAAGTTTTAGGCACTGGAGAGTGTATTTTATTTTATTTGTAACCACTTTCTGTTTCTGCTCTCTCTGCTTAGCGTCACTTACATTTATGTTCTTTGTTAATAAACCTTTTTTTTTTTGTTTACTATAAGCCATCTCAGTGCTATTATATTGAATTAAGTGCAAGTTTAACCTGACAGGCTGCAGTGTGCATTGTCTATTTGGAAGCAGCAAACCTAACTATTTCTGTGAGTGTCCAGTGAGAAGGACTGGACACTGCAGAGAGACATCTCTGAGGAACAGGAGTCACAGATTGTTACCTGCAAGGCCAGGTTAAGACTGACAGTCTTGAGAAGTTTGCTGGTGAAGCAGATAGACTGGTGTGGCAGGGAGCTGACACATAGTATAATCTGTAGCAAAGTTCACTCTTGCTAAGGCAGTTGGTTAACACAGTGGTTTACAGTTCTGGGCTGCCCTGAGGAGAATGTCACATGGCCCCTGTGCTTTCACATTGCTTTTTATACTCATGGCAGCATGGTTTCTGCAGAAGACATGTTCAAATGAATGTTTCTGGAGGCCACTACCTCTGAAAAATCTCTTCAGGTATGGACATTGAACTTTGTTGTGGGAGAACCCATGTAGGTAAGCAGTGGCAGGATCAACATTAACTTCAGTATTCCTGCAGGTTTGAGGATGAGCGGATGTTTCAGAAAGCAAATATATTCCCTGGCCCTTCTTCCACAAAGCTTGGGATCAAGGAGAAAATATGACAGAGCTAGAACACCTTCCCATATTCATGCTTCTTCCTACCCATATCTGCTACTTTTTGCTGACCACCATCCTGCTTAAGGAACTAAAATACTTTACAAAACTAAATGTGTAAATAAAGACAATTATAGATCCCAAATCCTTGAAGATCCAGTTTTGACACCCTTACTCAGGTTGAATAGTGTCTTATTCTGGGTCTCATCACACAAGTTCTGATTCTGCACTAATGGGAATTTTGTCATTAAATGTGTGATCAACCACATGGTAAGGTACTACTCAGTCTAAGGGCATGTCTACACTTAGAGTGCTCAGTGGTGGAGTTGTACTGGTACAGCTGCGCTACTGCAGCACATGTGGAGGAGACACTATGCCAACAGGAGAAAGCTCTCCCATTGGCATAAAACCTCCACCACCACAAGCAGTGGAAACTATGTCAGCAGGAGACACTTTTGCCAACATAGTGCTGTGCACACTAGTGTTTTTGTTAGTGTAAGGCCTTGGCTACACTGGCGCTTTACAGTGCTGCAACTTTCTCATTCAGGGGTGTGAAAAAACACACCCTTGAGCGCAGCAAGTTACAGAGCTGCAAAGAGCCAGTGTAAACAGTGCCCCAGCCCTGGGAGCACAGCTCCCAGTGCTGCAAGCTAATCCCCACAGGGAGGTGGAGTACCTGCAGTGCTGGGAGAGCTCTCTCCCAGCACTGGTGTCGCGACCACACTTGGGGCTTGGCTACACTGGAGAGTTGCAGCACTGGTGGTGGCTTTACAGCGCTGCAACTCACACACTGTCCACACTTGCAAGGCACATCCAGCGCTGTATCTCTCTGGATACAGCGCTGGCTGTACTCTACCTCTGCCTGGGGAATAACAACTGCTGCGCTGGTGATGCAGCGCTGCTCCGCCAGTGTGGCCACCAAAAGCGCTGTTATTGGCCTCCAGAGGTATTCAGAAGTATCCCAGAATGCCTGTTCAGCCACTCTGTTCATCAGTTTGCACTCTACTGCCCTGGTCTCAGATGATCCACCCTTTAAATGCCCCAGGAATTTTAAAAATCCCTTCCTGTTTACTCAGCCAGGTCTGGAGTGCAATCAGTGAATCTTTCCAGGTGACCATGCCTCTACGTGCCAAATGAGCCCCAGCATGGAGCAATGGCGAGTTGCTGGACCTCATCAGTGTTTGAGGGGAGGAAGCTGTGCAGTCCCTGCTGTGCTCCAGCTGTAGGAATTACGATACCTATGGGCAGATATCAAGGGCCATGCTGGAAAGGGGCCATGACCGGGATGCGCTGCAGTGCAGGGTTAAAGTGAAGGAGCTGCGGAGTGCCTATTGCAAAGCCCGTGAGGGAAACCACCGCTCTGGTGCTGCCCCCACGACCTGCCGTTTTTATAAAGAGCTAGACGCGATACTTGGGGGTGACCCCACAGCCAATCCGAGAACCACGATGGACACTTCAGAGCGGGGGGGCGGGGCGAGGTGGAGGAGGAGGAGGAGGAGGAGACAGGAGGAAATCGAGAGTGAGGGTATTGGGGTGGGGGCAGACACCCCGGAGTCCCAGGAAGCATGCAGCCAGGAGCTCTTCTCAAGCCAGGAGGAAGGTAGCCAGTCGCAACAGCCGGTACTTGGTGAAGGACAAGCAGAGGAGCGGGTTCCCGGTAAGCAGCTTGTATTTTCAGGATGGAAATGTTTTGGGAGAGGAGGGAGGGTTAGGGCTGCATGCATGCATGCCTAGATGTGGAATAGCCCATTGATGTGGTCTATCACGTCGCGGTAATCGGCCTCGGTAATCTCTTCAAAAGTTTCAGCCAGAGCATGGGCAACGCGCTTGCGCAAGTTTATTGGGAGAGCCACTGTGGTCCTTATCCCAGTCAGACTAACACGTCCATGCCACTGTGCTGCGAGGTGTGGGGGGACCATTGCTGCACACAGGCAAGCTCCATAGGGGCCAGGGCAGAATCCGCATTGCGGTAGAAGACCCTCCCGCTGTTCCCAGGTGACCCGCAGCAGCGAGATATCTTGCAGGATCAATTCCTGTGGAAAATGTTGGGACACTGTTCAGTGTAGGTGCCCTCTGCAGCTGTTTGCTTTCCCCAATGCACAGAAACCCCAGTCCAGCCCAGAAACAATCAGTCCCCCTTACTCACCATTCAGGGCTCCTGTGAGTTATGTGCGCTCTCTTTGGCATGGGAAAATTATGCTATTGTGAAGACTGTAAACTCCTTCACTGTGTGGGAATAAATGTCTGAGATATAAACAATGCTGCCTCTGTTAACTGTTGCCTTTTTTGCCTTTCTACAAGCAACCTTGACTTCTCAGATGCCTGTGTTATCAACAGCTGAAAGACTCCAAAACCTCCATGTTAAAGTATTATTCCCACTTTGAACTTCAGCGTCCAGAAAGTGGGGACCTGCATGGACCCTTCTAAGCTTAATTCCTAGCTTAGATCTGATACTGGTTCCCGACTGATGTAGCTGTACATGGAGGTTGCGGCTTCCAGACGCAATAACCACCGTTCTCTCACCAGCAGGGCAAGCTCTCAATCTTGTGTTCTTTGCGCAGCAGGTGGGGCCCCACCTGCTGCGCAAAGAACACAAGATTGAGAGCTGCCCTGCTGGTGGAGAAGCGGGTGGTTATGCAGTCTGGAAGCGGCAACTCCAGACAGCTACCATCAGTCGGGAACCAGTCACCAACAGCCCTGAGAACTACGACCCTTACCCTCTGCACTCAACCCCCATCACCATGCAGTATAGCATCCTGAAGTGCAGCAGTCATTGCACAGCACTCCAGACAGGACATATTCAAACCTGTGACTGTACAGTTCCCCACCCACCCCCCTGCCCTTTTAGGTTCCCAAAATGTTGTGTGTCTGTCAATAAAGTTATTTTCTTTTCAATAAATGAATTCTTGGCTTTGAAAAACAGTCTTTATTATTGCAGAAAGTAAAAGATACCTTAGCCCAGGAAAGAAACAGGCACTGCAAATCAGCTTAGGAAAAACAGATTCCTACTAACATTGTAACCACTGCACTTCACTCCCGTGCAAGGCACCAAACATTACTGTTGGTTTTCAGCCTCAAATTCCTCCCTCAAGGCATCCCTAATCCTTGAAGCCCTGTGCTGGGCCTCTCTAGTAGCCCTGCTCTCTGGCTGTGCAAATTCAGCCTCCAGGCATTGAACCTCAGAGGTCCATGCCTGACTGAATGTTTCACCCTTCCCTTCACAAATATATGGAGGGTACAGCACGCGGATATAACCGCAGGGATGCTGCTTTCCCCAAGTCTAGCTTCCCATACAGAGATCTCCAGCGCCCTTTAAACAGGCAAAAGCACACTCCACAGTCATTCGGCACCGGCTCAGCCTGTAGTTGAACCGTTCCTTGCTCCTGTCAAGCTTTCCCTGTATACGGTTTCATGAGCCAAGGCATTAACGGGTAAGCGGGGTCTCCAAGGATCACAATGGGCATTTCAACGTCCCCTACTGTGATCTTCCGTCTGGGAAAAAAGTCCCTGCCTGCAGCTTCCTGAACAGGCCAGTGTTCCGAAAAGATGCGTGCATCATGCACCTTTCCAGGCCAGCCTGTGTTAATGTCAATGAAACCCACAGTGATCCACAAGCGCCTGGAGAACCATAGAGAAATACCCCTTCCATTAACGTACTCGGATGCTAGGTGGGGTGGTGCCAGAATAGGAATATGCGTCCCATCTATCGCCCCTCCACAGTTAGGGAAACCCATTTGTGCAAAGCCATCCACAATGTCCTGCACGTTCCCCAGAGTCACGGTTTTTCTTAGCAGGATGCGATTAATGGCCCTGCAAACTTGCATCAAAACATTCCAACGGTCGACTTTCCACTCCAAACTGGTTCCGACCGATCGGTAGCTGTCTGGAGTTGCCAGCTTCCAGATTGCAATAGCCACCCGCTTCTCCACTGGCAGGGCAGCTCTCAATCTCGTGTCCTTGCGCCGCAGGGTGGGGGCGAGCAGCTCAGCACACAGTCCCATGAAAGTGGCTTTTCTCGTCTGAAAGTTCTGCAGCCACTGCTCTTCATCCCAGACTTCCATGACGATGTGATCCCGTCACTCAGTGCTTGTTTCTCGAGCCCAAAAGCGGCGTTCCATGGTGCTGAGCATTTCCGTGAATGCCAGAAGCAATTTAGTGTCATATGCATCAGGCGACTCACAATCATCGTCAGACTCCTCATCACTTTGGATCTTAAGAAATAGCTCAACTGTCAAATGTGATGTGCTGGCAAGACTCATCAGCATACTCCTCAGCAGTTCAGGCTCCATTTCCCACAGAAATAGCACTGCACAGAAACCATTGAGAGAGTCAAGATGGTGCCAAACGTGGACAGAAAAACAGGGATTGCTGGGATGTGAAGCGATGCATCACGGGGCGTTGGGACAGGAAGCAGAATGACCCGCACCCTCTGCCCCCTTCCCACAACCCTCGGAGCCAAAATGGAATGAGGTGCTCTGTGGGATAGCTGCCCTTAATGCACCACTCCCAACAGTGCTGCAAATGCTGCAAATGTGGCCACACTGCAGCGCTGGTAGCTGTCAGTGTGGTCACACTGCAGTGCTTTCCCTACACAGCTGTACGAAGACAGCTGTAACTCCCAGCGCTGCACACCTGCAAGTGTAGCCAAGGCCTTGCACTTCAAAGCGCTGCCGTGGCAGTGCTCCCGCGGCAGTGCTTTGGAGTTTCGAGTGTAGCCAAGCCCTAACTTATGTTGCTGAGGGGGATGGAATAGTCACACCCCTGAGCAACATAAGTAGCAGTGTAGACATCGGTTGAGGTTTTGCCATCCTGACTCAGGCTATGAGACTTGAAGAACATACTTTATATAAAGTCTTTCCCTATGCTACCAAATGTTTTACATATTATAGTTTTCTTTCATTTACTTTTGGTCATACTATAGTTTAATGTTTTATGATTATATGGTTCAAGCACAATGTTTTCACCTAATTACGGAAGGCTCTGAAATATGAGGTGATCAAAACTTTGAAGTGCACATCCTACCTCTATAATGGGACTAACCTAAACCTTGGAGCTGAGCACCAGGCCTTGTACTTTGGTGAGTTCAGACTGGTTCCATCTCTGCCCAGAACAGATTGTAAGCATGTTAAGTGTACCTACATGATTTTTTTCCCCAGAAACCCACCTCTGTGTTTTAATACTGTATTATTTATATTTGCATTTCATCATGTTAATTTTTAAAAATTGAATATAGACAGGGTGGGTGAGGTAGCATTTATAATCGTATCAACTTCTGTTGGTACAAGAGAAGCTTTCAAGCTGCACAGAGCTCTTTTTCAGGTCTGGGATAGGTATTCCCAACATCACAGCAAAATGCAAGGTTAACTCCTCTGTAGTCATAGGAGAAAAAGAGGGGGTTACAGACTGTTGTAATAAGATATAAATCTAGTGTCTCTTAACAGACCATTCTACTTTGAATAGTCCCTTACAATATGTACTAACTACTTATGCTAAACAATCCGTTGTACCTGCCATGTTGCTGTGCTGCTGGGACGACCTTTCCCAGACCTGAAGAAGAGCTCAGTGTGGGTACGTCTACAGTGCACGATTATTTCGAATTAGCTTAAACCGATATTACAAAACAGATCTAATAAAATCGGTTTAGCACGTCCACAGTGGGATCACGAAATCGATTGTTTGCGTCCATGGTCCAAAGCTACCATCGAGTTTCAGGAGCGGTGCACTGTGGGTAGCTGTTCCTCAGCTATCCCATAGTTCCCACTTCCGGGTTGAGAGCACAGTGCCTGATGGGGCAGAAACTTTGGCCCCGGGTGGTGCTGGGGGCTACGCCTCACCACCTCCCTTTGTGAGGCAGCAGACAAACCCTTGGCGCCTTTTTCCGGAGTGCATTGAGCAAACACCTAGCACAGCAATCATGGACCCTGAGATCACAAACGGTATCCTGACCGTTGTCAACACCTCCACGTATCTCTCTGGCAGCAGCATTCAGTACACAGAGGGTGACATTTACAGTACTCAGGAATTATTTATTTTACTTCTCTTTCACGTGCTGGGGGGGAGGGAAGAGAACTGACGAGCTGTTCTCCGTGAACCACGGCAATGACACCGTGTATTTAAGCTACAGACATTGGGCGCCCGCGCAAGAATGCAAATAGTTTTCAGAGACTGCTGTGGAGACTGGTAGCTGTAGTCCTCATTACCCCCTCCCTCCCTCCATGGCATCCGTTTGAGTCTCTGGCTTTCCCGTTACGGTTGTCACGCACTCGCTGTGTATCCTGGAGTTTTTTTTCAAACGCTTTGGCATTGTCTGTTCTTAACGGAGCTCTGATAAACAGATTGTGTCACCATACAGCCGATCAGATCTAGTATCTCCCATAAGGTTCAATGCAGGAGCTACTTTTTGCATTTGAACTGCATCGCCACCCGTGCTGATCAGAGCTGGACACGTGAAAGCAGGAAATGTCATTCTAAGGTCTCGGGGCTTTTCCTGTTTTACCGCACTGCCGCATCCAGTTTCGGATTGCGGACGCAGAGCGGTCAGTGGTGCACTGTGGGATACCTCTAGGAGGCCATAATTTGTCGATTTCCGTCCACATCGAACCCTAATGCAGATTATCACTTTCGAATTTAGCGCTACTCCTCTTGGCTGGAGAGTTCCAAATCGATTTAAGGAGGCCGTTTAACTCGTAATTAATGACGACGTCATGTGAACGGGTACAGCGTTAAATCAGTATAATTGGCCATTAAAACCAATTTAAGTCGCGTGTAGACCTGCCTGTGACTTGAAAGCTGGTCTCTCTTACCAACAGAACTTACCCTCAACTATGTTGTATTCCAATGCCCTAGAGCCACATGCTACAACTACACTTAATTGAATATGAATTGACTCTCATTTGTTCGCTTACCTCAAAGTCTTGAGTTCAGCCCTCATGTGCTTCTAATTTTCTTTGCTACACTTGAGATAATGAGAGCTGTGGAGAACACAGGAATAGTTCTTTGCACATGAATGAGTGTTTGGTCCTGATCCAGTTCCCACTGAAGTTCAATGGAGTCTTTCCAACGACTGTCAGTGGGAGTGTGATCAGACATTTTAATGTCAGCAAGCATTACATGAAACCTACGTGACATGAACTCAGATGTTAAACAAGTGGACACAAACCACCCTTTTCTTCACAAGCTTCTATTTCTTTTAAGGACAGGATTCCGCATGGGTGTTCATTCAGTTAGGGGAACTTGGAACAAGGAAAGGCAATCCCTGATCCTCATCCTCCTTCAGCTCAAAGCTAGAATGGGTGTCAATTACTTAGTCCTGTACTAATACCCCATAGGTACGACTTGCAAATCCATGGTGGAGTATAGTCATATCAATGGGGATACCCACTACACTTTTTAAGAAAGGAAACTGTGAAGCCATCTCTGACATAATCATTCCAGTGCTGCAGAAGCATTATGTTTGCCTGTGTGCACCACAACAAAATGGCCTTAAGGACTTGGAACCCATGTACTTCATTTCATAAAAACATCTTGCGAGGCTCAGAAGAGCAAGGCTATCATTTTAGATAAGTTTGTTGTTCCTGGAAATCCTTCATTGATGGCACACAATATAGAACTGTAGATTCAGACAGGCAGCTAAGGAATACCAGTTTCCCAATTTACATACACTTAGTGTAGGTATTTTAATTTTGGTCACCGATGTATGAACATTTTATTGTGCTTAAGGAAGGTCTATGAAATACAAGTACAGGGCAATTGCTGGCAATTGTATGTTTCTCTTGGGGAATGTCTATATTTTTTACCCTTTATGCAAATCCTTTCATGGTTTAATATGGGAACTGTTAGATGTTTCAAATGACCTCTCGGAGACAGGTTACCCGTCTGTCACATGCCGCAGTACAATAAACTGGTGCTAAATTGGACTCTCTTTTGCATTCTCCTCTCCATACACAACAATCATTTATTAAGGAACATTTGTAAAAGCAGCAGACGAATCCTGTGGCGCCTTAATAGACTAAACGACGTTTTTGGACATGAGCTTTCGTGTGGTGAATACCCACTTCGTCAGATGTATTCACCCACGAAAGCTCATGCTCCAAAACGTCTGTTAGTCTATAAGGTGCCACAGGATTCTCTGCTGCTTTTACAGATCCAGACTAACACAGCTACCCCTCTGACAGGTAACATTTGTTTGCAATAATTATCTGACCTCCACAAAGCCTTATTTGTATAAACACAAATCAAATTTCCTAGCATTGTCTTCTACACCAATTTTGAATGGAACACTGCTCAATTAAAACAAAGACATGATCTAGCAGAAAGTTGGGCCTGAACCTGTGTCATATCGTCTGAGATTGTTATTCACATCTAACACAATTCAATTTTGTATAAACTTAATAAAAACCTACTCAGTCTATTCTCAGTGGAACATTAATGAGATAAATTGCTAAATACTGTATAGTAAGACCATTTTTTGTTGTAAAAAGATAAATGGGCTTTAGTTCTTAATTTTAAAAGGTTGCTAGTATGTACAGATGAGCACAACTCAGAATGTTATTGTAACAGGGTTCCATTCACCTCTCGCGAGCATCCTCTGGCAGTGTGTGTGCACCTGCACTCTCTACTGGCTTGTGGTGGGTCTTTTGCTGACTCAGCCCTCTGGCCAAATCATACAGTCTGTCTGTGATAAAAGCAAAGCAAACCCCTTTTGGGGTACAAGTCCAGGGGCCTCTCTAAGTGCCCTCTGTAATGCCTCTCTCATTTTGTCCCTGCTTCAGACTAGAGCAGTGCCCCAGGGCTTCTTCCCTGGAGGCAATATCTTCACCATCTTTGGGCCTTTCTGGCCACAACTCTCCAGCTAGGCCACTACAGTTCAGTTCCCCACCTCTGGGGTGCCTCAATGTTCCAGCCACTTCCCCACTGTGACTAATGAAGGGGCATGGAGGGACCCAGGCCCATCCATTACTCCAGGTCCCAGCCTAGGGACCCTGTAGATAGAAGCTGTCTGCTCTGTCCCTTTATCTAAATCACACTGCTGCTCTAATTCCCTGGACCACTTCCCCACAGTCCTGTACTGTCTTCACCCTTATCTCAGGCAGGGCATTTTCCTGATGGAGTCCCCATAACCAGCTCAGGGCTCCTTCTCACTCTCCCTGGCTTCTGGAAGCACTACCTCAACCAAGGACCTGCAGCTCCCTCAGCCAACCACACACTCTCCTCCAGCTCTACCAAGGAACTGAACTCACTCTGGCCTTCCAGCTCTTCTTATGTTGACCTGCTGGGCCCTGATTGGCTGCTTCCCACACAGCCACTCTAGGCAGCTTGGAGGACCTCTCTACTGTCCTTTTCTGGGGCAGAGTGTGGCAGGGCCACAAGGCCTCTAGCAGGGGGCCTCAGGATCTTTTCGCCCTATCACAGGTACCATTTATCCTAAGGGCTCATATCAAAGATTTAATATTTCTTTAAGAAATACATTGTTGGTTTGGAAATGGTTTGGTAAGTTAATTGTAATGGGGAACTGGTGTGGGGGGATGAGCTGACTTTCAATTTTTATTTGCTGCATAGTCTAAAATCATAGCATGCCAAGACTGAGATTTTCTCTTTGCAGGAGAATGTTAAAGTGGGAACTTCAATGATCCACACCCTGTCTGCTGTATGCCTCTCTTTTGCAATCACACACTGTTTTAAAGGCTTTTCCCAGTCCTGTGTGTCAATAAACACTTCTATTATAAGAAAAATCTGTCCCAAACAATTTTGGACTGCTCAGGCTGCACAGCAATGAATGTCGAGTGGGGAAACAGATTAGATCAAGTAATAAAAAGCTTCGTCCAGAAACATCTAGCTGTTTTGTCTGGTTTGATGAGAACAAAATGTTTTAGGCAATTATGCTTTTGCGTAAGCTTTAATGAGTGGTTAGCATTTTGTCATTAAAACTATATGCAACAGTTTGGATTCAATGCAGTTTATGGCAAATATCACCACTGAGTTTATGGGAACCTACACAAGTTCTCTGCAACATTTTTTTGCGAGCTTGACAAATATCATTTCTACATTCCTCCTTGGGATGCTGTAGTTACATTAAACTTTTCATTCTGATGGTGTGTGAGACAAACAAACAAATAAAAACTAAACACTCCCTGCAATATTAAAATTAAGTGCTGCAGACAGAATAGCTTTGTTTTATCAGGATTTCTAGTCCCAGGTCTTTAGCTTTGGATGCTTTTGTATGACTTAAGTATCATTCAGCTGTGCTCCACATCTGAAACTGCTAGCATACAAAGGAAATGGAAACTGTTCTCCAGCACTGTATCCAAAAAAGACTATATGATTACAATCCATTGACTTTAAGGAAAATGGGTTAATTTTCCTCTATTTGATATCATCAGCATCATCTTTGTCAAGAAAAACGGTGCTATTTTCTTGTAACAGACTTTGTGAAGGGAATGAAGTATCAGAATTTAATCCCTAGAATACAATATGTTAAGAATGGTAGTGGAAAATTATTTTGACCTTTATAATATTCTTTATTTTGGTTGGCTAGTCATCCTATTCCCTCCTATTTACAGCTTTACCTATTTCTGAGGAAGGCAAGGAATGGCTAAGTACTAAACCTGAAAATGTCAAATGCTACCATACTCCAAGGACATACTAGATGTTCAAATTCTGATATTTTATTATTATAGCAAAGATTGCAACAAGAGTAGAAAATATGCTAACATTAATCCACTCTCCTGGCAGACAGTTACAAAGAGGAGAAATGGTACAGGCCATCCTATTACAATTTTAAGATATTCATTTTGTGGTTCCCTTCAGAAGCTGCTCACCCTTTCTTAGATGAGTCATAAACAATAGAGCCTTTGAAAGCTATTAAGGGGCTGTACATGCTGTGCTGTTACCTTCACCAAGGAAACCTGGAAGCAAGGGAAGTACAACTGTAGTAAGAGGAGGCCCTAAGATATAAACCTTGGTATCAGAGGCCCGGTATGAGGCCTGAGGCCTGAACTAAAGTAGTGGTCAAGACTTTGCTAACATAAAGCAAAGTTAAGCAGTGAGCCAGAGGCAGGCCCTGCTCACAGAAGCTGGCAAGAAAAGGGCTGATGCTGCAAAAAGAGACATACCTAAAAGGTACTGAACACTAGATATCAGAACATTCATATACTTGTACACTCCACACAGATAACAAGGAACAGGCTAACCCACCCCAATGACAGGGGCAAAAGGGTAATATGATGGATAGAGTTGTTTTGTTCGAACCAACATGTACAAGGTGAGAGGCGTCACCTTACTGCGTAGAGGGGTTGTACCTTGCTGCGTAGGAGGGTTGCACCTCAATACGTCAGGAGTGATGTGTAACTTGTTTGTACCTGTGTATAAGAATGCATCCCTGAGGAGGTATCTTTGTCCAGCCAAAGGGGCAGTAAAATCCCGCCACTGACTGAGCTGAGTCCATTGCCAGGGGGCACTTTCTCGTAATATGCCCTGAATTAGACTAAGAAATCTACAGGGAACTATCATTGTGCTTCGT
Source organism: Chelonoidis abingdonii (assembly GCF_003597395.2). Lineage (NCBI taxonomy): Eukaryota > Metazoa > Chordata > Testudines > Testudinidae > Chelonoidis > Chelonoidis abingdonii. Next base: position 91,618,411 of record NC_133771.1, read on the forward strand.
TTGACAATAAACCTGGCCAACGTGCCTTCGTACCTTACTAGACTCTGTGGTCATTGGGGGTTCTCTTTGGGTCTGCTGTGTCAGCTATTTGCGCAGAGCTGGGACAGCACACAGAGGGAACACATGTACGCAGCCAAGTGATATCAACATTGAACAGAGCAGAGCACCACACAGGTAGCATCATGCCACAAACAACAACTACTAAGGGATAACGTCGTACCTCACTAGCGGGTATCTATTCCAATTACATATACCAGTATTTCAGTGAACAGTTATATTAGTCTGAAGTTCATCGCGTTGTAACTGGACCACACTAAGTGCCCAATATAATATATTACTGTGTCCGTCTCATGGCATCTTGAGTCCTCCTGGAGCGTATGCGCGGGCTGTGGGTAAATTATGTCCATCGCGTGATGTCCCCATAGTTCCGCAAATCAGGTCCTCCCCGCCCTTAGAATTTGCTGGGTGATAAAGAAGCGCCAGTGGCTGTATGGTTGATGGCAAAAATTCTTTTCGGTCCTGCGGGTGATTATTGGCTAAATGTCATCAGTACCGTGGCAATTTACCCTCTCCTTCCAGAAAGCAACAGTAAACATCATTTTGACCTTTTGTGTTCCCTGTATTCGTCACCGTGGCAGGAGTGCCATAGCACGGAATCCTCGTGAGCCTTATCAAGCGGTAGTTTTTTTTCTATATTACCGCAGTCACCAGGTGATGTTTACTTGTACGCCTTGCCGCCAAGGACAAGTTAGACCAGGTGATACTTCAGTCGTCACTTATCCTTGGTTGCCCAGACTTTCTTTTCTTTTGCATGAATAGCATGAGAACAGTTATCTCAGTACTTATTCTGTATCCCCCTGTCTGGTCGATTGCATGGCTTAAATTTTGGGGCATATGATGAATGTTTTGAAGTGTAGTTTATCTAGATCCCGCTCTGTGTGACTTGTCTGCTGCTATCCATGCCCCCTGGCTTGAGATCCAGGGGGCGCAAAAGCAAAACTGGGAATGACTTCCCCCCCCCCTTTTTTGGTTTCCAAATAGATGAGGTGCGGAGTGTGCGCTGCCTGAGAGATATGGGGGGGCAGAAGTGATACTAGTAGAACCAGAGAGTGTATCAGACCTGAGCCCACAGCGTGGCTCTGTGGTCCGATTCTGCCAGAAATGTAAATATAATAATATCTACTTATCCATTTCACTCGAGGGAGGATGACCCCTGAAGGAGAACAAGACCGCCAGCCCATCCCGCTGACCTCCACAACCTTACGCAATGGAACCTACTGCTGCCCAGTGCTTCCCCCATTTTGCTGTTGATTGAAGTTAAGTGTAAGTAATGCAAAAGAATTAAGAAAACAGAGGACTTGTTAGTGAGATTAATCTTTAGTTGGAGTGGGAGAATAGTGGTGCTCAGCCTTCCCAATGGAGTGGGCTATGAGGACGCATGTCCAGAGAACAGAAACTATTCAAGGTGGGCTGCGGGGGAGAGAAGTTTTTTTTTTTTTTCTTACTTTATTTTCTTTTAGGAGTGTCGCATGCAATGCTGCTACTCGCTTCCAGATGCGCCGCTCCTCGCAGTTGACTATGGAATCTTTTTGTCCCGTTAGTACCACTCGGAGAAAGGGGAGGGGGCTCGTATGGCGATGAGCTCGCCTCCCCGTTGCTCCCTATACCATGTGTATAGACCCCGCGTTCACCAGCCGGTTCTGTTACCAATTTACTGGGAATGACCAGGAGTTATTCCTTACTTTTTTCTCCAGTGGCTGCCCCCAGTCCAGGCCTGCCGCCTAGCAAGCAAGTGTGAAAGTAGGATATTATATTCCGGATTAAAGAAATGTTGTTCTGCACTTTAAGCGAGTAGACATTAATTAGTGTGATGTCAAATCCTAGATGTGTCGAGATCTTAATTTTAGCAAGAGAACAATTGCACCGTGATTGGCAATTGGGAGAACGTATATTAGCCTAGATAGATCGAATGATAAAGTCTCTCTCTATGTTATATGTCGTGGAAGTTATCTCATGCTGTTTGCAGTGGTTGGGAATCAACGTCGTGTCTCTATGTTTTTGCTGCTTGGTAGTGCCCTTTGTCGCTTAAATCTCCTGTACCTTTATCTGTATAAATAATGATGGACAGTATGTTTGTCTTGTATTGGTGCTCAGCGTTAGTCTGAGGATTGTATTAGCAGAGCCGCCTTGTGCTAATAAAACCAGATGATCGGTCTGACAAACCGTAGTCCCTGAGTCTAACATGTGGATCACCAGCGCAGGGAGCCACCCTAATAGTGGCATGACAGCGTGACGGACGGATATCGAGTACACTCTACTGGTCTAACGTTAGTCTTGCCTACACAGGTGAGTGGAGCAATCCGCAGTCATGAGGAACTGCTCTTTCACTTGCTGACAGCATCGCGATCCCAATTTCATCTTATGACCAAGTCGATGATCATCAGATAGACATGTGCGTGACATGAAAGATCTACGTCTTTACCACTTTATCTATTCACTGTGCGGGGGGGGGTAGAGCACTCGCTCATTCCCCCCTACTGAACACGTGCTGCGAAACAATGTGTTTGATCAATACAAGCCATTTGGGAGCTACCAGCCAAGAATATGCAAATATTTTTTCGGAGATACTGCTGTTGGACTGTTGGGATAGCTGGAGTCCTCAGTACCCCTCCCTCCCTTTCGGCCTCTCACTCCAATGAGCGTCCTTGCAGTTTTCTGGCTTCCCGTTACGCTTGTATGCCTTGCAGCTTGCTTGTAGCCTGA